>NC_090438.1:274947551-275251935 GCF_031143425.1 Pleurodeles waltl | reverse complement strand
GCTTATTTATAGATGCATCCCTTGACTGCTTCAATATGTCCCTCAGATAGGTAGCAACAGGTGCCATATTGAGAACATCTTGTTTCTCAGTTCTAATTTCAGACCTGTGGTCCAGTCAAGGGTAATCGATATGTCTTTTGATGGAGAAAACCTTTTTGGTAAACGTGGACAGTGCTCTTCAGACAATCAAGACCGGTACATATACAGCCAAGTCTCAGATTTCAGTAAAGGAGACAACAATACTGCTTTTATAGAAGGCATCATTCTAGCCAGAGATCTTTTCACATAGGAAACTATTCTCCCTTTTATCGCTGTAGGCTGGGCTATTATTCATAGGAACAAAACACCACTCCATCTAACGGGTAACATTCAGGAGGCAGGCAACATAGAAAGTAGAGGGGCTCACCTGACCAGGGCCAAGAAAGAAGCTCTCAAACTGGACTCCAAATACGTCCTACCATGCTCATTTCAAGTGCAGGGCATGACCAACCAGCAAAGCTGTTCAGTTTTTCAAAGTGGCTTCACTTTCTTCATCTAAACATGGAGCTTTTTCGGGAAATGGCCCGGGTTGCCAAAGGTACGAGATGACAGTTCTTGACTATTTTATTAAAAAATTTTCATTCAAACAGGAGGTGACTTCTTATCTCAAATGTTATTTATTTTCATGTGTCCAAGCCCAGTTGTTATAGATAGTTATCAAATATCTTTATTCATTGGTCTTACTGTTTGGTTATTATAACGTACTGGGAACTAAAGAACAGTCTCCTTCACATCTGCAGTATTTGATTTTTAAATCTGTCAGCCTTGTTGTCTTCCCCCAGACATTTTGCTTTACTCCTCTATTTTTGCTGATCTTGTTTTTTTGCCTTTTTTGGCTTTGGGACGCTATGCAGTTTCACTGCTAGCTAGTGCTAAAGTATGTGGGTGTGCTCACTCCCTAAAACATGGTAATATTGGCTCACACCCAAATGGCAGATTTAATTTACTTTTAAGTTGATAGTAAAGTGGTACGACATGTACCCAGGCCCTGTAAATTAAATGATATTAGTGGGCCTGCAGCACTCATTGTGCCACCCACCTAAGTAGCCCTTTAAACATGTCTCGGGCCTGCCATTGCAGCCTGTGGGTGCAGTTGTGAACTGCCATTTCTACCAAGCAAAATAAACCCTTTCTCTGCCTAAACCTTTCTTTTTAGTAGATATTAGTCACCTCTAGGTTTGGTTCTAAACAGCCCACAGGGCAGGGTAAAGTGTATTTACAAAGCTGAACATGTACATTTAAACATGTCCTGTTAGTGAACAACTCTTAAATGTTTTCCACTACTGCAGGGCCTGCCTCTTGCGCTACCTCATTACATTAAATAATTGATAACATTCAATTGGGAGCAGGTAGAAATGTTAGGTTTGGGGTCTAAACAACTAACTTAAACCCATCCTTAATGGTAAAGTTTGATTTTAAGTTTAATTGTGAAAATGCCAGTTTTAAAAAGTTGGCATTTTCTTTTTCAGACTATTTAGTGCCTGCAGCCTATATCTTGGGTCACATGACTAGGTGTAGATCGCATTTGGTCTCTATGTATTACTCCCAGACATTGAGAAAAAAAGAGGAATAGATGTTGATGGGATGGGCCGTATATAGAGGGCAGGAGCTCTTGACTACCACACATGCACACCAGAAAGTCCCTTTCTCATGCACATCATAAAGGCCCCTTCTCAACACACTCACAAAAGGTTTCACACTAGCATTCTGAGCTTTGAGGCAAGCTGGGGGTCAGGGCAGGGAGGCAGTGAACTCCAAACACCTCCGGGGTGGAAACATCCAAAGCCTTTTCATACTTCAAAGGTGGCACCAAGTAGAAGTATAAGACCTTCAAACCTAACTATTCAGTACACTTCTGGACCTGCGGAAGACTCTGAAGGACTTCTGTGCTGCTCTGTTGCAAGAAGAACTGCTGCCTGAGTGAAAAAGACTTAACATGCATCTTGACCCCAGGACCACCAGAGTGACTCCAAGAGCTAGTTGACTGGCCTCCTGATCTGAGCCGCAGGGGCAGAAAAGGCTCCAACCACCTTGAACCCAGCACCAGGGCTCTGTCTACTGTGAGTCTTATTCCCCCCCGCCTTAGTGGTGCTACCCTAGTTCTGGGTCCTTGGAAGTGGGCCTGAAGGTGCTCTTCCAGGCCAGCTGTGTTCTTGTGGGCAGAACTGACACGAGCAACACACTTCCTTGCAGCTTTGCATCAGAACCGCTGCTGCACATACCCGATGCTGGATCTCGTAGTGCCTCAGAACCGGTGCTGTACGATGCATCTCCTACGCAGGACTTCTCGACACTAGCCTTCGCTGACTGTACCCTCGATGATGCAGGAACTTGCATCACAAGAGTTGTCGATGGCTTCATGAGGACCACTGCCGCACGATGCATCCTTGACGCAGGACCTTGCATCGCCGGCTGCAGGTTATCGGAACTGCTGTTGCACAACACATCCTTAAAGCGAGATCTCGCAAAGCTGTGTAACCAGGATTTGAGATACTTTGCTCAGTGGGCTTAACTTAGTTCCCGTATCTGGTTTGCGCTCATTCGTGATCGGCTTGAACTTGTGACTTTCTCCCCGTCTGGTGCAACCGGATAACCAAAGATGGTACTTTTTTACTTCTAACCACTGTTTTTTATCTAAATCCTTAAAATCTACGGATCTATTGATTGGATTTTTGTAGTTTTGGTCTCAATTTTTTTTTTCTTCTCTAAATTGTGTGATTTTGTTGTTGTCTTTTCACATTTGTACCTTAAGCACAGGTTCATTTGACAGATCTGGAGCTTCTCTTCTCTGAGACTGCTTTTTTGATTTTTCACCAACCAAATTCCTATGGTGTGCAAAGGTCATCTGTAGAAATCTGGCTCTCTATATGGTGGACTGGAAAGAAGCACAGCGGGTGCAGTCCAGGACAAGCAATCTGTGCTCAGGATGTAGGTGCACCTTTGGTCCTCTTCACCAGGGCCCAGGAGGGACAGCTGTAGGGGTATCCTTTGGGGTCAGGTTTCCTTGTCCAGGAGCACTTGCGGATGGGTGGGGGAGGGGAGTCCTGTTGTCTGAGAGTGCAGGCTTTGTTGTGGAGTCTAGAAGCGGTGAAACCACATTGGACTGAAGCTTATGAGAGCTGGGGGACGTAGTTTATGTCAGGTCCACTTCAACTCGGGCCAGGATAGTTGCTTGAGGCATCTGGTTTCTCTCACCACAGAAGCTGCAGGAGAGGGGGCCTGCATGCACAGGCTACAGGTGACTTCAGGAAGCCCAGGAGACTCTGGACATCTGGGCCACCTTGTTTGCACTGGTGGTCCGCTTCACCTCGGGTCGTGGACAGTGGGAGCAATGGTGACTTCAGGTGTCGGCTCTTCACGGTTCCAGGGGCTGCAGGATCCTTTCTTTGTAGTTGGTTGGGGAGCAGGTCTGATACTTAGGGGAGTCTTGAGTCTGCTGAAGGCAAGCAGTCTTCCTGGGTTTCTGTAGGTTCAGCTGCAGGACGAGCCGTCTTCTGGTGCAGAGTCTGTCGAGGAATGCAGAAAGACCGGCGGGTTGGTACCAGGTCAGCTGCTTCTTCTCCTTATCTGCTGGTGCGTCTCTTTTTTTGTCTTTTTCTTCTTAAGTCATCAGGATCTGAGGTCTGGGTTTCTGGTGTGGCACCTAAATACTTCATTTAGGGGCGTTACAGGGAGTGCCAGTTGTCAGCCAATGGGTTGCCCACCTTTAGGGTGACTACACCCCTTCTGTGACCACTGCCGTTGGGAAGTGGGCATAACCCTGGCCCTAATCGCCTAATTCCTCCCAAACCAAGATGGAGGAATTTAAAAAGTAGTATACTTCAGCTCGTCGCCCTTAGGGGTGGAACTGGCATGAAGTAGACACACCTCCTAATTTGTCTAAGTTTCCTGCTTATTCTTCTGACAAATGGGGTCGGGATGGGGGGTTGGTCATTCTGCCGTTTGGAGAGATATGGGTCACATTACAAAGATGGCTAGACCTTTGAAGCTTCCCACCCTGTAATGCACATCCTGCCTGGTGGAGGTGCTAACACCCCCGCTTTTTGTCTCTGGCCTCCAAGAGCGCTGGCTCTCAAATTGGGGAGGGGGATCAGAAACATGGCTAGGGTGGCTGAACTGGTCAGGATCAGTCGGTTAACATACTAATAGTTCGTAGGTTTTCAGGGGGCACCTCTAAGGTGCCATCTGGGTGCAGGTATTGGTGAGTACAACACTGGCATCAGTGTGGCTTACAAATAGGGATGTTTGGTATCAAGCATCTCATATCTTCATTGAAGCCATCATGTAGCTGGGGAACTTTTTGTGACCAGTGTCCAGCACATATTTGAAATGGCTTCCCTGTTCACTTACTATGTCTGAGAATCGACAAAGACTTAGCAGGAGCTTATCTGCTTGTACAGATATGCCGTCACAGATAATATAATGGATCCTGTCTTATGGCTGTAAGGCCTGCTAGAGGGGTGACTTACATAGGTTATATGCAGTGTAAGGGGAGATGACACACAGGCTGTGTGCCATGTCGTGTTTTCACCATTTATCTGTACCAAAACATGCAGCCTGTCATGTGCATGGTCAAGGGTCCCTTAAGGTGGCACAATTTCTGCTGCAGCCCTTAGGGACCCTCTTTAGTGCCCCAGGCACCAGGAGTATCATTTACTAGGGACTTACAAAGGGTAGTAAAGGTTTTGCCATATAGGGAAACAACTGTATAGTTTTAGAGAAAAGAGATTTGGCACTGGGGACCTGGCTACCAGGAACCCAGTGCACCTTCAGTCACAATTACATCAGATACCGGGCAAAGAGTGGGGCTGACCATGGCAAAAAGGGTGCCTTCCTACAATGTCACTCCCCAATATGACAGGTTTTAAACCATGTGAGGACTTTTGTTAACAGATGTCTGACAGATCCCCACCAGGTTTACCTGTGGTGTCTGGGACTGGACCACAACTCCAAAACCTAAGGAAATTGCACACTGATAAACCCCAAGGCCATCAGGGAACTCTAGGTGAAACTTTGTTGTCCAGCACAAAAAGATGCAGCTCTGGGACCGTTCCAAGTAACACTCAGTCTAAGGCTCAATCCCATTCCCAAGTCGATGGGCTGCTCTAGAGTCTGGTGTTTGTCCCAACTTATTTCCTCTGGCAAGCACAAAAACATATGAAGTTGAAGCTGAATTCCACTCGTTCACTACATTCCCACTCTAGGGACGAAGTGCATGGGCAGCGCCGGCAATCCTGTGCCCGAACTTGGCAGACTTTGGAGCTTATTCTGCAGCTTGCTCTGGCACAGCTCAAGTTTCTGCGGTCTTCAGCCACTCTATGCAAGATCCAAGAGTTCTAAGCATCTATGCTATTGAGATCTTCACCAGCTCCCTCTGGTGTACCTCAAGGCTCACTGAGCCAAGAGGCCTTCCATCTGCATTTTTTCGCTAGCAGGTTTACAGTGTGCGCAGCTTTCCCCTGTGAGCCACTTGGCACCCATGACTAAGCCAAGCCCAGTACATCAACACTGACTTTGCCATCCGAAAAGGTGGCCCAGATTGTTCTCTCAGATGCCAACTTTGACTGACATCCCAACCGAATCAGATCGAGTTTTCAGCACTCAGTTTACCACAAGGCAGGCAACAGTCTATACACTCCCTTTTGGAGATGGACTCTGATAATGATTATGACAACGGTGATGAATTTTCTTAACCCTATTCTGATAACAATTGATATGAGCTCTTGAAAAAAAGGTAGTGGGCTAAATACTTTCCGAAAGATAGCCCTTTTCTCTCCTCCTGGCCTGGCCATGGAAAAATCTGCCTCCTACGTCATGGTTATGCGTATGGTGGCTGAAGCCCTTGACCTCCACCATGGAGGTAAAAACTAATGGCTTGACCAAAGTCCTGCAGCCTCTCCAGACTGCTTCTGAGCCTTTCCCTTCCTACAATGAATCATTGATGGATACCTTTCTGGGGGCCAGGGCTAACCCTTTTTCTGACCCGCCAGTTAACCTGCAAATTGACAGATGCTATTGTCTTGCTCCAGGTGACTCGGCGTTTGTCATACCAACTCTCTCCAGAGAGTCTTACGGTCCAAGCCGGACCAACCCTAACAATTTTCACACCACTCCATGTGTCAGAAAATCCAAGAGATTGGAGACTTTCAGGAAACTCTTATTTTCTTCAGTCAGTTTGGACCTGCGATCAATCAATGCATTCTGTTTGTTGGGCCGCTATACTTGTGTCTTTTGGGACTCTCTGACACAAGTCCTTTTCCGTTTTCCGGAAGACCTTCGTCCTGTTCTTTTACAGGCAACTTAGGGTAGTTGTGATGCAGCCAAGTTCACAAATTGCTGGGCTTAGACACCACTGCCTCAGTTGGGCAGGCCATAGGCACCAGATTTGCCATGCGTGGCTGCGATCAGTTGGATGTTCAGACTAATGCCAGTCCTCCCTGATGGACATGCCGTTCGATGGGACTCGCTTGTTTAGGGACAAGGTCTGCTCTTTAATTTTTTCCTCTGGATGAGGCACTCCTTACCTTCAGCCTGTCCCACCCCAGCAGAGAACCCAGTTTAGCGGGATGCCCCCACAACCAAGGTCACCCTGCCTCTCAGTCCACAGCTCCTGCCCTCCCCTCCTTTCAGCAGTCCCACCTGCTAAAGCACTCTATTGTACCCTTAAAAGGTCACAGCCACCCGGGAGGTGGAATCCACTGATTCTCTCTGGGTTGGCAACCGATCACATTGGAAGGGTGGATTCTCCATATTGTTCGCAAAGGCTACCCCTTACTCTTCCTTTCATTCTCCTCAGACCTTCCACCATCTGCCCCAATGACTGGTGGGGGGGGCCATCTCTCCAAAGTGGATATATAGAGGGTGCCAGTGCCAGATGTAGGGCATGGTTGTTATTTTATTGTTACTTTCTGGAGCCCAATAAGGACAGAGGTGCTCTGCCTTTTCGAGATCTGCACCCTCTCAACGCTTTCCTCCAGAATGAGAAATTCAAAATGCTCCACCTGGCATAGGTGTTGTCTGCCCTCAACCCTGGAGACCGTAAGGTGGAGTTGTAGCTGTAAGACTCCTATTTCCATAGCCCTGTCCTGCCGACCCATTGATGCTACCTGTGGTTCATGGTGGGAGAGGAGGATTTTCAGTTTGCCTTGGTCCCCTTTAGTCTCACCAGTGCCCCTCTGGTGTTAAGGGAAGTGACATTGGTGGTGGCAGCCCACCTTAGAAGTTCAAGAGTTCCAGTCTTCCCCTGCTTCGATGGCTGGCTGGTGAAGGCAGACTCACCCTACGCAGTCGTCAAGTACCTCCAGACTACGATGAACCTCCAGTCATTTTTGGAGTTCCCTATAAACATGTCAGTCGCACCCCACTTCCCAGAAGCTCCCTTCATCTGAACTATTCTGGACATGGTTCAGTTTCTTGCCTTCCCCAGGAAAGGGTTCAGGGCTTTCAGGGTACAAACCTTATCTTTCAGCGTCAGTCCTGGATTTCAGTGAGGTTGACTCTGGGGCTGCTGGGACTGATGGCGTCCTGCATTTTGCTGGTCGAACACACCAGGTGGTATGTGCAAGCCCTCTACTGGGATCTGAAGTTCCAGTGGGCCCCACATCAAGGGGACCTCTCTGACCATGTCCAGATTTTGGAGGAGACTATGAAAGCTCTGCAGTGGTGGCTACTGGACCATGATTGGGTCTGCAGCAGACTCCTTTTCCTTTCCCACCCACAGCTGACCTTTGGCCTGTAGTGATCTCCTGGAGGTCAGAGGCATGGGGAACTGGCGCCCATGGGAAACTGGCGCCATATCAAACTTCCAGAACTGGGGCTCATCCACTTGGCAATAAAAGCCTTTCTGCCATCCCTCATAGGGAGCAGGCCTAAATATCATAAAAGTGTTAGTAGACCTGCAGGTCGAGTAGCTTGAATAATCAATCTAACCTAACTGTAATGTACTTGACCCGAAAACAGGTCTCAAATTGTGTGATACTAGACAAATATTGTATTTTACAGTCACCTTTTTCTTCATTCTCATATATGAGTGCACCTTGAAATATGAGTTCAGTATTTCGGCTGTAAAAAAAAAAAGTCCTTTTGTTTGACTAAATACACTAAATGTTTGCTCCAGGTAAAATAACATATAGGGTACACATGATCAATGCATGACTTGCCTCTTAGTTTACAAATAGCTTTGCCATCTGGGCAGGAGTGTTTCTCAGTTTTTTTAAAACACTCACTTTTAATAAATATATTACTAAAGCATGATGTGGTAGCGCACTGTTATTAAATGTCCAAAAAACTTCCCACTAACATGCAGCTTTACTGATGAAACGATATTGTGTATTAACAATAATCTGTGGAAATTGGGTTTCAGGAAACATTTATCATTAGCACATCACCAAGTAAAGTGTTCTCACTTTTTCCATCCTATTAAAATATTATTTTCATCACTCAGAAGTATACAAAATGGTCTTTCACAGCTACTGAAATATTTTGAAATGCTTGTATAGTTGACTTAGTTATATATTGTGTGTTTGGAAAAAACTGATACCAAAAGCCTTTCATTTTACACAGGTCAGACAGTTCACCTTTATAAAATCCTGGAACTCTGTAGTCACAAGGAAAAGTATTTGCACTGCAAGAAGACAAACTGACTTTTGACACCTGTCTCTGAACAGAGCAAATGTGACAAGAGTAAGATTTAAAGGCATCTTAATTTCTTATTCAGTTTCTGACTGAACAGAACACATGTTCTTTGTCCACTCGCCAGAAGGGTGGAGTAGGATTTAAAAATAGCTCGACCTCATAAAATAGAACTCACCCTCGTGAGTGGTCGAGTACATTTTTCAAGCCCCGAGGAGGCTGGGACAGGTGCTCACGAATCACACCACTACTATACGGTTCTGCAACGAATAGGGTCGATGGGGTCACGGACCCTGTGCTAGGAAGCCTTGTCCCTCAGACAAACTCAGACAGTTACACCCAGAGGTGGTGCAAGGTCTCTTTTGCAAATGGGGAGAACCTTGAATTGATCTGTTGACCACCACAGAGAATGCGCAATGTTACCACTTCTGCACAATGTAGTTTCTAAGGTGTCGGTCACTGGGAGATACGTTCTACCTCCAGTGAAACTCAGTAATCCTGTATACCTTTATGCCAATACCACTCCTGCCCCAGGTTTTCAAGAAGATCAGAACCCACCTGACCCAAGACATCCTAGTTTGTTCTGGACTGGGCATTGTCTTTTCCTGTGGCAAGGGGAAGCCAATAGAACAAATACTATTAACCTCTGTTGTTCTGCTGTCTTTCGCTGCATGTGCAACTTGAGCTAACCAACTGATGTGCAGTGCTGAAAACACTGAGGTTCTCAGTGTGGGATACAATTTTGACCTTAATTTAAAAGTTCACTGGCTAGAAGGAGCTTCCCCACCCAAGTAAAAACTGAAAAAAAGAAAAAACGTGGGGGTCAAATTTAACAAACATTTGTCCTTACATAATTAAATCAACTCAGTGGTGGGTATGTGCTTTGGCGTCTAGCATATAGTAAAGAAATTCCTTCACTTTCGTTCAGGTCCAGTAGGGATTACAGTGGGCTTGGCCTTAGTTGTGTTCAGACTGGACTATGCCAATGCTTATATACGCAGGCCTGCCACAGTATTTGGTGAGGAAACTACAGACTGTACAGAATGCTGCCAGAAGGATTGCTCTTAGTCTACCAAGAAGGGAGCATATTTCCCATCCCCCCCTCCCCCCCATTTTTGGAATTTACATTGGTTTCCTGTGAACAAGTGGATTTTATTCAAGACTTCCCTTCTGATGCATAGAGTGCTTCATCCCTCTGGGCCAGTCTACTTGTCCTCCTTCTGGGTTTTGCTGGAGCAAAAAGAAGGCAAGCTTTGCAGAATCATACCACGTCACTGTGTTCTGCCTTAAGATCAGCTATGCACTGAAAAGGCAGCAGCCTCCAGAAAGGCTGCACACCTGTTCAACCAGGGACAAGGCTTTCTACCAGTACGTTAGCATGCAGAGACCCTGTCCTAAACATATACAAGGCAGCTACGTCTGTGTCCCTCCACACGTCCACTGTTCAGTCAAGTCTGTCAAGCAGGGCACATTGGCACCATGGCCTGCATGTCTTTCTGGTTTTAGTCCATTCACAGACCCACCTCCAAATAGGTACTGTTTTTGTATCTATTCCAAAGGTAAGAAATTTGCAGCTTGAAGTCTTTATCAGAAGAACACATTACTTCCAGTTGGTAATCCTCTTTCTGGTAGAGACTGTCTTGCGGTAGATCCCTTACCGACCCTCCCCTCCTCACCGTTCTGTGACTGGACTCTACCTATTATTAAGATCCCAAGTCTATGAATCTGCACACTGGTCTATCAGTTTGCTTTTGGAGTTCCGCATCTGGGGATGCAGGCAGTCTAAAGAGCAACTGAAGTTGGTGCGTGGGAATGGTGTCTATATAGGCCCGCACTTTACTTCTGGAGCAGAACAGCTTCATGATGCCCTGTTCTGGCACGCAGTGGTACTTTGAAAATTGTTCCTAATCCAGTCTGACACCTCCGGAATATTCTATAGGTGAGGAATCTGCAGCTAGATAGTCTATAACAGAAGGAGAATTACTTAAGGTTAGTAATTTGCTCATTAATACCTCATACCAAATGGGTATGTTCAGCTTAGTGGCCCAAAACACACATGCATTTCTGAGAAATAAAACTCTGTAGGTTGTCACTCTTCTGTAAATGCAGGAATACATTATAAAAGTCTCTTCTTTGATTGTGCATTTGTGCCTAATATGCTTTGTGTGTTCATGTTGAAACGTACACATTAGACAGGGGACATTGTACCTGTGTAGTTATGGTTATCTTAGACGTTTTATTGAAAGGCATTTTTTGTTATGCTAATAACTTTGGTGCTGGTCTGCAAATCTGCAGGAAATTTTGCAAATAAAAGTTCACCCTCTTTGGATTCTTTTTGCCAAGTGTTGTCCAAATCCTCAAAGCTGGGGCCCTCCGAAAGGCTAGAGGGTGGGGGTATAAAAAGTGACATATTCTGCTTTAACTCCCTTACAATTCTTTGCTTCTTGATATAGAAGAAACGATTAAACTGAATTACACCAAACTTGGCATGAAAGTAGAATTTTACTCAAGGAGGTGCCTTAGCTTGTATTGGTTTAAAGCCGTTGAGTAGTAGTGAGAAATTGGCTACTTAAAAAGCTTTCCACTCTGGACATGAAACAGTACAATTTCAGAGCTACCTGGGATCCAGATAAAAAATTAGTCACTCTATTGGATTAGGAAACCTTTCATTATTGATTGCAGATTTGCAAAATCTTGCCACAGTCACAATCCCAGTTTATTATGACAGAAACATTTCTGCCATTACTTAATGCAGTGCACTGGGCACCATTTTTGAGAAAATAAAAACAAAAAGAGTATAAGGTTGCAGGGTGACCCTGTCCTGATCCTGAACCCCAGGCCCATGTAGATGGGAGCCCAAAGGGACCCCTGGCATTAAACTGAACATTAAAAAAAAAATGTTAATCATAGGATTCATGAATCCTGATGGATTAGCAAATACTAGACCCGCCTTGAGAATTGTAGACCTCAGGATTCCTGTGCTTTGCCAGCTTCCTCTATGCCTGACGTTTGGCCATGTGCTGTGGTCTAACCCAGCTGTACACGGCCTTCAGCATTGTGCAGCCATGGCTGAAAACCCAATGCTGATTTGGGCTCAATGACTCACAGAAGGCAGACTAGAATGCCTCCGGTGAGTGGGCCATGCTACAGGCCATTTGGCCAAATTATTATGTGCACTGTAAAAGGCGTACACCGCTGGAGTTAGATGATTGCAGCGGTTTAAGGACAGGAACTGGCTGTCATCCAACGGGTTGTGGACTAGCCTGGTGTGGAAAATGTACACATCAGGTGGAGAGCTTCTTGGTATTTGTTTCAGACTTGGCTGATTCACTGGGTCAGTCAACACATTCCGAATCTTGGGTATCTTGCTGTGAAGTGTTAGAATCCTGGTCAGTCTGGTGTTCCCCAACATCTTGATCATTTCCGTGCATGTCTTGCCTAGTGTCCCTGCCATGCTCCTGAGGTTAAGTGACTGGATCATATTGAGCTACAGATTTAGGCTGTGGCATATCTTGTGGTTTTAGATGTGATATGGGCCCTGGTTTCAAATCTGCCTGCAGTGTTTGTGATGGAATTAGTTGGTCCAGTGGTGGAGAAATAATCTGCTGCAAAAATCCTTCATCGTTGATTATAAAAAAGGCCATAGTGACCTATAACATTTGTATGTGAGGCGACTGTGGCTGATCGAGCTTTGTAGGCTGACCATGGTTCTTGAAATGCATATGGCTCTTCTTTGTGATCTGTATTCTCAGCAATAAATTGCATATTGGTCAGGCCCTGCAGGCAACCTCAGTTGCACATAGTTGTGTAAGTAGCCTCAAAGAAACTTTAATTCAAAGTTGTCAAGATTACCATAAGAGCACCCATGAGAGCTGCAAAACTGATACGCAGCGTACATACATTAGCTAGAGAAGACCAGGGGTTTGTCTGAGAGTCCAAAACCAATAAACCTCATTCTTACCACATTGAAACTTAGTCCATCATTGATCCTGGGTACGAGAAGCTTCCCCTGGAGAATAAAAAGAACTGGTTTACCTGAAGGCTAAATGGGGTTAATCTAAGAAAATTGAGTACTTATTGTAACAATTTTTGTTTTGTAATCAGCACTTTTCCTGATAAACGAGTTTGCATGTCTTTCGGTACAGCTCTTATAATGATACCTCGTGTATGGAAACAAGCAGTGTGACTTCATTTTGGTGTACAATCAACAAAATGTGGCAGATCGATAGTTCCCTGACAGTATAAGAAGTTTGATACCCGCTGTCCTGTTTTTTTGGTTTGTCAATTGCTAGAAGATTACAGCATTAAAAAAATTTTTAGTCGCTCGTTACAGATCAGAGCCACTGACTGGTGCACATGCAGTTCTTTGCTGATGCATCAAGTGCACTGACCAGTAGTGCCCGAGTGGGAAGGTAGCATAGTATTGGATATGTGCAGAGGTGAAGGTGTTTACTTGGGTTTAACCTTCATTATTGTCCTGTGGTAATTCTGCCATTCTTTTAATACATTTGCCAAAGGGGCATGGTTCTCTTCAGGGGAGAAGAAAGATACAGAGAAACCTATGCCGATTTGGGTATCATGTTATCAAAGTCAAGGACTTGAAAAGCTCTAGATAAGCACCCATTGAGGGGTAAAAAAAAAAACAGCATCTGGTGGAGGAAAATCGAACTAAAATTTAATGAAAATCTAGTTTATATTTGTTGTTTCTAATCAGAAATAATTTGTGTCGGCTGTATATAGGACTGTATACATATGTAGTAGTTTAATGACTGATGTAATTAAATTGTTTTTTTTTTGTTTTTTTTGCAGTATCACAAACTCTCTTGTAATTGTCCTCTTCCTGTCTGGCATGGTTGCTATGATAATGTTGCGAACACTTCATAGAGATATTGCAAGATATAATCAAATTGATTCTTCTGTGAGTAGTGCTGCCTTTTAAAAACTTTTTTGCAAGTTTACTGTCAAAAAGGGTTACTTACATGCTTAACATTTACTCTGCTTGCGCTAGCTTTCACTACTCCAAAGCACATTGCAGGGTTTCCATCTCATGAAGGGCTTTTGATGATGTCTAGTAGTGTGGCTCTGGATGCCTATTGTGTCTGACTGTGTATTTGTTTTTTTCATCTCTGTTAGAAATTGTGTCAAGTTGGCAGTGTTTTTCACCCTGTCCAGGTAGGGACCCACACTCTAGCCAGGATAAGGGAGCCACACAGCTAAGAGAACCTCTGCTCTCACCCCTTTGGTAGCTTGGCACAAGCTGTCAGGCTCATCTCAGAGGCAATATGTAAAGTATTTGTGTTGTCTCTCTTTCTCTCTCTCTCTCTCCCTCCCTCTCCCCCCCCAACATACACAAATAAAAGTACCACTTTTAAAAATTA
Organism: Pleurodeles waltl; assembly: GCF_031143425.1. Lineage (NCBI taxonomy): Eukaryota > Metazoa > Chordata > Amphibia > Caudata > Salamandridae > Pleurodeles > Pleurodeles waltl. Next base: position 275,237,887 of record NC_090438.1, on the reverse strand, counting down.
AAAGTGGAAATTAGTCTCAATCCATAGGAATCAATGATTGTATGTTTTTAGCACGAAGTACCTGCAATGTTTAAAAAAACAAAGACGATGCTGGCCGCATGGGTGGTGAGGCGCTGTAAAGCAATGGGATGCGTTGATTCCTTTCTGCGCAGGGGTGGTGATGCCGTTGACTGTTTCCTCGCAGGAAAGGCGATGCATTGGTTTCCGGACACGCAGCCTCGGTTCCTTACTGTGGTATGGGGGTCAAAGAGAAATTGAAGACCCAGGAACGATGCATGGAAAATCCAGACACACTGTGTTGATGGAGTTGCGGGGAAACGGGACAGAAGCAGCAGGCCAGCACAACAAAGCAACAGGCAGAGTGGCAGTCCACCCTACAGCATCCAGCTCGTCTTCCTGGCTGAATGTCCTCAGTCCAGAAGTGTTTTAACTTTGTTGGGTCAGAGGGTCCAGTTCTGTCGGTGAAGTAGGCAAACTTCAAAGAGAATTCTTTGTAGTGCACAGGACCCTGCCTTTCCCTACCCTGACCCCAGACACTCCAGGGGATTGGAGACTGATTTGTGTAAGGACAGGTGCAGCCCTATTCAGATGGAAGTGTCAGCTCCTCGCACTGCTCTAGCTCAGGAAAACCCATCAGGATATGCAGGGCACACCTCGGCTCCCTTTCTGTGACTGTCTAGAGTGAATTCACAAACACCCCAACTGTTGTTCTGACCCAGATGTGTATTCCACAGCCAGGCAGAGGCACAGAATGGTTAAGCAAGAAAATGCCCACTTTCTAAAAGAGACATTTTCAAACTCACAGTTCAAAAACCAAACTCAGACACTGGAGTTAGATATTTTTACAGGGCTACTCTTGTGGGTGGCACAGTCAGTGCTGCAGGCCCACAAGAAGCATTTGATTTACAGACCCTGGGCACACATGGTGCACTATACTAAGGACTTACTAGCCAATCATGGATAAACCAATCACCAATACCATTTAGACAGAGAGCACTTGCACTTTAGCACTAGTCAGCTTGGTAAAGTGCCCAGAGTCCTAAAGCCAGCAAAAAAGAAACTCAGCACAGGATCAAAAACGGGAGGTCAGAGCATAATCCTTCATTAATGGCTGTATGAAGACTACTGGTTTAAATAAAACAAATTATTTAAAAAAAAACAGGAATTCAAAAGCCAAAAAGACAGGGGAAACAAGACCTGCCAGGTCTAACAATCTCCAAAAAGGAGTGATGTTGATGGAAGTGCTTGCAGTGATTTGTGATGTGTATAGTTAAGCTATTGTATATTACCATATGGCTAAGTTCATTGGTTTATGATGCTATATTGACTGCTCGAGATCTTTGAGGTCTGCCATGAGCTGTGTGAGAAATGCCTTGTGTATTTGTTTTAGCTGGTCTGCTTCTGGAATAAAATTCCCCCTGAGTACTGCTTTTAATGCATCCCACAGATCCATGGCAGACGTGTCTTACGTTTTACTTTGGACTATATATTCCTTATTGCTATTCTTGATATGATTTTTTTTTATTTAATTAAAAAAATACTTTGACATTATTACCTGTTATTGTATATAATATGAGAAAGTCATGGAGATGCCATGCTTGTCCATTTTCTGGGCAAGGGAGGTCTATAACGAGAGGGGGTCAGGGCACATGACGGGGCCATGATCTGAGAGTGTGATGGGGCTTTGTGTGGCCTCTGCCAGCTCCAGAAGCAAGCATTTATCTAGGAACATGTAGTCTAGTCTGGCATATGTTTTATAGGCCCCAAATAGTGGGAATAGTCTCACTAGAGGGTGTCTGGCTCTATGGGCATCAGCAAGTCCCAACACTTCCAGCCAGGCTTTGCCCACTAAGGGGAGTCTCTCAGTCTTGTTCATGAATCCCCTCTTTGTCCTTGCCTAGATTGGTCCACATCTGACATACTGTCTACTAGCAAACAGCGGTCTCCACAAATATCATTAATGCTGGGGACCAAGCTGTGAGGCTACATAGTCTGCAAGGAGGTGTTCTTGCCCATGGTTGTCTATAACTAGAGCCTAATGTTAGAAGTTCCTCTCTAAAAGTTCCTTTTTAATGCCACCCATCAGCCTACTGTATTCTTTAGGGTTTCTTCTATCATCAGTGGGCCTCTGTTTTGCATTAGTATCCCTACCCCGTTGCCTTCTTCCCTCCCAGAAAGACATATTGTGCAAGTAAATTCCTGAATTTTGTGTGGTCCTGCTGTAGGAGATAGGTGTTTTAAACAAGCCCAATGTCTACTTGGAGTGTGTTGAGTTAATGCAAAACAGAGTGTTTAAGTGGATTGTTGAGCCCTCTGGATTATATGTAGTGATTTTAATTTGCATGTGGCCATTACAGCTTAATAAGGAGCTTTGTTCACTCTTTCCTAATGTCCCCATTCATCCAGTGTGTTGGCAGTGACTAGGTAATGGCAATCCGCCACACCCCCCTTTACAAATGCCAACTTTACTGCTATCCGTTTAGGCAACCTTGTAACAGTTAACTGTAAAAACACATGGTTCCCAGTATAGGGATACAACAACATGCCTGGACCCTCTAGATCACACCCATGTCGGTAAAGGGTGAGAAGAGGGTTAAGCATTAAGGATATTGTGGGTAAGATCTTGGTCAGTGTCAGTAATCCTAGGCATATGCCTTCAGTTTTTCATGGAAGTCAGAGGTGTTGTCCTCAGTCACTGTAAGTCACTCTGTGGTCTTGCCACTATCCTCAAAGATTTAATGACCATCAGCCTTTGTCTTCTAGAGTTGAGCTCAGGGTCAGTTCATTTGTTAACCGTGCACTTTGACTTGTTCCAGTGCCTCTCTACAGCCCACCAGTATTTCTTGCTGCTTGTGGGTCTTCATGTGGCCACATCTTCGTATTTCCTTCCATTTAGGCCTCCTTGGACGCTGCGGGTCTAAAAGTAGATGTCTCTGTTTTGGGAAAAGACAAATTCAGTATGTAGCACGCCTCTTCTAGGAATCTGATTGCCCATCTTTTACCAGCCCACTCAAAACGGACTTCGAAAGAGGTGTCCCTATTGATAATCAATATTATGTGTATTTGTAAAGTGCGCTATCCCCTATGAGTATATCCTGGCACAGAGCAGGTGTTTGGGCTTGGCCCTGCCTATGGTACGTTAATTGAAAGTTCGTTGAGGAAGAATGTAACTGGATGGAAAGTGTGCCTTTTAGCAAGGGAAGTCATTTATACATCTTGGAGTCATTTATACATCTTGGAAGATTTGGAAGCTATAGCCATTGTAACAAATAGGTCTTCCCTGCCTCATCACCTCCAGGATTTCCTCCTTGACTTCATACTGTTGGAAGCAGACTAAGATGTCTTTAGGGTAGTTGAGTTGGAGTTTGAGTTACGTGGGCCTACTCAGTGGGCTCGATCAGTGCGGAGTGGTTAAACAGCATAATCTTTGCTTGCCCTTGGATATAGATCTTTGTATCCTTGCTTTTCTTGCCTGGGGACACCCCTCTGATATGAAGAGTAGAGTACCTGGAGCAGTTCTTCAAGTCTTCTTGCTTTTCCTGGAGTGATATTAAGTGATCATTTATTTCAGCCATGTGGTTTCAGCATTGTTTAAGACCTAGCCACCTCCCTTCTTGGGTGAATCCAATGAGTCTACCTTGTGGCCTAATTCGTCTAAGTTAGTGTTTCCCAACCTGTGTATCCAAGGTGATTTTTGTGGGTCACGATAGTACAGGCAATTATTAAAGATGCTTTCAATTCTGTATTTATCTTGTCACATTTGCTGTGCTTCAAAGACAGAGGTCACATGTCAGGCTATGTCTTCTGGCAAATTCCTGCTTATGTTTTATGACATGGGGATTGGTGTTGACAAATTCCTCTTGCTTTGTAGTTAGAGAAAGTAAAGGAAATTATGTATCAGTGTTGCTGGGGTACAGGAAGTTTCAAATGAAAAGCTGTAGGGTGTAATTTTTCACTAGAAAAGTAAATATCTAAATAAAGTATACACATTCAGCAGTTAAAGTAAAAATAGAGCAACATTTATATTGTAATTCTGAAGTGCTATGGAAGCAAAGATTTTAATAGGCCCAAAACAAATCAAGAGACTGTACTTGGTGATGCACAAATAATATATATCTTCATTGAAACCTAGTTTGCACACATGATCATTTGCTTGCAATAAAGTTTTTATCAGTAAAACTGTGCAAATTTAGTGCCCATTTCAATAGAAAATGTGCTGTCTGCAAATGACAGAGTGCCAACACACAGTGCTTTAGTTAAAAAATCGCCTGCCTTGTGTCCATTAAAGCTAAGCACATCGTGAAATATTCTCATTCTAAAAATTGGGTTGTGCTTCTAAAAATCTTTTTAAGCATTGATCTAAGTCTTCACTCATTTCTTAGAGGCTTGTTTTTGAGGTCTGTGAAAAATTGGGTCATCAAATTTTGGTGAGTTTCTCATTGTCATCTGGAGGTCTGGTAGATCATTCCTCAACATCACCTCCTGTTGGTTTGGTCTGTTTAGGGATCACCTCTGGTCGTTTAGTGGTCATGGCCTGGAAGAGGTCTTTGATTGTGCTTCCTCAGTTCGGTCTCAAAGTGGCCATGGCTGGCTGAGTCTCACATTCTGGCACAGGCGATATCCGTTGCAGTCAACGTTCTCTGGTAATGGGGCCTGTCTGCTGTCTTACCATGTCTTCTAGTCTCCCCATGGGCTTAATGTCAAGGGTTTCCGGTGCCTTCTGTTAATGGGTGAGAGAGATAGGTGCTTTGCTGATGTCTGTACAGGGGCTTCAGGTCAGTCCTTGGGCCTGCACTAGTCGTTGACTGATTTGGATGGGGCACCTCTCTTGGCCTTCTCAACATCGTTTTTCAAAATTCAGTCTCAGTGTGAGGGCTTCTAACTATGTCAATGTCTATTTGCTTTAGCTGTTATAGGGTGGGGTTAGTTTACCACGTGGAGCCTTCTTTTTACACCTTTTCTTTTACGCACTTCGACGGTGTCGTGCTTACAGACTTGACCGATTAGAGCGTAGTACTTTTTCCCCTGGTTTGCCTGAGAGATCGTGTGGCTTCTTGCAACGTCTGCTGCTAACTTCAAGCCTGGAAAGGGATTGCATGGTGTCTAGGCTTGCTTCCTTCTCTTTGTTGCCCCATTGTGCCTAGGATGTTCATTTTTGCGAGGCAGGACTGACTGGGACTGCCCCTAGTATTCTACAACTTCCGCCTCTATCAGATGCTTCATAAACCGCCGCCTCACCAACTACTATTTTCTCTTAGTCACTGCAAGCTTTGTGATGTGCTTTGTATGTGTATGTGTATGTGTATGTGTTCTGAGGCATGCTTCCTATATTGCACTGTGTAGGGCAAATCTAGAGCTCCTCTGAGATACCCCCACCCCTCTCCTTGTTGGCATACAGTATCCATCACCCTGTTAACGCTTGTGTTATTGGGCCTCTGGAATGATCAGGACGTAGTTCCCTCCAGGCCTCTAGTTTCCATTCTTGTCTTCCTAAGAGGGCGGGGAGAGGAGGGAGGTTGGTCCAGCTCAAGCTTCCTACTGCCAAGGTCTTGCTTTGTATTGACCTATGTCTGGGCCCCCCATACTGGTTCCTTACCTGCTAAAGCACGGGTGTCTTATTCAGGCCTTTATGGTCAGCGTCAGCCCTGTGTCGCTGTTCCTCCAGTTGTTCTGCTTGGGTATTTTGAGCACTGTCTCTCTGAGGGTTTCCTGCTGCTGTCTTTGATACCTCAGGCTCAGACTACAGCAGCATGTATCTCGGTTCCTTCGTTTAATCTGGTCTCCCCCTTTTAACCTGGACCGTCACCACAGCCAACTCTCCGGATCAATGCCTGCTACATGCACCCATGGCTCTGCTCTGTTTCTTTTGCGTGCGTTGGGTGATGCACCCCAGAGGCCCTCTGCTGTTGTCACTGGTGCCTTGGGACCAAGGGAGGCCTAAAGTTGGGCAGTGGCCAAGTGCCTCCTGCCTCCATGCCCAGTCTGTGTGGTAGACCCTCCTTGTTGGTGTTGGCCTTGTGTCACCATCCTTCCTCTGTATTTTAGTGGGCATGATGCCTTCTCTGTTGCTGCAACTGGTGTCCCAGGATCAGGGGGTCCTCATGTTGGTTGCAACCAACTCTGGCGAGCCAGTCTGACCGTATATCTTTGGTCCGCTAGTGTGGCCTATGCTGTGCCCCGATGACACAGGCCCACTATATACTGTGACTTCTTTGGGGACTCTCGTCCTGCCCACCAGTCTCTGCAGTCACCTTGTTACAGCCTCTACTCCCTTCAACCGAGCTGTAGCAGCCTTTGTCTTCTTACTTCCCTTGACACTTCAGGTTGATGTCTGGCACTCAGAGGAATCAAACTAGCTGGGTAGGGAGTTCTCGTTTCACACATATACCACCATCTTCACCATCTTCAACTTGTTCATGAATCCCCTCTTTGTCACTTTAAGAAGCACTGCACCTCATTGCGTGAACCCATGGGACCTGTGGGTAACCTAGACAGTTGGCCATGCACCTGCACACCCCACTGTACCAAGACTACCTACTCAGAGACTTAGAGAGGTCCAGCACACTCCATCCTAGTCTTTTTAGGTCATGCCACATACTTTTATTCTGTAATGTAATAATTATACTTATTTAACATTTAAAGCACTTGACCACCTGTTAGCCAATACTACTGGCCTTCCCTTATGATATTGAGCTCTACGTTGCTAATGCTAATTGCTAATGTGTATATGTGTTTGAGTGTTGGGTGCCAAATTGAACATCACTTTATGCCCAGTTAATCATTAATATATGGTGTGATGAGAAGCACTCCAGGGAATTCTTTGCAGTAGCTGTCCTTCTGCATGTTGAGCAGCTAACTGTGGTTTAATGGGAGATCATTGTCAGAATGAAAATAAGATCAAAGTTCCAGGATCCTTCTTGGTCTACAAGACAAGGAAAACCTGATTAGGCCACCTGTGTTGTTGCACAAAGGCAGTCTACATACAAAACCATATCCTGCTTGGTGCCCCCAGATGGAAAAGGTATGTGTCGGAGCTGCTTCAGGAAAAAACAAAAGCCTACAGCTGTGACTACAGTCAGGCTTGAAATGTCCTTGAAACCTACAGTGGTCTAGAATGGCTCAGCAGCACTTTTTTAAGGCTGTAAGTGCAAGCTAAAATCTAGAATTGCCATTTGACACTGGGACACTCTTTGGTAATCACATCCAATCATACACCAAAACAGCCATGCTTAACTTTACTACAGACTCGGAAGAATTAGACCTTTTATGTAGAAGCACATTATATCATCTAGTATTAGATCATAGTCCTACTGGTCCTTTTCCCAACCAGTATGCACGTGAGGATAACACCAGCAGGAATTAAGCTAATCTACAAAACCAGACTATGGGTTTGCTGGGGTTATAGCTGTCCTGTCATTGTAGGTAGATGCCTTTTGGATATTGTTCAGTTTGGCAGCTCTTTAGAATTTATTAGCTAGACCATAGAAACTCCTCCCAAAAAGGACAACAAAACAAGTAGTGGTACTAAAGGTACTTCCTAATTAAAAAGAAATGGACTGTTGGGTGACCTGGGACTAGCCTCTTTTGAAAACAACCCTTCAGTGTGATAAAACTTCATCACATCATTCTTCTGTTTTTGCAAGACAACTAGCCTCATCGAATTCCAGAATGGTCTAGAAACATACTCACCTAGCCCAATCCACCCAGGTGTCAGCTGTTTAATGATCAGTGAAAGCAATATCAGATCCTGGTGTTTCTAGTCATCCTTAATCTGCATGAGAATATGAACCCATCCTGTGCACCCCACCCCAGATTCCTGGGCCTCTACATGTTTCTATAAGTGATTAATTGACTTCTGCAATTACATGACCAGAGGATGCACCTAACCCAAAACTTGCAACTGTCAGTCTGCTCTTGGTTTACGCTAGTCACTAAAAGAAAAATATTTGTCCTGGTGTGTTGTCAATACATGGTTCTTTTAGATCATCACTCAATCCACTTAAATACAAAATGTGTGCTTCACACCAGAGAAGCATTAAACTAGCAATTAACCTTGCACCATTAGGAGGTGAAAAGTAATCTTTACTGTTATTCCAGTATAGTTCTTTGCAGAGGGCAGTGCTCTTGTGCCATTCCACTGTTTCCAGATTGCATTCCAAAAAATATAGGATCACTGAGTGTATGTGACAGCACACGGATGGCTAATGAGACAAGCTGATGTAACTTTTGTTACATGGTACCTTGCCTGCTGATTGTGTGCTTGCAATATCACACTCCTTTACATATAATGTGGGAACCAAACATAGATCAATTCAAGCCAATAAATTAGCACATAAATTACTCACTGGCAAACACATGAAGATATTAAGTTGAAAGATTATCCAGTCAAGTGCCTTGGAACTGAAAAGATGTTCCTGTTATGTGTAATGCAAACACAAAATACAAACGTATCTGATAGAGACTTCTAGTTTTAGATTCCTTACCTTTGAATTCTCCCCAGGCACCAGACTGGATCAGGAAGATTTTTGTGAGCAATACCCCTATATGCTGTTAGGTGGCGTTGATTGGCTGTGCATCTGTCATCGTCTGCACTTGACATGAGGTGGCAGGTCCTTTTTAGGTCCCGCCGCCCCCCCCCCCCCCCCCCCCGAGCGCTTACGTCAGCTTTTTTCTTTCCACACCAGCAAGTGCAGATCCAAAGAAAGCTGCTCCTCAGTCAATTTTTGACTGGCTTTTTTTGACATTTTGTTAAGACTTTTTCGAGTTTCTATACTCCTGCTGTGTCAAGGATGTCGTCTAGGAAGGCCAGATTCAAGCCCTGCCGTTCCTGTCATTGTGCAGTGTCGGTGACGGATCCGTACTTCCTGTGCCTTTTGTGTTTGGAGCGTGACCATGACCCGAACTGGACCTTCCCAAGCGCTGGTTCTGGGGCTGTCCATGCACCCGAGTGGTACTGACTCCATTGTAGCGGGCCCCCATTCCTCTCAGTCTGGCTTTCGCCGCTACGGAGGGAGCACCCAACCACGTCCGTTCCCATCCAGCCACCATACTACGCATGCTGCCCATCCTCTGCATGGTCAGGACGTGGGGTCCACCGTCCCCATGGATCAGGAAGCCAGCAGTCTGGCCAGTCCTCACAAGCAACAGCTCCCAAACCTTTCTAGTCTGACCCTTCTGATATGAAGTGATTCCACTCCTGGTAGGTTTCTTAATAATTTATTTCAAGTACAGTTCATCACAACCAGCAGGGCAGCCACCAGATCAGCAACTGCCTCTTCCACCCCAGCACTCTATAACCCAACCTTCCAAATTCCATCCCCATAGTTACATGCTAGAGCCTGATACAACACATCTTTCCCCTTCAGAAAATTGAAAAACGAAAGGAAAAAGACCTTCCCCATGTAGGAAAGTAGCCACTTTCTAGCATGGTTACCCCCACGATTGGCCTGTTTGTGAGTGTGTGTCAGTGTGTTTTTACTGTCACTGGGATCCTGCTAGCCAGGACCACAATGCTCATAGATAAAAACCTATATGTCAGTATGTGTTGCCCGTCTCACTGGGATTCTGCTAGCCAGGACCCCAGTGCTCATAGTTTGTGGCCTAATGTGTATTCCTGTGTAGTGCCTAACTGTGTCACTGAGGCTCTGCTAATCAGAACCTCAGTGCTTATGCTCTCTCTCCTTTTAAATTTGTCACTGTAGGCCAGTGACTTCATTTACCAATTTCAATTGGCATACTGGACCCCCCCCCCTTATAAGTCCCTAGTATATAGTACCTGGGTACCCAGGGCATTGGGGTCCCAGGAGATCCATATGGGCTGCAGCATTTCTTTTGTGACCCATAGGGAGCTCAGACAAACCCTTACACAGGACTGCCATTGTAGCCTGCGTGAAATAGTGCACATATTATTTCACAGCCATTTTCACTGCACTTAAGTAACTTATAAGTCACCTACATGTCTAACCTTCACTTGCTAAAGGTTAGGTGCAAAGTTACTAAGTGTGAGGGCACCCGTGCACTAGCAAAGGTCCCCCCACATAGTTCAGGGCCATTTCCCCAGACTTTGTCAGTGCGGGGACACCATTACACGTGTGCACTATATATAGGTCAATACCTATATGTAGCTTCACAAAGGTAACTCCGAATATGCCCATGTTACATGTCTAAGATCATGGAATTGTACCCCCTTTCCAAATCTGGTATTGGGGAGCCAATTCCATGCATCCTCAGGCCTCCACCATGGATCCCCAGTACTGCCAAACCAGCTCTCTGAGGCTTGCACTGCAGCTACAGCTGCTGCCACCTCAGACAGGGTTCTACCCTCCTGGAGTCTGGGCAGCCCTGTCCCAGGAAGGCAGAACACAGCGCTTCCTCTGAGAGCAGGGTGTTACACCCTCTCCCTTTGGAAATAGGTGTTAGACTGGATGGGGTAGTCTCCCCCAGCCTCTGGAAATGCTTTGAAGGGCACAGATGGTGCCCTCCTTGCATAAACCAGTCTACACTGGTTCGGGGACCCCTTCTCCCCTGCTTTGGTGGGAAACTGGACAAAGGAAAGTTGAGTGACCACTCCCCTGTCCATCACCACCCAAGGGGTGGTGCCCAGAGCTCCTCCAGTGTGTCCCAGACTTCAGCCATCTTGCTTTGCAAGGTGTGGGAGCACTCTGGAGGGCTCTGAGTGGCCAGTGCAAGCAGGTGATGTCAGAGACCCATCCTGATAAGTCCATACCTGATAAGGTAGCCAATTCCCCCTCTCAGGGCTATTTAGGGTCTCTCCTGGTTCTCTTCAGATTCTGCTTGCAGGTTTCCTTCAGGAATCCTCTGCAACAACTTCAGACTCTTCTGACCTCGGATCAATGGCAGCCTGCTCCAAGAAAGGCTGTAACTGCAACAAAGTGTCTACAAGAGACACTTTTCTTCAGCAACCTCAGCTCCAAGTCCGCAACTGCAACAGTTTCCATGGTGTGCACGCTCTGGGGACTCCCTTTCCTCATCCTGCATCAGAAGGACTGAAGAAATTTCCTGTGGAGTGGTGGAGTCACTCCCCTGCTCCAAGCAGGCGCCTTCTAAGATGACGACTGGTACCATGGGACTCCTCTCACAACGATGAGCATGCTCCTAAGGACACAGAGGGTGGACATCATCGACATAGACTGTCCTGAGGTCCTGGTGACGCAATTTGGAGGAGGTAAGGCCTTGCCTTCCTCAAGAACAACGGTGCCCCTGTGTACTGTCTTCTTCACCTCCTGAGGCCTCTGTGCACTCTTTGCAAAATTCCTTTGTGCACAGCCTGGCCCAGGTCCCCAGCACTCCACCCTGCGATGCTCAACTCGCTGAGTTGTTCTCCAGGGGCGTGGGACCTTCTTTTGTTGTGCTGCATCAACCGCGTTTTGCACCTCCTTTGAACCCGGATTCTGGGGGGTGCTGGCTGGCATTCTGAGGGCTCTCTAAAGTGCTGAGATCCCCTTCTTCCTCCTCACACAGAGTTGAGACTCCCAGGTTCCTCCTGAGTCCATCCAGTGCCATTTTGATGAAAAACACACTTCTGTCGTAGCCAAGGGATGTTTGCGCCTAGCAACAAGAAATCTCGTCTGCAACGATCTTCACGCTGTGGGACAACTTTTGCATCATGCAGGAACCTGCTGCCATCTTCCAAGGGTGCATTTCTGCAGTCTTAGACTAACAGGGGACTCTTCTTTTGCACCCTCTTCTGGGTTCATAGGGGCTCCTGTCCTTCCTGGAACTTATTTTGACTTCTGGACTTGGTCCCCTTCCTTTGCAGGTCTTCAGGTCAATAACCCAGCAGTTGTTTTTTGCAGACATAGTTGGCTGCTGCAAAATCCCCCAAAACAAGGTGTAGTGTGTCCTAAGGAAACTTGCAGTACTTTACTCCTGCTTTTCTGGGCTCTGGGGTGGGGTAATTTGCTTACCTTTACTGTATTATTACTCTCCCAGCGATTTTGCACACACTACACTTGTCTAGGGGGGAATTCGTGATTCACATTCCACTTTTTAGTATATGATTTCTGTTGCCCCAGACCTATTTTCTCCCATTGCATTCTATCGGATTTCCCACTGTTCGCATTGTTCTATGACTATTTACTTGTCTAATGTTGGTGTCTAGTGTATACATTGTGCATAATACTTACCTCTAGAAGGAGTATTGTCTCTAAGATATTTTTGGTGCTGTGTCACCCAAATAAATATCTTTATTTTTGGTAACGCTGAGTATGTCTTTACTTGTGTATAAGTACTGTGTAACTATAAGTGGTATTATATGAGCTTTGCATGTCTCCTAGTTCAGCCTAAGCTGCTCTGCTATAGCTACCTCTATCAGCCTAAGCTGCTAGAACACTACTACTTCATTAATAAGGGATAACTGGACCTGATATAAGATGTAAGTACCCAAGGTACCCACTACAAACCAGGCCTGCCTCCTACACCTCACCAGAAGCCAGAGGCAGGATTCGCCATCACCTCCTCCGCTAGCAACCCATCACGTCAGACAGTTGGGTTTGCAGGGTCCGAAGGGACTACTCCCTCCCTTTGAGACTACCCCTCCATCCATGATACCATCTCAGTCGGATGACGGAGGATCGTTTGGCACTTCTCTGAGAGGAAGTTACGGCTCTTTTGGCCAAGGGAGCCATAGAGAGGGTTTCTGTGCCAGAAGTAGGTCATGGTTGCTATTCATACTACTTTTTGGTACCCAAAAAGGACGATCGTTTCCACTATATCCTAGACCGTTGGACCCTTAAATGCTTACTGTGGCTCAGGTTCTATCTGCCTTTGACCCAGGAGACTGGATGGTAGCACTGGACTTGCAGGACGCTTATTTCCATATTCCCGTCGTGCCTGCCCAGTCGTTATTTCAGGTTCACAGTAGGCAACAAGTACTTCACTTCGCTGTGCTTCCCTTTGATCTTACCAGCGCCACTCGGATGTTTACCAAGGTGATGATGGTAGTCGCAGCTCATCTGCACAGATCAGGGGTTTCAGTCTTCCCCTATTTCAACGACTGGCTTTTGAAGGTGTGCTCACCCCAGGCTGTCGTCTCACACATTCAGACTACCATGGACCTCCTGCATTCGCTGTGGTTGACTATAATTGTGCCAAAGTCACACCTGACTCCCTCTGAGACATTCCTGTTCATATGAGCTGTTCTGGACACTGCAATTTCAGGCTTATCCTCCCGAGTGGCGAGCCCAGGATATTCACGCTAGGATACTGATATTTCAGCCTCTATCTTGGGTTTTAGTGAGAATGACTGAGGCTGCTGGGCCTCTTGGCCTCCTATTTCCTGCTTGTGACACATGCCAGATGGCAAGTTACTTACTTCGGTAATGCCTTACCTGGTAGGCATATTTCTAGCTGCAGAGTCCTTACTGACCCATCCATCCTTGTAGCTCTGAAAACTGATTTCTAAGGGCAGGGACTCCCCTTTCAGGGCCTTAGTTTTATGCACCCGTAGTCCGTTTATGGCTCTGCGCTTTTGGCGTAGAAAGTTGTGAGAACAAACTGACGTCAGCGCACATGGGTGGCATCTATGTGGGACCCTTGACGTCATATTCAGCGTGGACAACGCCAGTGAAGGATGCAGAGCCAGTCAATGCCACCTAACGGCGTGCAGGGGGTACTGCTCACAAAAATATTTCAGCTCCAGTCTGACGCCTGGGAGAATTCAAAGTTTAAGTACGCCATCATCTATATGTTTGTTCGAACTTCAGTACTTAAGACAGGAGATGAATTCTTCATAACGCCAAAATGAGCGGTCGTCCTACCGTGATTCTGCAGTCAGTGGCGCAGCCTGGAATTATGCTGAATCACAAGCGTGTGCTGGAGGCGTGGCTCGTATTGATGCTCGACCCTGCATAACATGGTGGTCGAGAGTTTCAACTCGCAGGATCTCACGGCCGCAAGATAAGGCTTGGCTGCAGGGGCGCTGGTGATCAAGGACTAAGGCTTGCGCCCCTAGCCTTTTCTGGCCTATCTAGTGAAGCATATATTTAATTACATGACGAAAGTAAAACATTTTCTGCACAACATTTTCCGAGGGAAAGTTGTGCACTTTGAAAAGCCCCACTGCGTCTGCGTCAGTATGTGGCTGAAAGCTGCACAGTAGGGCTGACAGGGCTTGCCCACGCAAAGCCCTTACGTTTTCTCAGAACACAGTGACGTCCCTGGCTTATCTCCTCCGCCACCAGAAGCCCTGATAGTAAACAGTCTGGAGCGTTTTTTGTTCAGCCCGGGTTTCTGAAAACTTCATGTCACTCCGATATTATTATCCACCCTTTCCTATTTACTCAAATGGTGGGGTGTGATCAGAAGGGTCTACGTACCAGAGGTCACATTATATTAAAAGAATGTGGCATTGCGCAAAGAAAATCCCCTTTTCCTGCATTACAAGCAGTCTGTGGCAGAGAAATTGAATAAATACAATAAATAACTCCATCCAGGGCTCTCTGGGAGACAGGAGTGTGACCGGAAGACCTCAAGTCATAAATATGCCAAAGACAACCCTGCAAACAAGTAAGTTGGAGCTCTATCTTTTTTTACAGACAATAAGAAAAAAAATCTGTTCTCTCAGCTCTCCTGTCCTTTCACTGCCTCTGTAGGTGATTTTGTCTCTCAAAGGCAGTAATGGTTCCAGTAATTTATCATGGCTAGTTATGCTCGTTTTATTTCTTCTGCAGACTAATGACGTGATATGTCATAATAAACATGTAATCCCCAGCTCAAATAAACGTGTACCTTTTTATCACTGAAACTTCTTCATCCCAGCCGTCTAACATTCACTGACATAGAGCCCACTCTTTTCCCCCATTCCTCACGCAGTAGAAGTGGATGCAAGCATGAGTAACTTGGTGTCTTGTCTTGGGTAATGGTAAGTGGTATAATGCTAATCTTATGTTATCTTTATGGTACTGAGACCCCTTGCCACACTAACCTCCCCCACTGTGATGCCCCAAGCCCTGGCTGCAAATCGCTGGCTCCTTTAGAAGTGGAGGTGCTGCATTTGTTCACTCATGAAATTGATCCAAAAGACGAGCATGGTTCTTGTTCCCTTGCAAAATGTATCCAAATATTGGATTCAAGCACAAAGGGAGAAATATGTGCTTACAGTAAAGGCATTTATCTGAGGTATGGCCTTAAAACTGTCCCTATCATCATGCCCTTAGCATTAATGCCACAAACATGAATTGATATGCAAACAATGAATATTAAAAAGTGACTTAGTTACTCTTATTTCACATGTTTTAATTAATGTTGCTTTCACCAAGAGAGTTAGCTGTTTCATCATAATCTGTTTCTGTCTTGCCGAGTGCACACTTTGATTCGTTCCAGGTGTTTATGAGGGGCTTTCATTGAGAGTGCTGGTGCTGAGGCTGAAGGTAAAGTAAAGTGCCTGTCCGTGTGTTGGCGTCTTCACAAAGCACACAGAACAATGGTCACGTTTTCCAGTTACATTTGACATTTAGGGCCAAATGTATCATGAAGGCCTTTTGCGATTCGGAAATAGCGATTTTTAAGAAATCGCTATTTCCGACTTGCAAAATGGCATGTATCACATTTGCGAATCGATAATAACGATTTCTTAAAAATCGCAAATGCTATTACCGAATCGCAAATTGCGATACTGGCCCCATTCGCACCTATGGGCCTGTTGGCCCAGATCTGCGATTTTTTTTTAGCATTTCCAAAATTGCGATTTCTTAACCAGAAATCGCAATTTTGGAAATGCAAAACCCCAGGTTGCTGGGGGCCTTAGGCCCCCTCTGCTGCACCCCAAAATTATTTTTTGGGACATGTATGGTGCACACATGGCAAAAGGGCATGTGTGCTTTACATGTACATTTTAAAAATGCATTTAAAATGTATTTTAAAATTTTGCACATGGTTACCACCATAGCGATTCCTAAATGCCCAAATCGCATTTAGGAATGGCTTCATACATGTGCTAAGAAATCGCAAATAAGGAATCCTTATTTGTGATTTCTTATTTAGAGAGTCGCAATTTTAAGGAATCGCTATTTAGCGATTCCTTAAAATTGCATTCAGAATGTCTTTCTTACATTCTGAACTGGCTTTTTGCATTCGCAAACGGGCATTCGCACCGTTTGCGAATGCAAAAATCCTTGATACATCTGGCCCTTAGTGTAAATGTGTGTGAAGAGGATGCACAGGGGGTCATAATATTTAGAAGGCAAAAGCAAAAGGAAATAAAGTGCTTATATGTGAATGAGTGCATTGTATGTTTGGGGTGGTAAAATGAGGGAGATGCAGGGAGTGCATTCAGGGGAGAGTGAAAAGAGGGTGCTGAAGAGGAGAGAGGAGTTTGAAAATGTGCAGATAGATGAGATGTGAAGAGAAATAGGGCAAACATATCTAACATTAAAGAACAAATAACTGAAGGCCCTACTCCTTCCGCAGGCCTCAACAATATTTAATTCATAGTCTCACAATTTCAGAATTGAAACATTTTCAATGTTAATTATGTATAACTAATCATTGTTGTTACTCATTTATCTTCCACAGCGAACAACCATTGACAAAGCCAACTGTACTGACAGGCTTTACGTGATGTCAATTGTTGTGTTCTATTTCTGGATGCAATAACATCTCATTTTGCATTTTCCCTTTTAGAGAGCCCCCGCTTTTTTCATCCCCCTTAAAGACCTGTCTGCATATATTTCTGTATGACTGGTTGCAGCCAGCAGTTGTGTGTGCTTCCTGATGCCTGGTTAGAACATATTCTTCCAAAGTTGATGCCGCATGGAGTGCAAGACAGTGGGTAAACACACAATTTAAAGTGCCTGAAGTTGTTGCAGTGTACAATTCGCACATTAAAGTAGGGGTGAACGTATTAATGCAGTAAGATGTGTTTAATATTTCAAGACTATACATTCCCACTGCTTTATAAACCTTATTTTCTCACTAAATTTATTTCTTTACAAATGGACCACTTGTCAATCTTTTTTCTATTTTTTCTTGGGTGGAGGACCCACCCTGGACTCCACGTTTGTCCACTGAGCTTGCTTGCTACATGAACGTCGTACCCAGACTATTACGCCCCACCACTTTAAAATGTCACCAGCCGTCACTGCTTGGCTGCACCTGCAATTGAAAGGAAGAGTTAGCACAGGTGTTAATTACGCAACTATTCATATGTGGCAAGCAAAGTGGGATGAGCTCGGGCACCTTATTCATAATGACAAATGTACAGAGTCCCTTATAAGTCTAGTTTACCCACCTGGTATCATGGCACTGTGGTTTTTAGAATTGTCCATTGCAATGTCTGTTGTTTACTTGGATATCAACGTTGATATAAACAGTATCTTTATATACGTAAATACAACCACGTAGTCCTCACTTACTAAAATTATTCCAGAATTGTGCAAGCCAGCCCACACCTACCAGTGAGGTACAAATGAGAAAAATACTAAGACGAGCCTGAGAGATGGGCCGGTCTCTAATGACAGTAAATGCTGACCATTTGGAGCGCAAAACTGGCAACCGTGCACCAGAGTCTACAAACTGTGTTAAAAACATGTTTAAAAAAAATCCCACTTCTTTGCCAGTAAATACAGTGAAACTACTGTGTAGTATGGTGCATCTACCCAAACACAAGCACACTTCGCCAGTTATTATTCGTTCAAACCGCAGGGTGCCGCAAGTGCAGGGTAATACATTTTGTGCCTGTGCTGCGTGCACCGTATAAACACACCAGTGATGTTTATCATGGTCATGCCCAGCGTATTGTAAGACAAGTTACCCTAATGACTTGACAGGTTAAGAGCATTAACCCCCTAGTCAGCACAGAGGTGTTCCAAAACACCATCTCACACACAAATAAGCATCAATTTCCCAGAAGATCTTCTGGGAACTTGATGAACTTCATGCTCGTTTTTGTTCTGAAATAGTGCATTTAAAGTTTGGACACACCTTCACAAGCCCTTTCATTTAAAGTTCATTGGTAAGATGATGAAAAGGTGCTGCACATAAACATATTGGAATGACTGTATTTAATTAGCGTTTCTCAACTTTTTGCCCCACATGGATCAATCTTACAGGAACATTTCAAGAGACATGCCTCCTGTATTTTTCACTGGAAGTGAATTACAAGATCACAAATTCTTAAAGGTATGCAAAAGATATTGCGGCAGGCAATTCGCTACATAAGCTCTTTATTAATATAAGACCTGCAAGCCTATTCAATGATCTAGCAGATAAAGAACACCCATGAGTAGGATTTACACATTCAGCAACTTCAACTCTTCAGCAGGTGTATTCCACTGCCAGATCTCTTGAAAGAAATGAGAACAAGGAATGACAATTTTGTCACCAGACAAAGGCAAGGTGTCATCAAATTGTTCGAAATCTTTACTGGGCATTTCCAGCTTGACAGTAAGGAATAATTCTGTGTATGTGAACCCATGAAAGATACCAGTGGTGAAGAGCAGACAAATGATAGATAGTGAAGATTGCTGACAGTGCTGAACATAAGTCAAGGTAGTTCATGGAAGAGTGGCTGGTGATTAGTGTGCTTCCAAGGGAAAGGGTCCAATGTGCCTTGATTAAAATACCCTGAGCTTGTGCGTGACTAAGGGCATTGAGTAGCAAGCTACCTAACTACAAAAAAGCAGTACCATCTTGTTTGAAACTAGGAACGCAAGAGGATTAGGTTTACAAAACGTGAAGGAATATATCATTCCCAGCTGCAAGCAAAACTGTCCAAAACCCAAACTACATATAGAAAATAGACTTATAATGAAGTATATGGTTCTGCTCCAAGCACAGCTTAAATTATTGGAGAGAGCAAGATTGTACTTTCGTCCTGGCACTTCAAATTAACTCAATATGTGGATCTGGCTCAAGAGCATGAAGTAAGACACAGTGCTCCAGTCCTGCCTGTCCCTTGAAGTACAGAACAACACCCACCATTATCATCCCCTGTCATCCAGTTTGACACCTACCGGAGGCAGTCTGGTCAAGGTACTGGTGTGTTTAAATCTGTGGAGCAAGCCTGCCGAGAGGAGGTTAAGCTAGGGCAGCTGTGCTGAAGGCCTGTGGAAAACAGAGGCTATCATCTTTAACCTGCATACCCAGGGAAATACTTAACACCTGGACTGGCAGGGATGTTGACCCTCTCGATGATCGCCTGGTTAGTAGCAGACTGAGTGGCTCCTCCCACAGTGTAAAACCGGAAAATAGAAGCAGCTCTGGCCAGATGGCCCCAGTGCTGGCACTCTCAGAGGCAAACAGAGGACTGAGCCCTGGTGGGATGAAGAGGCCCAGGATTTGCAAGGTACTGGCGTTGTGGATGAGAGAGCTATAGTGAAAAGAGTATTTGATATTGCTTATCAAGGAGAGCCGAATAACCCTCAAGAACCTGGAGTCAAATAAAATATATCAAAAACTTAACTCCCTAAGGAATAAATTAAACTCTGTACTAGAGAAATTTGTGAAGTCCTTAATACTAATTTGAAAAACAGCACTTAGCAACAGATATGGCAACATTTCCTTTGATATATAGTCAAAGATCGAAGTGTAGTCTGCTTTTAAATAAATCCTAGGCCATGTATTTAAATCCACATTAGTATTCACTTAGATAATGCAGTTTATTCTTTACTCCATAGATATCACTCATTTTTCAAAGCCATGGCAAAATACATAATCCTTGTAAGGTTTAGTTGGGGTGTAATCACTTAATTCTAGTGTCCATTTTACCCCTTGAGGTAGTTCTAAATAAATGAAACCACAGACTGGCTGCAAATCTATTTGTTGACAACTTATATCTCTTCTTCAGAGCAAATTAATCTGAACATTTGATGTAATTTGAATTACAAACTCCCCTGGAAAAGGTAGAAGTGTGTTGTCCTATTTAGTTTAAGCCTCAACAGGACATTTACAAGAATGTATGCAAGATTCCAAGTGGTTGTAATCTTGTTGGTAAGATGAGGAGCATGCCTTCATAGTTCAGATGCTGAACCCAAGAGGCCTTGTGTTAAACTTTCTCTCTGTTATGATTCTATCAATGAGACCCATCTATTTGAAACATAACGCTACTATATAAGTACGGAGCGCAAGTCTGTCAGGAGCAGCAAGCGGATATGATTGGCCACATGTAGAGGAGAGTTGGGTTTCTCATACAGGAAACACACCTAATGTCCCTACCCCCAACCAGTTCTGGACCTCACCATCCACTAAAATAATTGGCTTAGCTATCCACTGGAATAAACAAAGTAGGACGCAGAAGTATCAGTCATTAGGGACGGAGCGAGGCGTTACATCAAGCTTGAACACCTACTGCTCAAAAGGACCCCACACCTTTCTTAACTTCTGCTTTCCGAACATAGCTCAAGAACTATACCTCTAGAGCACCTTTATGAAATGGTTGGTAAGGCTGGGGTGGGGGCTTGATTATTGGTCTAGAGTTAATTGTGGTCTGGAACCCCAGACTCATCAAAGATAGAAAAATATACACAAGTGCTGGATCCATATAATGGAAACTGATGGGCCTGGTAGATGTCTGGCGAAACCTTTACCCGCGAGCGAAAGAATACTTCTTCTATTCTCACCACCCATGTTCACGCGGAGATTACCAGCTGATTTCATCTTCCCTGACCACCTCCCTCAAGGATGCAAGTAAGAATGTTCCATGACTCTATCCACAAAGCGTAGATGGCAGAGACGATAAGTACATTTTTGTCACTTTTTTGCAGTGTGCCGACTGCCCTCATATCTAATAACTATAGTATTAGGATGATATAATAATTCAAAATCACAGAATTTACAAAGAGCGACCCTTGTGTGCATTTGTTGCATATTGATTAATTAAATAAACGTATCCTGACAGGTAAGATATACGCAGAATCTCATGAAACCATTGTGTTTTTGTCTTATTTACTCAGGTTCGGGGATTGGGTATAAGGATTAGTTCTGGGATTATGCTCCCAGTCAAGAAGAAAGCATTACAAATAGTGGGATGGACTCTCTGGGTTACCATGGAGACACACTTGTGGGCAGAAACGTGTTTGCATCAACTAATGGATGTAGAGGTGTTTGCAGCACAGAATAAAAACAGTAAATTGGAGCTTTGTGCTCTGTTGCTCGTTTGAATTCCACTTTATGATGGTCGACTCCAGTGCCTTTGCTATTATCTCAATCTCTTCTTCTTTTGACCACCCTAGCAGTGGAACTCATTTTCTTACTGGTCTATATCCAGTTATCTTCCCTGTCTCTACAGATTCCCAGTATGCCTCTGCTAGTTTCTTCTCTAACCAGGTGTAGTTTCATATGGATGGTATCCGCTTTCTAGACCAAATTCTCTATAGTACTGTCTTCTCTGTCTCTAGCACATATTCCTGACTGCTACATCATCCTGTATCACTACTTCTAGCTCCGTGATCTCCCTCTGTTCCTGGATCTAAGAAGCAGTAATGTTGTATAGCATATTTTGCTATCATGAATGCTTCGTACTGATCCAGTCCGTACTCAAAACTTTTTTTTTCTTTTTTTAAATTCATGACATTGTACAGGACATTCAATGCTAACGCTAATCCTAAATGTGGAACAAATCATCTCCAGAACCCCATCAATCCTAGAAAAATATGTGCTTCTTAAACTGCTGTATTATATCAGCCACCTCTTGGGGTCTCTTTTAAAAAAAGCCTTGATCACACAGTTACCCTAAATTTTGATTCACTGCTTCTTGTTTGGATTGATTGGCCATCTCCTTTGCTGCAGGTTCTCTATCAGTCCCACAAGTGTCCCAGACTTATTTAGTCCTCTGTCCATATCATCCATGTAATGTTCAGTTGCATACTCTAACTACAGATTCATCACCTTTAGAATATTCCCCATTTCCCAATCTGGATCCCAGCATTTTCATAGCAGTGCTTTCTTGTGCTGTAAAATGACAGTATGCCACTACGTCTTGGCCTCATTCTGCTCCAGAAGTAATGGAATAGAGTTGTACATAAGAACTATGCCTGTGCTCCAGTGTCAGTTTCTTTCTTTCCCTGCCTTCGAATGTGGATCTTGAACTTTGCCCCCTTTTCATTGGTTGACAAATTATTTCAAATTCTTTTTTATCCCAGTGTGTTAGGGATCTATGTCCCAACCAAACAGGACAGGATGCAAACCGTGCAATCACTATCAGAAGCACATGTTAATGACAGACCTACACACAGGTGTTTGGATTCGGTCACAACTTCAAAACATCTGAAGAATATGTTCTCATACACCCAAAGGTGATCCAGGACTGTGAATCAAAGCTGCATGGTTCCGAACACCAAAAGACGTCACAGGCCTCGGATTAGTCCTACTCCTGCTCCATGTCTAGCCCATGGATCAGTTTTCTCTCTTGCGACCGTTTGCGCAACAGGTCTTTGCGGTTAGTCATCCGGTTAGTTGAAGTCCAAGTCCTGCCATGGCTGTGTCCAGAGAAGACAGAAGGGCATCAAGGTGCAAACCAATTTTGCTCCTGATCCCCAATCGAGGAGCCAATTCCCGGAACTGATCATGTTGCCCTCCAATTTCCTTGGGTCATTGACAATGCCACAGCTTATCAAAGCCTATAGGAGGCCATGCTGCTTATTTTGGCTCTCTTTGAGCTCTGTCGGGTGTTCCTTCAGTCCCCAGGGATCCACAGCAGAGAAAAGTGCTTAATTTGCTGTTGTGATCAGATGTTTATCTGAGTTCCTAGACCTACAGTCACTTTCTGTTGAAGTCAAAACAAATGTTTTTACTGAGGTTTTGTGCCCTGGGCCAGCCACGTTCCTTCGGTCTTTCCACCATCTGCTTGTCAGTTTCCCCTTCAGTCTTATTCCTTTTGCGTTTACTCCAAAGGACTTGCGTATAAACAACATCATGCCCGCCACTCTCGCAACATCTTTCCCAATCTCTTTGTGGCCAGGGACCTAGATGAAGCAAGTATCGCACAGGTCACTGAGATAATGCTGTGCTCAGTGCCCCTCCTCTGCGGCATCAGACTCCAAACTGCTTTGGTTTGCTCTCAGCAGCACACAACCACCCTATGGGAGGTAGAATCAGACATTTTCTCCCAGGGTGGCAGTCCATCACATCCTTCAGATAGGACCTCTGGACTGTCCAATAAGGCTTTTCCATCCCACTTCTCAGGCCCACAACACCTTCCTCCCACATCAGAGCACCTTTCAGAGGAGTATCTCTCCATCGTGCTGCAAGAGGTGCAAACCTTACTTGACTAAGGGGCCACCAAGAGAGTGCTGTCCTTGGAAGTGGGAATGGGTTGTTACTCCCACAATTTCCTCATACCAAAGAACGATGGAGACCATTGACATAGCTTAGATTTTATTCCTGTGAATGCCTTCCTGTGGAAGGGTAAAACCAAAATGCTCACACTGGTTCAAATTCTGTCTGCCCTGGATTGAGACAACTGGATGGTTGCCTTAAACCTGCAGGAAGCATACTTTCATGTGCCAGTCCTGCAGTTCCATGGATGTTAACTGTAGTCCAGGGTAGAGCAAGAACTTTATCAGTTTGAGGTTCTCCCTTTTAGCTTTACCACCAGTGCCCCCTCAGGTGTTCACAAAAGTTATGAAGGTGGTAACCACCCATCATTGGTGGCTGGGGATACCAGTTTACTCTACCTTGATGACTAGTTATTGAAGGTGAGCTGACCACAATCAGCCATAAGCCACCTTTTAATGACTGTGAACCTTCTGACATTGTTAGGGTTCTTTATCAATGAGTCAGTCACACCTTATTCCTTCACAGTGGATTAATTTTATGAGACATCTTCTTGACACATGGACTTCCAGATTTTCCCTCTCTCGGAATGCGGGAAGTACATTCAGGCTATGATCTCAATGTTTCAGGCTTGGCCTATGATCTTGCTGAGAGCAGCTCTGAAGCTTCTTGGCCTGTTAGTCTCATGTATCCTTTTGGTCTACTTTTCCAGGTGGTATATGATTTGTGGGGTCTGCAATGGGATCTGAAGTCTTAGTGTCCCAGTATCAAGGAACATATTGGATGCTATCCAGGTTCCAGAGGAGACAGCACAAGATCTGCAGTGGTGGTTGCTCAATTGTAACCTCGCCAGCGGCAAGCCCCTCTCCCTTCCCCACCCAGAGCAAATGATGGTGACAGATGTGTCACGGCTAGGCTGGGGTGTTGGATGTCGAGCACTAACCTGAGCCAGAGAAAATACACAGGAGCAGTTGCAAGATCCCAATTCCACCCTACCTGTGCCTACTCTGAACTATAACCATTCAACAATATGCACAAGCGAGGGAGGAAGGGAGAGTGGGAAAGAAAGAGACTGCCTCCAGAGTCTGGTGTGGTTCTGTGCTTAACTAATTAAGTTCTTTATTCAGCCTTCTGGGTGTGCTTATTACGAGTCTCAGCTACACCTACATTTAAAGACAGTAACACATTATATAAACTTGGCATTTCTTATCTGCTGTGCTTCCTACTCAATCATACAAAACCACTCATACATCTACCTTATAAACTCTGCAGACTAGCTTCTCTCCTAATTAAATATTTAATTATTCATTATTATTCTCTCAGAATTTAGGTACAGTGTTCTTATCACTCGTTTGTATGTATGTCTCTTCTAGTTATATTCTCTTCAGTAAATCAAACATGTATTTAACTCCAAAGTTCTAAACAGGATTGTGTCCCTTTCATAAACTCTTCTCAAGTCTCTCTTAACATCAATTGTAGCTGTGACTTAAAATATCTTCAGACAAAATACACAAGCTTCCTTCATGAGGTTTCTTCCTCTTCTGAGACACTACCACAGAAGAAGGCAATACCTTTCGGTGTGGACACCTCTGATTGAAGGCAGGGCCCAAAAATGTTGAATTCCAGCCAACAATTCCTGAATGAGGATGAGCAGCACAAAGACACTGCTTTCTGTCTTAGGTAAACAGTTGAAGTGCACATTTTCGATAGCGCACACGTATGAAGACATCAGCGCAAGGAGTCTTTTCAAAGAGTAGACCGCTAAACAAGAGTTGTCCTGAGTCTGAAATAGTGGAAGCCACCAGGATAAACAGCAATCTTTTGAGCAGCAACCAGAGATGAAGTCTTTGCAACTTTCAGCAGGGATATGGAGCAAACTTTAGGTGAGCGACTTCTGAAGCTGGCAAACAAGTTTCTGACAAGGCTGGCAATTGTGTTCCTGGCATTGGTCACCTGGGAGAGTTGGAGTTCAGAAGATTCTAGTCACTGGCAGAAACCCAGCTCCATATCAATCTGTGGTAGCACAAGTTATTGGTGTAGCACTGAACATCTTCTTGTTGTTCATCAAGTGCAGGCTGTTGCAGGTTCTTAAGGACACCACCATATCTTACGGCAACAAGCGGGGGATTGGGATTTTGTACTGGTGGGCTGTGCACTTGTGGAGATGGTTGGAACATTAGGGCATCTCTGTGATCATGAGTCACTTGTTGGGATCCTTGCACACTAGTGTTTTGCTAAGCTGGTGGTTCCTGTAGGATTATGAATGGCATCTGCACTCTAAGGTGGCACAAGGCATCTTCTGGCGAACTTTCTTCACGGTCATCTAGAATGTGCAATGACCAAACTTCTGCAATCTGGAATTCCCACTGAGGCTTTCACTAGGGGATGCGTTTTGACTAGAGTGAAACACAGAACTCCTCTATATTTTTCTGCCTCTGCCTCTCCTGCCCAGAGTTCAGGAACGACAAGGTTCAAGGCAGTCTAGTATCTCTGGATTTGGCCAGGTGAGTGTGGTACCTGGAGATTCTGGGTATGAACATCTGCATTCTGATTAGGCTACCACTTCGGGAGGATCTTCTGTTTCAGCAGTAGGTAAGGGTTTGCAGTCTGCACCTTTGTGTAGAAATAGAGCAGTGGCACTTGACTGTGTTTAATTTTCCACCTGAAGTTATGGATATCATCCTGCCTGCCAGGCACTCTTCCACACAGTCTGTCTATGCCTGGTGGTGGAACAAATTTGTGACTTGTCACGGAGTCCACAAGACAGACCCTTTATGTGCCGAGCTGTTGGTTGTCTTATTGTTTCTTTGGACCATCAAGGTTTTACAGTGGGAACTATTTAGGGTTATTTGTCAGGCTTGTCTGTATTTACTGGACCCAACCATTCTTGTTCAAATAATGTGATGTAGTGGATTGTGCAGGAAGCTGGGTTTTGGTTGCAGTAGTAACGCTCCACTTTTTGATACAACTTTGACTGCAATGGGTTCTTACTAACCAGGTCCCCAGTGCCAGTTATCTGTCCCCAAAAACAAAACCGCAGGTCACTTGATCCTCAAGTGGCCAGATCTTTAGCACCTCTGAAAGTCCATAGTAAGTGGTACCTCCAGTACCTGTGGTATAGGTACTAAAAAGGGCCCTTAAGAGCTGCAGGATAACTTATCCCTCTCTAAGGGACCCAGCACCAAACTCACACAGACTGCCACTGCAAGCTGCGTGACACGGTACTCTAAAAAGTGAAAACACAACATGGCACTCAACCTGTGTACCAGGTCCCCTAACATTGTAGGTCCCTAGTAAGTGGTGCTTCTGGTACCTAGGGTATAGGTACCAAAGAGGGGGCCTAAGAGCTGCAGCATAACTAATGCCTCTCTAAGGGACCTAGCACCAAGCTCACACAGACTGCCAGTGCAGGCTGTGTGCAAGGTGCTCAAAAAGTGAAAACACGACATGGCATACAACCTGTGTACTATGTCTCCTAACACTGCCTTGGATATCTGTAAGTCACCCCTACAGCAGGCCTTACAGCCCTAAGGCAGGCTGCCTTATGTTACAGGTGAGGACATATCTGCAAGAGCAGATATGCCCCTGCTATGTCTGTCGATTCTTCGACACAGTAAGTGATCAGGGAAGCCATTTTAAGTACATGTGCTGGACACTGGTCAGTATGAATTCCCCACCTACATGATGGCTTCACTGAAACTAGGGATGCTTGGTATCAAACATCTCATATTAATAAACCCTCACTGATTCCAGTGATGAATTTATTAATACATGCACTTGGAGGGCACCTTATAGATGCCCCCTAAAAACATATCAAATGCCTGTGTGCTTGACTGATTGTTTTTCACCAGTTTGCCACCAACAGACATGTTTCTGACCCCCCAAGGCAGGAGGTGTGTTGCACTTGTAGGCTGAATTCACCCTTAGAGTGACCAGCCTGATGTGAACACAACCAGCCTTAGGAATTCCACCATCTTATGTGTGATGAAATTAGGAATTCTGGTACAGGGTAATGCCCACTCCCCAAAGGAAGTAGTCATTTGGTGGGTGTGGTGACTGCAGGGGTCAGCAGCCCATTGGCTAGTATCCCTCACTCCCCTTAACGCCCCTAAATTGAGAATTTACGGGAGCTCCTGATACCAGGACTTCAGATCTTCACTGGACACAAAAGAAGGAGGGGGACAAAGAAGATTGCTAACCTGAGAACCGAGGAGCATAACTGACTTGGTGACAACTCTGCCAGCCTGTCTGCTGCACCCCACCATTGTGGAGCAACTGACCTGTCCTGCAGCTGTGCAGACTCCAAGAAACCGGGAGAGTTAACTGTGCTTCGCCAACCACCAGAAGAATCTCCCTTGGAGCACATGAGCTGCTTCCCTGTATCTGCAGGAAACCAAAGAAGAACTGAGAGGACTCAGGAGTGCCAAAACCCAGTACCGTACAGCCCCACCGCACCTGTGCCTCCTAGCCCGTGCTGAAGTGTCAGTGGTGTCAGCATGGTTCCCAGGCCCTCTGGAGATGAAGGCCACCTTGTGTCCACCCACTGACGGCGTCCTCAGCCTGTTTCTGCAGAACCCCCTCTACAGCGAGTGTCCTGACGATAAAGACCCAAAGCCTCAGGACACCTCTGCACCCGTCCGCCCTGAACCAAGGAGAAGAGAACTAAGGGTGTCCCACATCTCCCAGCCTTGTGAGACCTGATCCCACTTGTTCACATGGTCAGACTGGACTCCCAGTCCATGCCCTCAGCCTCTACCGCGACCGCCACTGGTGACAAACGTGATGGTCCAAACCACCTCCCACCCAGCAGTCCCGGATCAAGGAGGACAGGACCACTGGTGTCCCTATGTCTCCCAGCATCACAAGAACTGAACCCCCTTGCTGGTTCACCCGGACTGGTTCCCCAGTCCAAACCTGCAGCATCTTTCTGACTGGACCGATCCCCATTGACTTCCAAGGGCATCCAATGCTGAACTGCACCACTATATCTGCCCCAGTGCCGCCTGAGGTGATCTATTGTTGTGGCCTAGGACCCTGCCCTGCACTTTAAGTCTAGAAGATTGGTGCTGTAAGTTGCTGTGAAGTTCCTGCTTTCCGTGTAAGTTTTCCCTCCTATAGAGTAACATTGCAGCTTCAGAACAAAGCACTAGGACCCTCATTACAACTTTGGCAGTAAACACCGCCTACTGCCGCAGCGACGGCCGGCAAAAGACCATCACCACGGCTACCAGCTGCCTGCCATATTTTGACCACAGATGTATTTCCACCACAAGAATGGCAGCAATCCGGCTGTGGCCATGCCGGCGGATGGCGGTAACGTGGCGCTGCTACCACCAGTAGACCACCACCAGCCATATTGTGACCAATAATACAGCCTGGCGGTGTTCTGCTGGCAGTAGCAGCGCCCTGTCCTGTCTCCTGCCGGAGGACCCCTTGGATCCAGGTAAGTCGGGTCACTGAGAGGGGTGGGGGGGTGTTGTGTGTGTTACTTTATGTGTGTGAGTGAATGCGGGTCTGTGTTGAGTGTTTAATGTGTGAGTGTGTGTATGTTGTGAAATGTGAATGCATGTATGTTTGGAAGTGTGTGTGGATGTGTGTGATTGGATGTATGCATGCGTGTAAGCATGTGGGAATGGATGTGTGTGTGTGTGAAGGAGGGGCGTGAATGTAGGAGGGCTGGTGGGGTTTGGAGAGGTAGGGGGGGTAACTGGAGAGGAAGGGGTGTAGACCCCTATCAGTGACAGGGAAGGAATTCCCGGTCACTGATATGGCCTACCGCCATGGGGGGTAGGCGGGGTCATAATCCCGCAGGCGGCCCAATGGCGGCCGCCGGGCTGGAGATGGATATCACCAGCCCTGCGGCTGTTACTGCTCCGGTGGT
Source organism: Pleurodeles waltl (assembly GCF_031143425.1). NCBI lineage: Eukaryota > Metazoa > Chordata > Amphibia > Caudata > Salamandridae > Pleurodeles > Pleurodeles waltl. Next base: position 275,208,777 of record NC_090438.1, on the reverse strand, counting down.
TGGAGTGGTATAGTGGTGGGTTGGTGGCGGTAAGTACCTCCAGCCTGTTGGCGGTACTTACAGCCACATTATTGCCGACCGCCGGGGTCGTAATGACCCCCTAAGTGTCGACTTTTAAAAACTGTAAAAGTTCATAACTCAAAAAGTACTCACCTGACTCCGGTGATCTTGGTATCTAAATTTATATAACAGTATGTGTTGTTTATATAAATAGCTGTTGGATTTCTTTGAGTGTGAGCCTCACTTACTGCCTGTATGTGTGCCTTACATGCTTAGCATTACCCTCTGATATGCCTAACTGCTCAACCACACTTCAACAAAGGAGAGCATTTGGGGTGTCATTTGTGCCTCTGTAATTCCTCTGGGGTTTACTTGGACTCTTTACACAGTGTACCTCTTTTTGGTCCACTATATAAAGAGTCAGCTTCCTACAGATTGACCCTGACATTTCCTCTCAAACCTTTTGTGATGCCACATTGGAACCTTAATTTGGTCCTGCTTTTTCTCGTGTATACTCCCTTTGAGCCAGTGCCCAGCTGTTCAGTGCGTCATCTGTCCCTAAAGACTGTTTTCCTCATTGCGATCACTTCAGCTTGTTGTGTGAGTGAGCTCCAGTCTCTCGCTGTGCAGCTGCTCCGTGCCACCTTTTTCTGAACAAAATAAATGGTACTGAGGCTCTGGTGACTTTTTACGTAAAATTCTGCCTCCTTTGAACTTTAGGCAGTCCATCCCTTTCCCAGCATTCTTTGTCCTTTCTCACCCCTTGAAATAGGGGAAGCGGCTCCACTGGGTTGATCCCAAAAGAGCTTTAAGCTTGTATATCAATCGGACCAAAGACCATTGAGTGGATAATCCACTTTTGGTAGTGTTTTCTGGAGCGAAGAAAGGAAATACAGTGCAGAAAAAGTAGGGAATAGTTTTCTGGATTTGGATCTGATACACTTTTGCCAAAAAGCTGCTTCCTGAGGGATTGAGGGACCATTGCACCAAGGCTAAGGATACCTCCCCTGTTTTGGGGCGCGGAATGCCAATCCTGACATCTGTGAGGTTGCAGCATGATCATCAGGGCACACGTTCACAAAGGACTGTTGCCTTGACAGCCAGGTCTGGCAAGAATAGATTTTGTCCCTTCGGTCCTTCAAGATGATTTAATCTGAGCTCCACAGACCCTTCACCTTAGGCTCCTAAAGATTAAGAACCTGCATTTAGAAGTGTTGATCAGAGGAATAAGTTACTTACCTTTTATTATGTACCTTAGCTCTTTCTGGTGGCTATTCTATCTAACAGCAGATATTGTACTGCCCTCCCACCTCCCCAGCCTGCCGAGTGGTCTCTTTTTACCATCTAAAAAAGCCCCAAATTAATGATCTGCACACTGGTACCTCCAATTATTTTGTGTTCCGTTTCCAGTGGTGTGGAGACTTCAGTGTGTAGCGGTAGCACTTCTGCAGCTCTGCTCCATCACTTAGGGGGTGGAACACAGCCAACACGGAGTCGCATGGAACCACCTAGCACACGGGAGCACTGCTGTGAAAAGTTTCCTGATCTAGCCTGGCGTCTGGGGAATATTATAAAGGTGAGGAATCTATTGTTAAGGTATTCACTTGAAAGAGCCATATGGAAGGTGAATAACTTGTTTCCTTGTGTTACTGTGTGTGCTTTATACCACCAGTGGTATGCAATCCAGTATCTCTATTGCTATTACATATTAATTAATTAATTTAGTTAGTTTTTCTGTAGCACCATTGCAGCTTGTGATATTAGAGTGCTTTACACAAAGCAGGATGTATTATGTAATACATCAATTCAGTGGCAGAGAACTTCAGCCAGGCAGGAGGAAACAGTTGCACAGAGGTGGTAGGTAAGAAGGGGGAGAGGATAGAAAGAGTTGAGAGGGTGGATATGAAGCACAGGAAACAAAACCGTGATGAACTCACAGTATATAAACATGTAACTATGTATCAGTTCAACAAGAAGCAAGTGTTATTGTAAATCTGAACATAACTTTGTTGCTGGAGTTGTCATTAGAACTGGGGCTGCCTAGGTAAAATGGGTGAGTTTTGACTGGTTTTCTAAAGGTGAAGATATTCAGTAATGCTCAATGCTAGTCATACCTGAAAAGGGAGAGAGTTCCAAGAAGCCACTGCAGAGCCAAAGAATTGTTTCAGATTTTGGCCAGTGCCAGATTTTGACTTTTCAAACAAAATAGACATCTTGCTTCTGGATTTTGTCATGCTGCCGGAAATGTTCAGGAGGTCAGCCACATATGTTGGTTTGAAAGATTAAAGGGCCTTGTATTCGAGATATCTGATTTTAAACTAAATACATGAGCTAAGGGAAGCCATTGAAGGTTTCCCTTGAATGAGATCAATTGATCAGATGTATACATCTCAGAGGTTAGACAAGCTGTTTATTTGAGCATTGTCTGTTGGGGCTATGGGTTGTTTCCTGGAAAACTAGAGAGAATGGCATTTCTTTAATAGATTCTAGAGATGATGAAGGCATGGACTGGTGAGGAGCAATTTCATTTTTTTTTAGATGATACAGATAGAAATTGCATATTTGGCTAATCTGTTTACCTGAGTTGCTATTGACAGAGCGCAATCAATCTATAAACCAGCGAATTTGACACACCACATATGGAAGTGAGTGTTATGCTGAAATTTATAAGTTAAGTGGCCAGTTCATGGTTCGTTTTGTACTTGGATTTATAGGCAATGATTGGAAACTGATTTTGTAGATTTAACTTCAAGAAGTTGGTTGTTACCCATTTAGGAGACTGTTTAAGTCCTGGATTGAAGACAACTTGATGTACAATTGAGTGTCATTGGCATATTGGTGGAGGCCGAATATATAATTTCTTGAAGGCTTTCCTGAGCCAAGGTATGTTCAAATTGGGTCTGTAGTTATTAAGGAAATGGGGCCAGCATTAGGGTTTTTGAGGTTTGGCTGGATTTGGTGCAGTTTCACACTACTGGGTAAACGTCCTTGTGACAGAGAGGCACTAACAGCGGTCAACAAGTAGGGTGCAGTAGTTGGAGAATGGCCTCTATTATATAAGCTGAGTGAACATCACTAAAGTAGTAAGTTGAGAGCATCATTTTTACTATGTTAGAGAGATCGATGATTTGGAATTCATTAAGCTGCTCCAAATGGCAGAGTAAACGGGGGTAGTCATGAGGTTGACTTTCAAAATAAATTTTGGTAGCAAAGCAGGAAGTTCTTTTAATTAGGGGAGTATACGTTTCTGGCTTAGTCCCTCTTTTGTTTAGATTTATGTATGCTGATTTCTCTCTTACGTTTTAGCAATGTTTTACAGAACCAGACTTTTCTTCGGATTTCTTTGGGGGCTTTTTAGCATTTATGGAGCTGTCTTGTTGACAGTCATTCATGTGGTTGATATAGAACATGTGTATTGTCGATATTAGCTTTCAAATCCAGCTTATCGAGTGTAGGCATCAAGAGATATTTAATGGAATGCTTTATTATTTGTTTGGTATTACACACCATGATTTTGGATTTGTACAGAAAGTTTCGTATTTGTCTAAATTTGAAGAGGATGTGGAAAAGAAGCAGGAAATTATCTGACCAGTCGACTTCCAAAGGCGGTAGAGCAGTGATATCTTATCTGGGTGTCAGGATCACATCCAAAATCCTTCATTGTGATCCAGGAAGGAGGAGAAAAGGTTGCACCAGTTTGTGAATCTGTAACAGAGCCCTGAAAATTGGGATTTAAAGTCCTTGTCTAAGTTGAAATTGCCTAAATTAATGTTGTTGGGGGGAAAGGTATACAGTGAAGTGTTCAGTGAAATTGTGTGCAGAATTTGTGGGTTTGTAGATAATGTGAATGAATTATGCATGGGAAGGATCACTTGAGATGGCTAGTTTTAAGTTTTCAAGCCAGGGAAAAGTTTGCAGTTTCTGAAGGCAATCGATTGAAAGTCTCAAGATTATCGTAAAACTACCTCGTGTTTTGAACTGACATTATTATTTCACTGTTTTGTAAGCTGGTGGAACTAAAGTGTCTAAGATGCACTGGAAAAAGACATTTAACAAATATGCTGTAATGCGCTGTGTTCTTCAGTAAGTGTAGTGATGTGGGGATGATGAGCAATGGCAGATCTCATCTTGAGCTCATTGTCAGGATTAAGTCTGATGAGGCTACTCAGGTTGTCTTTGTAGCACATGAGGATTTACAGTATGGGCCTCGATGGTGGATGAGGATCGCCTAGAGTTTCCTTCATCTGCATATTGTGTGTGTGGAGGGTATTTACTCCCAAAATCTTAACAAGGTGCTCTGGAATATTAAGGAAATCCCCAGAAACCCAAAAATCTGATTCGTCTGGAATCACTGTATAGAGCAAAACTGGAGGTGGGGGAGGATGTAAGACTCTCTAATAGGATTTTTCTCAAGATTTATAGTAACTGTCAAATTCAACTTGGAAATAGATGACTGTGCTAGCTAAATCAGCAACAACTTTAGGCAAATTGTACTAGAAGAGTATGGCTTAAAAACATAAAGCCCTCACACTGGAATAATGAAATTTTAGCACTGGTGGTTTTGTGCTAAGGTGGTTTGCATTCGGGGGTCCATGGTCTTTAACAGAGTGCTAACACTAGGGCAAAGGGCAGTTGAGTTGGAGTGCAGCTTTGTAACTTGGAGCACAGGAATGGTGGAGAAATGTTGCAAGTGAAAGTTCAGCTCTAGTCATAAATTGCATAAATGTTGGTCAAATAATTGCAGAATGTGTGTAAAGAAAGTTGACAAAAAGACATGGGTAGTTTGCACTGTGGCAACAGTGTAACTTCAAATAGAGTTCTAGCTGTAGACTGTATGTAGGTTTCCTTGTAAGGTTAGATTAATAGATGTGAGTTAGCTGAGTCAACTTGATTGAAGTAGGAAAAATGTTTCAGTAAAACACCTCTTTAAGGCTTAATTGATGAAAGGAATATGAATGTGGTCAGAGCCCATGCACTGGTGTGCTCGACTGAGCTTTTTGTCCTTAGAAGAGTGGAATATCTACTGTCTGGATCAATGTTAGTATTTATTCCTGCATTCTTTTACAGAACCAAGGTTTCAGCGGACCTTTTGGTTTGCTCATTGTTTTTGCAGTGTCATTTATACCTGTATGAATAATTAGGTATTACAGCCTTTATTTAATTTTATATAAAAAGATTCCCAGTAAGAATTTGGTTGGAAGTTAGTCCTTGGAGATATATTTAGACCACCAAAAAAGGAATGCTCTTCTCTGTCTTTTGGGGTCAAGGAACTCAGATTTTCAACATGACTTTTATCACCTTGTGTATGTGTTAGGTTTCCTCTTGCATATATAGAGAATGTCCTTAAAAAAATGACATTCTATCTTTTTCGGGATGTGCACACTTTTTTGCTTTTAAGTGCATTTCTGTGAGACATGCTATGCCCACTCTGCACCTGTGCAAATAGGCGAAGATCTTGTGGCTCCTTGCTTCAGTTCCCATTCTCCCAATATTCTGTGTGAGTATGTAATGCCTAGTTACAGTCATCGGTGTCGTGTATGGTCATTCATATATTTTGACTGGTCTCCCTCCTGTCTCTTTTCTACCTATTTCTTTTTATTATAGCATTAGGCTTTGTTCAATATTTCTTATTTTTGTGTCTTATGCAGATGGACTTCAACTTCAAACTTGAGAACGGAGGGTTCAGCTTTAAACTAATCTGGTCTATCCCAACTAGTTGTTAACTACTTTATGAATATTGTAATCCATGCTGTGTGTGACAGTGGATGGGTGGGGGTGATAGCATTTTTGGTGACACTGTATCGACCCCTGCACCTTTCTTAAATTGCATAGTTTTTAACTGCCTGATGGCCTCAGTTACACCGCTTAGTAACTTGTCTTTTATGTGAAAAAAGCACTTGAACACCCCTCTGCTGGTCACTCCTCACACTCTGAGTACAGCAGAAGTTTCAGTTCTTTCTCTACAGATTTGAACCACTTCAACATAGACCATAGTAGTTCAGCCTCAGACACTGGAGTTGTGTGGATGATATTGGCAGTTTTCTTCTGACAGGCTATAGTTTTGTTTGGTGAATTATTAATTTTCGAGTATTGAAATCCTCTCTATCCATGTTAGCATGCTGGTCTGATATTGAACAGTTGCGTCTCTGTATTCAGCTGTTGCTTGCTCTTTTCATTGTGCATTCACTGATTTCTTTTTTTTTTTTTTTTTTTTAAGGTCTGAATCTTTTTGATATTATGATTATATTGTGAAAATATATCTTCCCATTCTTTTGTTTTCACCAGGTTCGTGAAAAAATGTGCTTTCTTACCCTCCAGTTTCTTTTGGTTGGAAGGAAACATCAATATTTACATATTTTACATTGAGAGGATGAAATGCAACTTGTCTTTCCAGGAATTTTTCTCTCATGTACAGCTGCTGCGAAAACCTGGGATTATGAAGATTTTGATTTCCTGGATTTCGTATAGAATAGTTTATTTTAGAATAGCCATTTTCCAGAAACTGTCTTGGTCCCTATAAATGAGGAGGCTTGCTACCACACAGTCTTGTGGTTGTAGGCTTGCAGGGACCATATGGACCCTCTCAAATGAAAAAAACCTGACTAGACTGCCCGGTACAACTTGAGTTATAAACTTTTTCTGCAGGAATAGTGGGAAGGATCACTTGAGATGGCTAGTTTTAAGTTTCAAGCCAGGGAAAAGTTCGCAGTTTCTGAAGGAAATCGATTGAAAGTCTCTTTTAAGATTATCGCTGGGTGCTTCTGCTTTTTCAGCAAGTAAAGTGATCCATAAATTATTTCTCCTGAAACAACCCTCCACGTTCTCTTCTGTATACTTCAGATACTGCATTCAGTTTATCCAGTTTATCTGGACTCCCGGCTAGCTGGTTATTAGTCTGCATAGGCTGACTTCTTCTCCTGGACTCTAATCTTATAATACACGCACCTGAGAGAGAGTCAGTTTTTAAAGTTTTTAATCTTACATTCTGAAGCCTCCCATGTGTTTGTGATAACCTGGAAAATGATGTCCAGTTTGTCTTCCTCTTAGATTTATTAGTCATTTCCTTGTATATTGTTGATTGGACTGTCTGTCAGTTTCTCTTGTTTTCAGTTGTATACACAGCATATATTTTGGATTTAAGGCTTGCCTTTTGTATCACATGAAGTCTGGAGATCACGGTTTGGGTCCACAGAGTAATCGAGCAGTGTTTTGCCTCTGTTTGTGGGTGTGTTGTCCCAGTGTCAGGCATTTGTAATTTGCCCTTTCAAGCACTCATATCTTTGCCACTTACCGTCTTTAACACCACACTATTTCTTATTTTGACTGATGTAGGGGAGGGCTATTCTTGATCCCTTGCTATGTTTGTTTCAGTTGCCCGAATGGGTTAGAAGGAGGAGGTGTCTTTTGCTGTATGTCCCAAGTAAATTTTGTCTTTTGATTACTTAGTTCTGTTTTTGTGGATTGGGTCTTTAAATGGCTGATAATCCTGAGTAGGATTATTACTGGTACGTGGGGGCGCTCAGGTTTCATTTGTGTTACCATCTTGTTTGATAATGTTACTCTCCCCAACTAGCCCTCCCCCTAACCTTTGCTTCCAAGATTGTTGGCTATGTGTTGTCTGTTTACTTCTACTATAGTGATTTTCTTCTCCGTTAGAGACTCATTAACTTTGTCCCATATGATATTCTTATTTTTCCCCTCATTATATACAAGGGATTTTCTCTTTAGCTAATGCTGGTTTATTTGTTAGACATATGTGAAGTAAATGAAATACATTCACCCTTCACAGTTTTTCATCTCACTTGTGATAGCACTCAATAGGCATGTGTTAGCGTTTCATAATCCCTACTGTTGTATGTCCTTCATGATGTCCCCTAGCCTTTCTTCAGCCCTCCTACATATCATGCAATGCCATGTCTTGTGTATTGTGCTTCTTGGAGATCTGCGTGATCTCCCTGACTCAAACCTTTGAGTTCTTACTGGAATCAGTTAGCACCTTTTTAGTTTTCAGTCTGTGTTATCACGGGAATTCATAAGTCCTTACATATTCAATTACAATATAATTGATCCAAGTTCCACATGATATCCATTCCCAGTATAGTGTGTCATATCATATGGAGTTCTTCCTTCTTCTAACTTCTGGTAGGTGATGACTTTTAGACCAAATTTTATTTACCTTACGCCAGGGCCTAGAAAATGTGTAATTTAGTGTATTCTAATTTATTTCTGAATCGCAGATTAATCTCTCACTTTTCACTTTTTATTTGCAGGTAGTCTTCTAATTATGCACACATTTGACTGCTAGCCAATTATTCCAATCCATTGCATACTGGAGTTGTGTTGAATGGTAATAGGGCTCAAAATCAGTTACCTGAAATTCTTCCTTTTTAAAACCATATTGTTAAAAACAAATTATAAATTATTTGAAGTCACTCTGGGCACATTGGTGGCCCAAATCAAGCTGATTGACAATTTTAGCAGTTTCTGAGAAGATATATCCATAGGAGTAGAAAATGAATTCTGATAACTCATGACATCCCCAAATGTGTATTTATCTGAATGACTTACAAAGGTTTTTATCTGTCTGTAAAGGAAACCACAAATGTGTGAGCATTTTACACGTGAATCCCATGGAATTTGTTTGTTCACTTTTCTGTAATTCATTGGTTACTGACATAGATGCCTGTAATACAAATTATGAATTTTGACTTGTAATTGATCTTATACTACCTAGGTAACTGCAGTTCTTTTGATTAATTCCTCAGTTTTCAAGGCTCCAAAGGGCATCTGTATCGGTCTTATATGTTTCGGCAGGTGTATTATTAAAATGTAACAATTAACATATTTATCCTACCCTTTCAGACTTTCATTCTGGCTCTGTGAATTGAAATTCATCCTTACATTTAGTAGCACGGAGACATTGATTCAGACATGACCACATTTTGTCAAACGCCTTGAAAAAGTATCTATCTCAGTGGCATTCTTTTACAGAACCAAGGATTCAGAGATCCTTTTGGTTTGCTCATTGTTTTTGCAGTGTTATTTGTACTTGTTTGAATAATTAGGTATTACAGCTTTTATTTCATTTTATATAGGAGGATGCCCAAGAAGAATTTGGTTGGAAGTTAGTCCATGGAGATATATTTAGACCACCTAAAAAAGGAATGCTTCTCTCTGTCTTTTTGGGTCAAGGAACTCAAATTTTCATCATGACTTTTCTCACATTATGTAAGTAAGAGATTATATAATGCATTAAGCTGAAAATGATTGCCACTGCAAAGGGAAGTGCTACCTACCTGATCAACTAAAACACATGTTTTTGTACTATTGTAGTACATAACAAAATTGTGTTCTTTAAATATAGGCAACAAATATTTAACAGGAACTTTACTGCCTTCGTGAATGACACTCTATAACATCCTGCATTTGTCAAAACCAAAACAGTTTTGCATGTGGCCTAACTAGAGCTACTATGCTGCTACTCATTTTCTGTTTTGCTGGATGTCTGAAATATTTAATTTAACAATTCCAATTATTACCACAGAAGTTTGTTAGTATAAATGAATAAATTATGGAACTTTTTGCTGAATGTCATCAGGAGGCTTGACAAACAAGGCCAAGATTGCCAAATGGCTCCGCAAACTAAACATACCTAGCTGCTCTAGTGAGTTTTATGGTATTTCTGAAACAGAATCTGATTGGAGATTCAATGCAGATTGAGAGGAAGAGCATTCCAGTGATAGGATAAAGAAGGTGCTTCTACCATAGTGAGCACATTTGAAGTGTGGAACACTTTGCTGTGATAAAGGGCTGACCATTTAAGTCCATCTGCTCTTATTACAACTACATCAGCTCTACACTTGAAGAAAGCATCCGTATCTGAATAGCCGTTGAAGCCTCACTCTTATCCAGTGCAGTATAATATGCAAGAAACTACCCCCAAAATATTGTTTTATTCATATAACTGAAAAACACTTTTGTGGCAGTACCATGATCAGTTTCAGCAGTAGACTGCGCTTGATGAAGTGTATCGTTAGATGTCCCATCTTGTTACTCTATTCGTAGAATGTGCAATCAGCCTTTTTTATTTAGAAAGAGGTTTGTGGTTAAAATCTGTTATATTCATATTTTGCAATGCTCCTTTATGCCTGTAGGGACACAGCCAGGTCCAGTCTGAAACATATGTGGAGAGTGGACACCCAAGTTGTTTATTTCTGAGTACTTTTCAAAAGTCTTTTTAAAATGTGTGGTTCCTGATAATTTGAGGACTTAAAAGCTATCTTTGAATGATCCGCCATCCACGAAGTTGCCAAATGTTGCTTGATCCAAACATTATTATGGGAGGATCCATGCATCCAAGGCATCTTACACATAAGGTATTAGTAGCAGAAGGCCGTCTACTGGTGGGAGGGCAAGATGTCTTGAGGACTAAAAGATATCATTGTAGTCTTAGGAGTGGTGCAATCTCCAGGGATACAATAATTAGTGCTGGATAATTATCTGAAAAATGTCCACCTTCTTCTGGTGAGTTAAGTGCTGATGGAGCCCACCAGTAGATTCTGCTTGAGTCACAGGCCTATGTAAGAAATTAGGTTAAAAGTTGTGAACAAATAGTAGGTCTGTAATAGTGGTATTACTGGGAACACACCAATTGTAGTACTTGCCTTTCTTGTGGCAGAGCAGTCCAAGGCCAAGGAGGGGTGGTGTGAGCTAGCAATCCGAATTCACCAGCACACATCAACACCACTCAATACGTTAGTCTGTGTTTTTTCTTATAAAAAAGGAGTAATTTTATTTCACACACACTACTAAATACTGTGCATTAAATTACAAATGTATACATTCAGGTAAATGGAAGTACTTTTGGTGGCACTCTCATGCCACATCATAACCCTAGTGGGTCCTAAACCCCATTATGACTGTATCCCACACATATACCAAATGCAGCATCACAAAATAAGGTGGTGTCAAAGCAGACCCTCTGCCTTTGTCAAGGGATCGGCACATTAATACTTTCAGCCACATATTAAGTTTTAATATGACACCATCTTATAAATCAATAGAAACTATATTAACAGTCCCAAGCATTCATTATAATGGTAAACGTTCATAGTTCAATATCCATGTTGTCAGTAAAACATTTGCATCCCAAACAAGTATCTAGGTCTTGCTTCACTAGAGAACAGACAACAAAAACTGGTCATAGGAAAAGCCACTAGCAGTACCAACACTCCTGAGCTGAAGAGGAAAAGCTCCAACTCTGGAATGCTTCCAACAAATGAAACCCTCTCCTGGGGTCTTTGTGATAAGGCCCCAGGAGATGTGGGACTACCTTCTCCAAGACATCCATAACACTTGCTTAAATTGATTATCCCTTGCAGGACATTACGGGGCGCTCTGGCACGATTTATGAATTTTTAATGAGCGGCTTCTCCTTCTGTCCTTAAGTTTTGCTGCCTGCATTGGGTTCTTTTTAATTTGCTTACAGTTTACTGGTCATGTGGACAGGGAGTGGGGGCAGCACATGGAGCTCACTTCCTCGCCATTTGCACACGTACTTCTGGTGCGGCATGTGGGAGCCAGAAAATCCTCTTCTTTCTCCCATAGGAGGTGCAGCTTGCTTCTCCTGATCCAGCCCGCAGCAGGAATAGTGATTAAGGTGCTGGGACTGCATGCCCTCCTTTCTCTTGAAATAGGCATGGGAGAATCAATGTAATCCATGCAAATGGATTCCTGCCTTGACGATGTGGATCCTCGATGCAGGAAATGTAAAATATTTGCCACAGGGAGATTGGGACCCCCTGGGAGCATCATGAATCCAGAGTGAAGGCCACAGACATTTTCCACTTCCCCAAACAATTTAATAAAATAGTGATGCACCAACACACCGTGCTCCGGCCCACCTCATAGGAAACTGGAGTGAAATACTGCAGCACACTGTGTGCCTGTTTTCAAGTTTTCTTTCTTTAAAACAACCAGTCTTCAAAGTAGCATACCTTGGGCCCCATTGGACTGTTTTCCCCCTACTTGAGCTCATCTTGATCCTGGTGGCCAGGTGTAGCCACCAGGATCATTTTCAACTGGCCTCCTGGTCTCTAATGGGGTATATTTTATAGTGACCCTTCTGCTCTGGTCGGCTCCTGGTGCTCCTCTCCTGCTGGTGAGGGCACATTTACTGCCCCTCAACAACTAGTCATCAGGACACCTTCTTTGCCTGCACTGCATAGACTCCAGAGCCTCTTGGCCTGTTCAAGGGCAAATCCAGGGCAGTGAAACCCAGGGCCATTCCGCCAACTGGTCGACACTGGGCCCTGGATAGATTCACTCTATTGCAGGGGTTAGCTGGAGTCAGACCTTTGTCAATCCTTGCATCAGGTGGGCATCCTTTCAGCAGTTGCTGTCTCCTGGAATGGAACGTAAACCTTTTGACAGGATGTTTCTAATCTACAAAACCCAACACTGCTGAGAAAGGACTAAGAATACACAACAATACACAACAAAGAAGTTGCTCCGAAGAAAGCAATTTCACCTTTATAGTTTTAGCAATGAGTCAATATTTTAATTAGGGCCGATCTGCTCCCAAGGAGCACAGAAGCCACAAGGCACCAGGGATATTTAAAAACATTTTTTATTTATTTTTTTACAGGTGGGGAGCGACACTTTGGGCAAGGGTCGTTCCCCTGGGGGGCAAATTTATTTTAGGCCATTTCTGCCTCCCCCTTATTTTTTTATAAGGCCAATCTGCCCCAAAGGGGGGCAGAAACCACTAAACACTAGGGATTTCTTTTTTGTGCAAATTTCACGCAAGGGGAGCGACCCCTTAGGCAAGGGTCACTCCCCTAGGGGAGGGGGGGGGGATTTTATTTTAGGCCATTTCTGCCCCCCCCTTGGGGAAAGGTGGCGTTCTTTTATGAAGCCAATCTGCCCCCAAGCGGGAGGGGGGGGCAGGAACCACTAGACACCAGGGATTTATTTTCTTTACTATTTTGTGTAAGGGAAACACCCCTTTGGGCAAGGGCTGTTGACCAGGGGGGCAGACTGTTATAGGCCATTTCTGCCCCCCCTTTTAGGCAGATCGGCCTATTTCTATTATGCCTGTTTGCCCCCCAAGGGGAGGCAGAAATCACTAAGGCACCAGGGAATGTGTGTTTTGTTTGGGGGGCAGCTCCTGTTGGCCTTTTATGCGGCCCCCCATCCCCTTGGGGGCAGATCGGCCTATTTTTGTAAGGCTCATCTGCCACCAAGGGGTCATAAAGCCCACTAGACACCAGGGAAGATTTTTTTTTATAAAGATTAATGGGGACAAAGTTGTTCTACCCACTGGTGGGCAGATGGGGAAATTACCCCTGATCCAATCCTTTGGGGCAGAGGCGGGGGCAGAAAGCCTACTAGATGACAGGGAATTAAAAGAAAAAAAATGTGGGGTGGTGGCTACCAACAGGTATGGGTATGGTTATGCCCCCATCCCAACTGAAGGGGGTAACAGTCTTTCAGCTCTCCCCCGCACTCTAAAACATCTTATCCCACAGCAAGCAAGAAGACATTTGATTATGTTGGGTTTTGATTTTACATTTGGGCCATGAGAGCTTGGCTAACTCTGTCTCTCCTCTTGGAATAGTGAGGGCTGCACTTTTTGGACTTAGGGACGCTGCCATGTAGAAAAGTCTACGAGACCTAGACACATCTGCAAAGTAAACATTTGGGTGAGTCCAGGGTGGTGCGCTTCACATACACCCCACACCATTTTCTTACCCACAATGCCCTGCAAACCTCCAACTTTGCTTGAAATCACACATTTTCCCCACATTTCTGTGATGGAACCTTCCAGAATCTGCAGGAATCCACAAAATTCCTACCATCCAGCATTGTTGCATCTATGCCGATAAAAATGTTGTCCCACTTAGTTGCCTAAAAGTTTTTTTTTTTCCCAAACAGCCCTTTTGGACCCACTTTGGTTCACCCTCAATTTTGACATGTTTTTGGCTCTTCCCTGTCACAGGCACTTTGCCCACCTACACAAGTGAGGTATTATTTTTATCGGGAGACTGAGGGGAACGCTGGGTGGTTGGAATTTGTGCCAGTGTGGTAATCCCACACAGAAATGTGGGGAAAATGTGTGTGTGTGTTTTTTTTTTTTTTTTTTTTTTAAGCTAAATTTGAGGTTTGCTGAGGATTCTGGGTAAGAAAACACTGGGGGATCCACACAAGTCACACCTCCCTGGACTCCCTTCTCGGGTGTCTAGTTTTTAGACATGTCTAGGTTTGATAGGTTTCCCTACATGGCTGTTGAGCGCAGGACCAAACACGCAGGTGAACTCCCCCACCCCCTGCAAAAACAGGTAGTTTTGTAATTGATCATTTTGATGTGTCCACATAGAGTTTTGGGGCATCTCCTGTTGAGGGCACTAGGCCTACCCTCACAAGTGAGGTACCATTTTTATTGGGAGATGTGGGGGAATGCTGGGTAGAAGGAAGTTTGTGGCTCTCCTCAGATTCCAGAACTTTGCAGCACTGAAATGTGAGGAAAAGGTGTTTTTTGCCAAATGTTGAGGTTTGCAAAGGATTCTGGGTAACAGATCCTGGTAAGAGCACCACAAGCTACCTCGTCCTGGGTTTCCCTACGTGTCTGGTTTTCAGAAATGCCCAGGTTTGCTAGGTTTCCCTAGTTGCCGGCTGAGCTTGAGGCCAAAATCCACAGCTAGGCATTTCCCAAAAATCTAAAAATGTGATGTGTCCATTTTTTTGTTAGGGGTGTTTCCTGTCGTGGGCACTAGACCCACCCACACCAGTGAGGTACCATTTTTATCGGACTTGGACTTGGGGGGACACTGAATAGAAGAACAAGAAGTTATTGCCCTTTGTCTTTCTCTACATTTTTTCCTTCCAAATGTAATGCAATGTGTAAGAAAGAAGTGTATTTGAGAAATGCCCTGTAATTCACATGCTAGTATGGGGAGCCCCTAATTCAGAGAGTTGCAAATAACCACTGCTTCTCAACACCTTATCTTGTGCCAATTTTGGAAATACAAAGGTTTCCTTGATACATATTTTCACTCCTAATACTTTACCAAATGAATTGCTGTAAACCTGGTATACAAGGAAAACCCTTTGCAAGGTGCAGCTCATTTATTGGCTCTGGGTACTTGAGTTCTTTTGAACCTACAAGCATTATATATATCCCGCAACCAGAAGAGTCCAGCAGTAGGAACGGTATAATTCTTTAAAAAATCTGCCATAGGAGGAAAAAGTTACAGAAGAAGACATGGATGGGAAATGGCTGTTTTTTTTCAGTCCAATTTCAATATTTTTTAATTCCAGTTATTTTCTGTAGCAAATATTTACAGGGGAAAAAAACACATGCTGTCTTCTGCAGCCCTTTTTTCCCAATTTTTTCTGGAAAAAACAAACAAATTTTAGCTCTGTGTTGGCTAATTTCTTGGTTTCCTCAAGGGGAACCAACAAACTCTGGGTACTTTTAGAATCCCTAGGATGTTGGAAGAAAAGGGCACACATTTGGTGTGCGTAACTTATATCGACAAACAGTTATGAGGGCATAAGCGTGAACCTACCCCAAATAGCCAAAAAAAGGCACAGCACAGGAGGTGGAAAAGGCCTGGCAGCGAAGGGGTTAAATGTGAGATTTAGGTTTATCATCAACATTTGCGTAGTGTAGTTGCACCACCTTTATAGTCTTGTAGTGCTTTCAAATTTTAACGGGTGTGTACATAGAAGTTTGGGAATTACTGACTGCAACATTTTATGTGTTTTGAATACAAGGGTGGAGTAAACCCAGCCCTAGTTCTCTCCTGTTGACCTTTATTTGATGCCTCTGTACTACATCCAACCTGCAGGCCTCCCTAAAAACAAAACCCTTTGCTGTTCATCAGATAATGTATTGGTGAGAGTTCAGACCAAAAAGGGCCAGAGTGTTGAATATTAGAAGGGAGAAGGGGAGTAGTGTGTGGAAAATCTATGTGCTGGACAAAGGGCACAACACCCAAAATACACACATTACTTAAGCCAGCATTTACCTGGAATGAGATGAGCACTCTGGTTGAGAAGAATGAAGAATTTGTTACAATCATCAGTGGCGCCAGGAGTGAATTTACTATTTCATACAATGCAGCAATCAAAGTTGCTGCGTTGCATGAGAGGGAGAGAGCAGGACAGCACTCTAGCTGCAAAGGTAGGGCTCTGCTCTGGTCTTTCCACCTGGTGGTGCACATTCAGGTTGCCTAGTGCACACACCCATTCACAAACCTTTACACCACAGTGCAAAGGTGTATGTGCCAGTCTAACATAGGTTTTATACTGAAAAGATACCCTTCCAGTGCCAAACACTATTGCTCCGATTTTTTTTTTTTGATAGACATTTTATTGATTTTGCAAAGAGATAAGACATTGATACATACATTTAACAAGGCGCCAACGGGCACCTAACAGCGGTCAAACCCATTGTCCCAGGCAACACATTATAAATGAAGGTTATACGCCACCTAGGTACATGCTGCGGCCTCCCACTTCCCCCATACCTTGTTATATTTGTTCGGGCATCCTCTAGCCTCATATACAAGTTTTTCACGTTGCGCACACCAGTCCACCCCTGGCCTCCATTTAGTCCGTGCTGGGGCACCCCTGGCCTTCCAGTCCGCCATTATATCCCTCTTGGGATCCGATCTTCTCAACCCAATGTCTCCCATGATCCCCAGTAGGAGGGGCAGTGGCGCCCTCCCTATGTCTTCCTGTAAAACTCCAGAGACTTCTTGCCAGACTGCCCCCCAGTAGGTCACCATGACTGGGCATGTCCATACCATGTGGAAGAAATCGGCTACGGGGTTCATACATCGGGGGCACTCAGCTGTGGGTCGGAGGCCCGCTCTGTGTAATTTGGTGGGTGTGAGGTAGGCTGTGTGGAGGTAGTAGGTCTGTATTAATTGGAAGCGAGTGGCCATTGTTAGGGTACGTGGGGCCATCAGTGCTTTGTCCCAGTCCATTTCTTCCATAGGACCCACCCATCCCTCCCACCTCTGGCGGAGCCCCCCCAGGGAACCAGCAGTGTGGGTGACCAAGGTGCGGTATATCTGGGAAACACCTCCCCTACCCAGGCTCCCCAACAGTGCCTTTGCCTCCATAGGGCTATATTCAGGTATGTTATCCCCTACCTGGACATGCACTAGTAGGGCGTGGCGGAGCTGGAGATACCTATGGAATTGTCTTGTTTAATGAAAAGAGTTTCTGGATGTCCTCAAAGGATCGCATGTCTGACCCTCCCCAGACGTCGCCCAGTGTGGAAATACCTATATTATCCCATTTCTGAAATCCCTCCAGGCCCGCCACCTCCGTTAAGTGCTTCCAGTGCCATAGCGGGGTCTGCTGGGTAAGGCGCCCCCACCACCCTGACGACCTCTGGGCCACCCGCCATCCCTGTAGGACCACTTTAGTCACGTCCGGGAGATCGGGCCCCATAGAGGGCATCAAAGATCCACGGGTAGCTCAGCTTTTGGAGTTCCAGTCGGTATGCCGGGTCTGTCCTTCGCCCCCCATCCAGTCATTAATCACAAGCAGGTGCATCGCGAGGTGGTAGTATTGGATATTGGACATGCCCAATCCCCTGTCGTAGACATCTCTCTGGCAGGTTTTGAGCGCCAGTCGTGGACGGGTACCGTTCCATATGAATTGGCGCGCCAATGAATCCATCTCCCTGAACCATTTCTTGGGGATGGGGTGCGGAAAGTTTTGCAATAGGTAAAGGAGCCTAGGGAGGATCATCATCTTATAGAGTGCTATTCTGCCGAGCAAGTTGAGGGGGAAAGTCCTCCAGCGCTCGAGGTCATTCCTGATTCTTCTAGTTAGTCGTGTAATGTTAAGCTCCCATGTCAACTCAGGGAGTAGTGAAACATGTATTCCCAAGTATTTTAGACTGTTTCTTCGCACTGGGATGTTTCTTCGCCAGTCCACACAGTCTCGGGAGCGATGTAGGGGGACCAACAGGGACTTGTTGGGGTTTAGAATCAGCCCTGAGGCCTCCGCGAAGAGGCCCAGAATTTGTAAAACGCGAGGACAGCTCTTGGCCGGGTTAGAGATGTACAATAGGACATCGTCTGCTTAGAGCGCCACACGGTCCTCTGAGCAAGCGGGCCAGGACCAACCCTCAATCAGAGGGTCCTCTCGCAACAGTATCGCCAGGGGCTCTATTATTAGCGCAAAGAGCAGAGCGGATAGCGGGTATCCTTGTCGGGTGCCACGGCCAATGGGGAACGGGTCCGAGACCACCCCGTTCACCTGGACCCGGGCCGTCGGATTAGAGTAAAGGAGTCTCACCAGGCCTCGGAATTTGGGCCCGAGTCCGTTTCTTTGCAGAACGTGATCGAGGTAGGACCAATCTATCGTATCAAAGGCTTTTTCAAAGTCGAACAGGAGTAATGCCAAGGGGGTATGTGACCGGGTCTTGTGATGCGCCAGGGCCAGATGTAACCGTCTAATGCAGTGCCTAGTACTACGGGTGGGCATGAAGCCACACTGGTCAGGATGCACCAGTGTGGGCATTACCTCCTTCAATCTGGAGGCAAGGATCGAAGACAGCACTTTGATCTCGGTATTTTGAAGTTAGATGGGCCGGTATGCCGAGCAGTGTCGCGACGGGTTTGGGTCTTGGGGATCACTACAATTGTGGCTTGGTCGATCTCAGTGGGGAAACGGCCCTGCCTCTCAGCTTCCTCGTACATACTAAGCAGGTGGGGACCCAGAATATCGCCGCATTTGCTGTATAATTCTGCCGGGAATCCATTTGGCCCTGCGGTCTTGCCCGATGCCAGGCTGGCAATCGCGTTGGCGATTTCCGCGAGGCTAATAGCTTCGTCTAGCCTATTCCTTGTCGTCAGGGAAAGAGTTATATCGTTTAAAAGGGGGACCCTCTCTCAATGGTGGGTCGGGGGTGCTTTGCATATAGGCGAGCGTAGTAGGAAGCGAAACTTTGCGCGATTTCAGTAGGTGTTTTGGAAAGAGAACCCGAGTCTCCCATAATTTCAGGTATCACCCTATTAGCTAGAGGGCAGGTGGCCAACCAATGTAGAAGTTTCCCATTTTTGTCCCCCCAGCCATATACTCGGGCTGCTGAGGCCCTCCAAATATATTTTGCTGATTCTAGCACTAAGTGCTTAATTTCGTCTCTAACCATAGTAAGCTGCCTCAGGATGGAGGCTGACGCTGAGGTCACTTGTTGGCGCTCCAGTCTTAATGCCCTGGCCTCCAACTCAGACACTCGAGAGTCCCGGGCACGTTCACATGAACGAAGGAGATATTTGGCATGTCCTCTGAGAGTGACCTTACAGGCGGCCCATATTGTACCTGGAGATGGGACCGATCCCAGGTTCAGTTCAAAATATTGAGCAAGATGGTTCCTAACCTCGTGAGTGTAGTCGTTGTCTTGTAGGTACCATGCGTTCAGGCGCCACACCGGGCGTCTGGCGGGGTCCGCTCCGTCCAGCCGGACACGTACTGGTGCGTGGTCCGAGACCCCACGAGGCAGTATCACTGCACCCATGACGCTGGAGATGTCTAGAGCAGGCATGAATACGAGGTCTATTCTGGATTGCGTCAGGTGGGCAGCCGATGTGTGTGTCTTGACGTTGCCTGGGATGCCAGGTTCTCCACACCTCACATAGGCCGAGGCTCTCAGCCCAGCCGTTAAGATTCTAAGCCCGGTTGGATCTACTAGCGGTAACATCGCCGGACACATCTAGACTGGGGTCGAGAACGGCGTTAAAGTCCCCTTCCAACAGGGTGGTTCCCTGGTGGAGTCCCTCTGCTACCTGGCAGAGCGAGAGTAAGAAGTCATCAAGTCCCGCCGGGGGGGCGTACGCACATACAAGGTTTATCAGTGACCCATGGAGTATCCCCGTGACTACTACAAATCTGCCCTGTGGGTCGGATTGCGTGGCTGTAATCACCATAGGTAGTGAGCGATGGAGTAGAATGGCCACCCCTCTAGAGCCTCTGGAGAAGCCTGCGTGACAAACTCTGTCGTATTCTCCTCCTGCAAGCATGGGGCACCTAGACCCGAGGAGGTGGGTTTCTTGTAATAGGACCACTGAGGGGGTGTATCTGCGTAGAGTATTGAATACTGCGGATCTCTTGATCTTATCTAACAGACCGTTTACGTTCCATGAGATGATCTGGGTTAGTGAGGGCCAGGCGTGGGTTGCGTGGGTGCTATACAGTGCTGAGTGTCTGTCTGTGGACCTAGGGACGACCGTTTCAAACGTAACAGTGAAATATTAAGGCAACAAGAAAAACTGATCAACACATTACTATCTAAACCCGTTTCAAACTCTTCTCCCCCCAACCGCCCTCCTCCCCATACTCCCACCCCGGAAGCATCTGTCGCCCAAATGCCCAACCAGAAGCAAACAGCCAGAAGGACTGTCGTTGGAGTTGAGTGGTGGACCCCTCCCTTTAGTCGGATCATTTGCAATGAACGGTCATAAGTCAAGCCTTACTTGGCATGCGTTAATGAGGCACAACGCCACTAGTGGTGCCCTCTCCAGGGCCCGCAGGTGCGAGCTGGGCGGCCCAGGCCCCCCCTCGCACACATCGATGGGAGCCATACGACTCATATCAGCCGAGCACCGGGGACTGGCTCACGCGGTTGTCATCTGCGGCTCAAGCCGAGTCCCGAGACTCCAAGGGTTCGATGGGGACTCTGTCTGTGAACCAGAGTCACGAGCTGCCTCACTGTTTGTAGGAATGTCTGAGTCTTTTTGCCTCCCCTTTCGGGATCTTGTGCGCCTCCGGCTCCTCCGGGGTCCCCCCAAAGGGGTGGGTCCGTCACGGGAGGCCTCTCCTGCTGGTCTCAGGGGTCCCCTCCGGGCTCCGACGCCCTCCTCGGTCAGCCAGTCCCACGCCTCCTCCGGTGTTTCAAAGGAGTACGCCTTTCCGGACATAAGGACCTTGAGCCGTGCAGGAAAGAGGAGCATGTATGAAAGTTGCATTGCTCTAAGTTTTTGTTTGACATGCCCATATGACCAGCAACGGGTCTGAACTTCACGGGTATAGTCTGGGAAGATTAGGATTTTATGATTCTTCCATTGAAGATCTTCAGAGCGTCTAGCTTCCTTAAAGATATTGTCTCGATCTTTGAAATTAAAGAAGCGTGCAATCATCGGGTGTTTTGGGCCACCCGGTGGGGGGTGCGGAGCAAGGGCTCTATGGGCACGTTCAACCGCGAACCAGGGTGAAAGAGTTTGATCTGGCATCCAGGTCTTAATCCATCTCTCCAGAAATTCGGAGGCCTTGTCTTCCTCTACGCCCTCCGGGAATCCGATGAAGTGCAGGTTGTTGCGTCTTGATCGGTTTCCTGCGTCTTCCGCACGGCGGTGTAACTCGCTGGTTCGAGTCTGCAGCTGGGCCACTTTGGTTCTAAGGTCAGTTAGTTCGTCTTCAGTCTGGGAGACCCGGGTTTCCACCTCAGTCATTTGGCTCACTGCGTTTCTGAGGTCTTGCCTAATAAGGCCCATGTCCTCTCGTACTTCCCCGATTTTGGTCTCCACGGCTGACTGCGATGATTGGATTGCTTGGAGGATGGCACTCACTCCGTCCAGCGCCGGGCCCCCATTAGCCGCGTCCCCCTCTCCCCGCGGGCCCGCCGGCGTCGTGAACTGGTCAATCTTTTGCTTGGAGGCTGGAGGTTGTTTGTTCGCCCTGTCTCTCCCCATCCTGGCACAGGGGATGGGGATCGGTAATGTTGTTTCCTGAGGTACTTCAGTCCGAGCCTCAGCCCCTAGAGCACTCTCCACTACCGGGGATCCAAGGGGGGCATGCGTTGGTGGGGCTCTGTCGTGATAGGCAGGTTTGTGTGGTCTCGATTCTTTATTTGGAGCGCAATAATCGTCGGGCACCCCCAGTTCAGGAACGCCGGAAGGCCACGAAGTCAGGAGCTCCCTCCGGTCCCATCCATGCTCCCCTGGGCCCCAGGGGGACAACCCCACCACCGGTTCCACGCGGGGGGCTCAGCCAGCCCCCTTCCGACAGTCCTCCTGTCACACCCTCAGTGCAGGGGGAGGGGGGAGAGAAGGAGGAAGGCACTCTGGTTTAGGATCCAGCTCTCCACACCCCCGGGCCCGATGCCTCCGTGGCAGGTCCACTCTCACCCCGGCCAGGTCGCTGGTCTCCACAGCTGAAGCCGGCGGATGCGCACTGTCTGTGCTGCGACTTCACGTTTAGATGGGAGCCTGGGGAAACCCCCCTCCACCAGTCCGGTTCACGGCTGGCTCCAAGCCGCTATGGTAATCTCCGGTAGGCCCCACTGGGTCGGGGGCCCGGGGGGCAGCCCGAGCCACCAAGCTCTCTTTTCAGTTTTAGGGCCTCTTTTCTTTTCCTCTTTTTCCCTCTTCTCCTTTCTCCTGGGCGCGCTGCGCCCGAGCCTCGGCACAGCTCCCGACTCGGCTCCCGACTCACCGCATATCCCCGACGTGCCACTCGCCTCGGTCAGGGCGCCGGGGGTGAGCGGCCGCGGGTGCACGTCCTCCCCGCAGCCGCTACACCACCCCGGATCAATCCAAGGGGTCCTCTCCCCAATGCAGCGCAGCCGCCGCGGCTCTCCACGGCCGGCGCCGTCGAGTAGGGGTGCAGAGGCGGCCCAGCCCGCCAGGAGCCAAGGCCGTGCCGCCGCCCCAGTCCACGGGGGCCCGCGACCCGGAGCGTGGCCCTGGCTCCTCCCAGGTCCCTCGCGGCGCCCCCGGTCCAAGGTGGTCGCGTCAGGGGGCCGCCGGCTCAGCGTCGGCTCCGCCGAGGCAGCCCGGCTCCGGCAGCCATTTTGATGTTCAGGCCGATCGGGCCACGTCGTGTGCACAGGACTTACTTTTCACCACCACTCGCCACGACAGGCTCCCCAAAGATCAGGGGACCCGCGGGGGCAGTTGGTACGGCGCCATCAAATCGGTAGACCGCAGTAACTTCGGGCGGATGATGGAGGGGTCCAGAGCACTCTTGAGTGCGACCAACATCTTGACGCCCAAAGCCACCTCCTATTGCTCAGATTTACTAAACTTTCACGCAACATAGCAAAGGAACTTGCTGTTTTGTGTTGCATAAATAGGGGGAAAGCAGAAATTTACCATATTTACTGACATATGGTGCACTTTTGATCTCTCCTGCTGGTGCACTTACAGTAGCCTAGCACCAATGCAGGCATCTTTGCGCCATGACGCACGGATGCCTGTGTTTTGACCAGCAAGAGATATCTTCCTGAACAAAATCTATTCTTATAGGCTTATTTCTCTGTGTGTGCTGCAGAATGCAAGTAACTAAGATCAATGAAGATATTTCTCCTTATTATGACAACCTAAGAGTCACACAATTTTGGTTCAAACCCAGATTTACAGACTTCAGCTATCTGGGTTTGCGTCAAAATACATGGGTGGATGCAAAGGAACAACCATGCTTCACCCAAGTAATACCTCCAAAGCGCTGTGTATATTTGCTGCCTTAAGATGCATTTTTTTTTTTTTTTTTTTTACAAAACCACTCTTTGCATGGCTTTATAAATTCCAAAATACATTTTCCTTTGTGGCTGCATCAGAAAAGTGGCGCACCCATGACGCAAAATGTTAGTAAATGTGGGCCTATGTTTAGACTAACATACACTTTCACCACTTTGTATGTCTGCTGTACAGTGCAGTACAAATGCAAAGTTTGAAAATTTCAGAGAAATAAAAACATCTCTACTTGGTGCTTGCCTCGATGAGGTATAATTATGTTTTGGTACAAAGCTGGTAGTAGAGAGGCCTTTTAGTCAAAAAGATTGGTGTTTGAGATGGAACGCCCATGTGGGACAACCCCTTGACACAAACTAAAGCCAAAGCAGCTCAAAGTGATACTTAGTATTATTTTTAGGAATCTTTTTAGTGAAAACGAGTTGTGCACTGGAAAGTAAAGGGTAGATTCATGACTGTTTCCTGCAATGCAGGACAGCAATTAAATTGAGAGATGGCCCTGCCGTTCTCTTCCAAATCGCAGGCTCAAGTTTAGGCTCCATTCTACACAGGGCTTTGTTGAAAAACCAAGGGTGGTAGAGTGAGAATGCCGCCTTGAGGCATTGATCTATTTGTGTTACTTTTTAAGCAGCTTTCCAGTGCTGGGAAATACATAGTTTATGAACACTTCGTCGCTTTTTTTACTTTGCACCGGTGCAAAGTGTTGCTAAATGTGGCCCCTGTTGTTAGAATGCAACTTTTCTTACTCTTTCCGTTTAAATAGTGCTTCATTTTGTAAATGAATTCAAAGCACTAAAAGTAAAACAATATATAACAATAAGGTTCTAATTTTATACACATTTTTTACTTTTACTTTGGAAAGCAAAATCCCCATGTTTATTCTGTCTCTCTCTAGAGTACATTCTGACGACATTTTGAACAGTTCGGGGGTCCCTCTCTATCGCAGGGGTTACAGGAGCCTGTCTTAAGCCCCTTGTCCGGAAGCTTGCTATAAAGGGGCATTGGAAGTGGCTCAACTCTGCACGCTTTAGCTTATCTGAGTACATTACCCATCTTTTCTATCTTTCTAAGGTTTGGGAATAGTGTTTCTAGTTTTTTTTTTTTTTTGCAGTAGTGTATTTTGTTTAATTTAACTTGCTGCTTTTTTTGTTAGCTGAATAAACGAAATTTGGCCAATGTAGCTAGCACGTGCTGCTATAAAGTGTTCTAATTAAAAACTGGTCTTAGTGTATTACAAAGTTTAGATATTATGTTTAAACGTGCTCCAGGATCAATGCATAGGCGTAACTTTATTTCTTCTTAATTGACTAATACTGTCCATTTGATGATAATGCCGTTTCCGTTCCTTCTGCTAGTGTGAATCCCCGCTATATCGCTCACACGGAATTGTAAATATCCCTCCCTCGCACATTGTTACTATATTATTACTTTATTATTATTATTTTCTTTTGCACGAATGTTAGCAAAGGCTGGCATGTCCTAGCACCTAAGATTTCTGGTTTTCTGTAGGTTGTTTTATGGAGTGTTGAAGCTCCTCTACCGTCCCCAGTTTTATTATGCTCACTTTGGGAATTTGTGTTCAGTCTCTGAAGTTGGTGGAGCGGAGCCTGTTGAACAACATCGCAGCGCTTCAGTTAGCTCTTTGAGCATCTCGTTTTCTTCCAGGCTGTGCTGGGCAATAGCTGTGCTGTGACTCGCTGCGAGTCGCAGATCCGGGTGTGGATGGACGATGCCAGCAGTTTCTGAAGGCCCCGTAGCTGTGCGGAGAAGAGCGATCAATTGGAGGACCCCACTGAGCTGGCCCTTAAGTATGATAGGCATCCTGACACTCTGGTAGAATTCTTGTTGATGGTGACGGTTGGACACTGGTGGTGATGGGAGAATCCACTGTGAACAGGAGGTGTGCGCT
Source organism: Pleurodeles waltl (assembly GCF_031143425.1). Classification (NCBI taxonomy): domain Eukaryota; kingdom Metazoa; phylum Chordata; class Amphibia; order Caudata; family Salamandridae; genus Pleurodeles; species Pleurodeles waltl. Next base: position 275,183,376 of record NC_090438.1, on the reverse strand, counting down.
GGGAAGTGCTTCTGGAAGGCTGTGGCAGGCGGCAGCACACCTGAGGAAACCTGCCACAGGGTGACGGAGGGCTGCAACGCAGGTACAGGCACTGTGAAGGATGAAAACGAAGCAAGGGGTAATGACTCCTTTTAGCCACTCTCAATTAGGGTAGTATGGCACGTTAGGGGAGACTGGCATTGATGACCTATTGGAGAGTCTAAACGCTATGGTGATGTCTAAAACCATTTTGAGAAACTATGAGACTTTAAAAGGAGACCTGGAAGGCAGTGGAGACATGGACGGCGTGAAGAGCATTGGATAGACGGTTACAGGGAGAGACGCCAGTGTCGAGGGTAGAAGCCCTGGCGCTGAATGACTTGAAGGAGCAAGTTTTGGGGAGTGGACAGTGTGAAGTGGGGCTTGCACACTTCGAGAGTTTCAGTAAACTATATCTCAGGTACCATTAGCTGCAGTTAGCACATTAGAAACATGTGGAAACCTTATTAGTGCAGCTAACGTGTGTTTTGGGGTTCCTTGCCATTTCCCCCTGGGGATACAGATAGGGATGTGATGAACCCCTTCTGTAGCGTCCAGATTTGTGCAATGAGGTGGAGACAGTGGGGAGGCATTCAGATTGTCTTCCCGGTGCTCTGTCTTCCCAAATGCAACAAACGTAGGTGCCAGTATTCTCTCCCCTCACAAATGGCATAAGCATATACTCGCGAAGGTGGCAGCACTCAAACATGACTTCCGTGGCAGCAAGTTATTTTACATCCGGACTTCAGTAGTGGCACACAAGCTAGGAGGACTAAAGCTTTTAGAGGTATAACTCTAAACAAGGGTTTCCGGATATTTGTCTTCACTAGAGAATAACACTTTAAATTTGGGAGTGCTGACAATGCTCTCAGTCTTCTCATTTTTCTGCACTACTTCCAGAGTTCAGGTCTATTCGAATTATCTCGTCAGCCCATCAAATGAATAAGGAGGCAATTAAAAAGGAGGAGGTTTTTGGGGGTGGGTTGGTTGTGATAAGTTTGAGGATAAGGCAGTTCGGTTGCAGACTGTCTGGCTCTGGCTGTCTCTTAGGTTGCCTCTGATGAAATGAACGTCTTATCAGAAATTTGTGTGAGCAATCTTTGATTACAGTACAACAGGGGCACTGCTTGGCATACCAGAACACAAGTTGCCAAGGTGCTCTGCGGTAAATGCAGTGCATGATAAGATACGCAGTGGTGGCCCGTCCTTTAGGGCGGAGGGGCAACGCCCCCCCTCCTTTTGCCCCCCATGAAGAGTGTCTGTCAGGCTGAACAAAGGTCAGCCTGACAGACACTCTTCATGTTCAGGTCAGGCAGCCAGGAGCAGACATGCGCGATTTGCGCAGACTCCTGGCTGCCTGAGCTGAACTTTGCTGGGCTGAGGAGATCACAGCTCCTAAGGGCGTGACCTCCTCGGCCCAGCAAAGGTGCCTCAAGGCCCTCCCCTGGGTGACGAGGAAAGTGTCATCAATTGACACTCTCCCTGGGCGCTTCAGCTTAAGCCCTGAAGTGCCCAGGGCGAGTGTCAATCAGTGACACTTCGTCACAGAGTGGGGTGGGGTCAGCAGTCTCACTGACCCCATCCCACTCTGTGACGAGGCTTGGACTGCTGCCTTCCCTCATTGGCTGACGTAAGGTCAGCCAATGAGGGAAGGCAACCGTCCCAACCCTCCTGGGACCTGGAGGCCGAAGGTAAGTGTGTGTATGTGTGTGATGTTTCAAATTGAATGTTTGGTGCGTGCATGCATGTTTGAATGGTATGAATGTTAATGGATGTGCGTGCGTGTGTGAAAGAATAAGTGTGTGTGATGTTTTAAAATGAATGTTTGGTGCGTGCATGCATGTTTGAATGGTATGAGTGTTGTTAATGGATGTGTGTGAAAGAATGTGTGTGTGTGTGTGTGTGTCTGTGCCCCGCCCGCCCCCCTCCTCCCTCCTAAAGCTGCCGGCCGCCACTGAAGATACATCCCCAAATTTAAAGCCTTACTATACTGAAGAATGAGAGATATCCTAAAACAGGTGTTCAGAAATACACCGCACTGGTTGATCCAACATTGGTTATTCCTAAAGACTTTCAACTAAAGTGAGAGTCATCATGCACTGTATATATCACAATGCGATGATTTCCATTCAAGTTCCAGGCCTGGAGCCAAAGTCAGCTCCACTCATGGAGGAAAGATCCCCAGGTTGGCATGGGGGGTGGCATGGGTAATGGGCTTTCATTACTTGAGCACTGGCAAGTACTGACTTTGTGTCAGTAGGTGGACCTGCTGAACTGGTCCTGTACGGTAAAAATACATTGTACTGTATGTTTAAACCCACCCTCCTAATACTTCTAAATCGTGGAATATCTGTTGTGAAGGGTGGTAGGGACAACTGCCAGCTGGGCATTTGAACTCTGAACTTGCCTCTACTCTTTAATTCCCCTACATCTCCCTGAAAACAACCCATTAACAATTAAAATGTCAAACTGTCAGGACAGGCTGCTCCCAGATAAGATAAGTGCTAGCAGTCTGCAGATAAGGAGTTTCCACTACAGGAACCAGCTGGGCCTTGATGCACCAATGTCTCAGTGACTGTCCGACCCTGCTGTTGCTAGTACTTTGGTATGGGAGAACAGCCCACAGCGGCCTGGGTCTCCAACCACCCCCTCTACCGACCGGTGGTGTAATTTATTTCTCTGGCTTCTGAGAGGCAGCTGCAACCATGTACCAGGTCGTCCACCCAGCAATGGTCGTTCCTCTTTGTCTGAGTCTCACCTTCTCCAGGCAGAATGCTTCTCCATTCATTACCACGCAATTTCTGGACTGACAAAGAAGATGGTCTTGCCGGAAAATATGACCTTTCAAGCTGTAAAGAGAAGCATGTATTGCACTATAGCCTGCAACATCTGTTTAACCCTGAGGAAAGAGTGGTGTTGCTGTTGCACCTGTATCATTTACTCTAGGAACAACACGATGTGAGAGGTCGGCAAGAATGGACTCTCTTCCATGCGAACTTGAAGATAGCATCCCTGTCAGCATAATGGAAGAGGTGTGATATTATCGTTGTTGGAGGTTGGGGGGAGTCAGGGGCTGGGGCACCAAGGATCTATGAGCCCGTTCCATGAGGAAACATGACAGAATGTGTGATGGCACCCTGGAATGCAGCCACCGGGTAACAAAGTCTGTGGGGTTGGGTCCCTTGACTCCTTCTGGGAGCTCCACCAGCCGGATGTTATTTCAGTGTGAATGCCCTTCGGTATCCACCACTCAATGCTTGAGTAGTTGCATTCTTTTCAGTAACAGCGTAACATTCCCCTATAGCTCACGGACCATATCGTCTGTTTCAGATATACGGAGCTTTGTGCTGGTGATCCTGTCAACCGTATTTTGCAAGTCTTGCCTGAAGAGAGAGTATTTGACACTACGTTCTCCAATCTTTTCACTGCAGGGAGGCTCTGGAGTCATGAATAGCTTGGCATATCGTGACCGGCGATTTGGGGGAGGGCTTGGATGCTGGTCTGGTAAGTCAACCTCTGGGCCCATGCGGGATTTGTACATTTGTCTATGCGTCCAGGACAGTGCCTGTTTGTCTTTCCCCAGGCTCCTCTACAGGTGTATTTTAGCAGTATTGGCATGTGTGGGAGTCCCTGGAGTGTTCGCAGCTGTGATGTGTTTTGTAACGTCTTACCTATGCTGCTCCCTGACACTTCCAATTCACTCCCAGATCTATTTTTGCCAGCTTGCCAGTATCACACCCAGGACTCATCTCCTGACTGTTTGGGTGGGGGGGAACATCAATGCCTACGGAAGTGGGCCAGTCCACAAGGTGGACTAGATTGAGGCCCGCACATAACGCCTCCCTAGGGTGAAGACGGAAGCTGCAAGCTCGGGAAAAGGGCCCTGTATGATTGGTGGGTGTCCTTCAAAGCTACCAATCATGGGTCACCAACCTGAGATAAATGGGGGAGCCTGAACGCTCACTCCACATTGGAGACTCGCAGCTTGACCAAGAAACATCAAAGGGTGAGGATCACACAAGGGGTTAGAGATGACAGGACCCTGTGACTCAAGTTCTTGAGTGGCTTTAATGGGACAGTCATATGGAGAGAACCCTGAATGTCGTCAAAGCAACTGGATCTATTTACTGATGCCACGGAGGCGAAGGGTTTGGGGCGATCATGGATACGGTCTGGACAGTAGCCCTCTGGCCTGGCGCAGGGATGGGATGATGAAGAACATAACCCTCTTAGAGACATTTTTCCTATAGCCGTAGCATTCTCCATATGGGATGACAGGCTGACAAACAGACGACTCACAATATGGTCAGATAATCATGGGGTGGTCCAGGCCTTGAATCTGGGCACATCACGTTGCCCAATGAGAGCACATCTTTTGCACCATTTGGTGGAGTGTCAGCATAAGGATAAAATAGCGGTGAGGGCTAGGCACATCTTGGGATGCGAGAACACAGTGGTTGAGGCTCTATCTCATTTTCAGAGGCAGCGTTTCAATAAGTTGGCTCCCCACACGGATCCAGTCATAACCCCGATTCCCAGGAGGCTGTGGGAACTGGTCGACCTGACCTGACCGTGCTTGTGAACAACGCATTGGCCAGCAAGACTGCAATACATTACCTTAAGTGGTGGGAGGTGTTTCAAGGGATGACAGCCACACCAGGATGGGGGTCAGTCACTGAGAAGGATGTACAAGTATTTGTTGCCTGTGCCTTTAAGGAGGGAAAAACCAAAACCTGGATGCAAGCACATGTCTCTGCAGTGTCGTACTACGCAAAGTTAGGCTCAAGGAAAGACGCCACCAAATCCTTCTACTCAAAGGCAGCCATGAAAGTGTGGGCCAAGTTGCAGCCAAGACAACAGTTTCAACGTAGGCCGCTGGACTTCTCAGCTCTGGTTAAACTGCTGGCTATATTACCCCAAATATGCAGTTTGAACAAGTAATGTTTAGGACAGCTTTCATGTTGGCCTTCTTTGGAGCATATTGGATTAGTAAGATTTACTCCATCCAAAGGTGATCCTGGCAATAAGTGTCTGCAAGGGGAGGGCATCTACCTGAGCAGCGGTCATATGACAATCTGCTTGTGGGGGGTCAAAAACCGATCAGTTGGGAAATATTTGAGGTTGAACTGCCTATACGATGATACGCTTTGCCCAGTGTGCAGCATGCAGGCATACATGTTCATTAGGGTCCAAAAGGGAGCACTGGTTTTCAGTCACAAAGATGGGTCCAACCCCAGTTGATTTCACTTCATAGCAGTCCTCATAATGGCCCTGGCCAAGGCTAGGCTTCCTCCTGATGGGAAGCCTGATAACTGTGAAACAATGGAAGAGCTGACCAGGGAGGCCAGTTCTTGGAGAGGAGGCAGTGCTGGATCAAGGGCCACAAGTAGGTTGGGCAAACATACAAGAGCAACTAGATGCGATGTTGAAGTACCGTGTAATGTCACTAAAATGCTAAAATGTAAAACTGTGGCCATCAGCAATCCCATTAAAGGCTACCTTGTATTCCTAAGAAGGGAAGTGAAGGGGGGGCATCTAAGGGATACCAAGTGGCAAAGGAGGGGTGATGGGACAGACCACATGATTGAGCTGGAAGTCCCTTGCACATACATGAGGGATTCAGAAGCAGGCCAGTCCACAAGGCGTCTCAGATTGAGGCCCTCACTTAGCACCTCCCTATGGCGGGGACAGGAAGCAGCAAATGAGGGAAAAGGGCCCTGTATGATTGGTGGGTGTTCTTCAAAGCCACCAATCATTAGATAAATGGGGGAGCCTGAAACCTTACTCCACATTGGAGACCTGCGGCTTTGTCCCACCCACACCACAGGATTGGAGCGTTGCAGCTGCAGGGTAGAGTAGGGAAGAGGAGGCGGAGAATGACTTGGTCAGCCAGAAGCATGATAGTCAAAAAAGAGACCTGCTCCGACAGGGTCCCTGGGATGCCTTACGGCAGGGGCTTGAATGGAACAGGCATGGGGGGGCCACCAGAGGGTTAGCGGCGGGCGGCCATTGCACTTGCAGCCCGGGGGCCACATGGGCCGCCCACTGGTAGCAAGGAGGAGCAGCCTGGTAGCCACGAAAATCAGCAATCTCAATAAAGGCTCCATCATATTCCTAAGAAGGGGAGGGGGCATCTAAGGGATACCAAGTGGGTCAGGAGGGGTCATAGGAAGGACCACATGGTTGAGCTGAGAGAGGTTATGTCTGGGACCCCATTCATCGTGAAATGGCTCGCTCAGTGCAACCCTTTGTTTCCGCTCTCACCATCTGTGCCGTTCACTGTCCTCTCAAACCCTACCCCCACCTCTCAATTCCTCTGACTGGGGATTGGGGGAGCAGCAACAGACCAAAAGCCTGTTCTGCTCCTCTAGGGTGTGCTGGCTCCCTCTGCTCTGCCCCTCAGGAACGCCGAGCGCCAGGCTGTCCCCTGGATATTCCCATCCGAAGACTGCCACTGGACTCGAGGCTCCTTATCCTGGCCACACTGCCCGCACTCACAGGGCCACCCCAACTGCTGCCTCTACTTGTCATGCCAGGGCTGGACTCACCCCCACTCTTCAATAATGCCGTTGGTCACTCCACCGGCTGTATCGTCACATCCCCGGACAGCGCTCCTCCTATACACCTCTCAGCTTCCCAACAGGTATCTGGGGGCCACGTGCCAAGCAGATTCCATTCTCCTTCAGGGTCTGCAACTGACTTTGCCTCAGACTCTTTGGTCGCCATTGGTTGTGGCCCCACTATCGACGCAAAGGCGCACCACAGAGCAGACGGTGAATGCCCTGTTGTTCATGGCCGATCGCCAGTCAGGGAGTCTGTTCTATATCGCCCCATTGTCACCCCCATCGGGGTTACTTAATCAGGCAGCAGGCTGCTGTCTAGGACAGGTGAGAGGGTGGTGTAGCTAGCGGAGCTTAGTGAGTTGCGTCCACTCTCTTCGGCGTCCAGACCACACCCCTTTTGTTTTTGATTAAAAATGCTTTTTCCACAGAAAAGCAGACATTCACAATTATACAATTGCATTACAAAATGTCAACAGTCCTAGTAGCAAACTATCAGTAGGGCTAAATATAAAAAATTCAAAGCATAATTTATAGAACAGATAACTTTTTTAAATAACATTGGGCAAATATATCACCCCCTGAAGAGAAAGGAATTTGAATCATGATTAAACAACGCACGCATGCTTAATTTTACTGTTCCCTTTCAAACAACCAGTCAGCAGAGCTGACTGGGGTAGTTATATAGCAGTCTCTGGCCAACTTTATGGCCAACAGATCCCTTTCCTTAGTGTATACGATCTGCCCCCATTATCAACCGAACTCCTCTGCAGATTGCGGGAGGTCTTGCTGAATCTTGCCCCAGTGTTATGGGTTCTAGGAGGGTAACTTTAATGCAGCTTTTGCTAGATCAACGGTTTTGGCTGCTCCCTGACCCACAGTTGTCAACCTTTCTAGGCAATATGGCACTGAGTGTAGCATGGCGCATCTATCACCCCGACATGCAGGGCAGGGAAATGGCAATTCATTATATGGGGTCCCTGGAAGCGGTCGTCCTTAGAAACAATACACAGACCCAATCCCTAATTACACAGACACTCCTAGATGACCCATGTCTTTCGATGTAGAGCCAAATCTACCACTGGGGAGATAACGCTAGAAAAGTTATCTACCACCTATGCTCACTCGCCAAGGGACATTGATCAATGTGCAGGTTGGTAGATAAGGCAGGGGGAAGATCACTGACACACTCCTGATAGGGACCTGGTTTGCATCCCACTACACTTACTCTACCACAGACGAGCCCGCCAACTCGGCTTCCCTGCCTAAGGCCTGTTTAAGACCTCCCCTAGAGATTGCCAATATGTATTATAAAGGAAGGTTTAGGCCTAGCAAAAGCTTTATTTGGGCAGGTTGAAAATGCAGTTTAGAATTGTACACAGTCTGCAGTTGTAGGCCAGAGACATGTTTTTAAAGGACTGTTTGGGTGGTGCAAAAAGTGCTGCAGGCCTACTAGTACCATTTAATTTGCAGATCCTGGGTATATGTAGCACCCCTTTTCTAGGTACTTGCAAGTAAAATAAATGTGGCAGTTGGGTATACGCCAATGTTACCATGTTTGAATTAGTGAACACGAGCACTTTAATACTGTTTAGCAGTGGTAAAGTGCACAGAGTCCTAAATGGCAACAAAAACAAGTTAAAAAAAAATAGGAGGGGTGAAGGTAAAAGGTTTGGGGATGACCCTTCAGAGAGGGCCAAGTCCAACAATGTACAAATCGAGATGTGCATTAATACACATTGTACAGCTTGAAACGAAATATAACTGCTAGAAGGTTCTGAGTTCTCAGCTTAGGGCCTTATCCATGCTGGCTGTCGTTTGTAAATATGTGGAACAAATGTGATGATTTCAGTCCAGCTTCCAGTGGGTATGCTGTTTAGGTACTGGTAGATCTCCTCACAAAAGTAATTCTGCTAAGAAGGCAAATCCTGAAAATGTATTGGTGTGTGTCTCAATTACAATATAAGCCATCTTTCAGATAATGGAGTAGATTTTCTTATTTCAAGAGGTGATCCCTTTACATACCTTGCCTTCCAGGCCGTGCACTCTGTAATTGTTCATTGTTGGCTTTGTGTGCACATGCAAGTAGCAGTGCACTTCAACTGTTTCACAGCCCCATCATGTGCTACCACCCCCAAATCATACAGTAGAAAGACTGCACTTGCAGCTGTGAGCCCTAAATAATGAATGTTAAAATTATTAGGTTACAAGCCTTAGTCTTAAATTAAGCTTGACGACACACAAAGAAATATTTGTTAAAATGTTCACAGTAAAATATTAATAAAATCATCTCTTAGAGTTAGAGCTTAGTACTTGTACAGGTTGACTTGAATTGTCTGTGATATTGGTTGGAGTGGTAAGGTTAAACAGAACAAATACTGGTTTTGAAGGCATAGTCTGCACACATAATATAAGCAGGGATGTGGAATTCCTATCGCCCGACGCCCAGGACATCTTGTTTGGGGTCAAGGACAACAAGTTTTTATGTTTACTTTGTCCTTGGGACAACTAGGCCCAACCCTCTGCAGCACAAACCCTTTGGCTGCCTGTTTACAGAGAGTGGAACTCTCTACAGTTGAGGTAATGTGTTTCCAAAAGATAATGCTGTTCGAACTTGTATTTATGGTTCATTATTTGAAAGCCTTCATTATTAGGGTGAGTGCTGTAAATAAATGTTTTACGGTCACACTTCACTACTGACGTTGGTTCCAGTACAAAAAAAAAAAACGTCTATACACATGTTTGAAAAGTTTAGGCTATGAGGCTAAGTATAATGCTCCCAGAATGCTCTCTGATTAGATGCAAATGAAGTGTCATTTAGTAAAATGTGTTGATGCATGCTAGTATTTCCCAAAAATATTTCGAATGGAAAATCAGTGTAACCATTTTCAACACGATTATGGGAATCATGAAAATAAACAAACACTGACAAAGCCAACCGATCTGACATATTTTTTATAAGTCTTTTAGTTTCATCAATGTGTGTCTTGTTTTGACATGGCTTTTGTAACACTTTGTTGTTGTGGGAGCTACCAGGCCCTCAACATTGTAACAAACACTGGCAAAAAAAAAAAAAAACGTTTTTGAACTCTAAAAGCACACGTTGCCACCAGTGGCATAACAAAGGCCCTGCAGCCGCCCTCCAGGGGGCCCCTTCAGCACAGCACCTGCCCTGAGTGAGTCTGGAGAGGGGCCTCCTCCATGTTCTTTGCAAAGGGGCACCCTCCAGTTTCGTTACGTCACTGATTGCCACTGTAGTTCCTGACACTGAACAAAACTACTTTGTGTGCCAATTATGCTCCTTGTGGAAGAGCAGAATGCGATCACTCACAGTAAAGCCAGCCGAAAGAGAGAGAAATAGAAGTTTAATAAAAACAAAATGTCTTTGTTAACACCAGACCTAATTAGGGACCAAGACCCACATGTAGGTAGCTTTTTGCATGTCGCAAACAGCGACTTTCGCTGTTTGCGACGTGCAAAAAGCACATTGCGATGCACAAACCCAGTTTTGCGATTCGGTAACCTGGTTACCGAATCGCAAAACGGGTTTGCGACTCGCAATTAGGAAGGGGTGTCCCCTTCCTAATTGCGACTCGCAGTGCAATGTAGGATTGTTTTGTGCCCGCGAACGCGTGCGCAAACCAATCGCAGTTTGCACCCATTTCAAATGGCTGCTAACACTTTCGCAAAAGGGAAGGGGTCCCATGGGACCCCTTCCCCATTGTGAATGTCACTGTAAACAATGAAACGAAAACGTTTAATTTTTCGTTTTTGTAATGCATCTCGTTTTCCTTTATGAAAAACGGGCTGCATTACAAAAAAAATAAAAACTGCTTTATTAAAAAGCAGTCACAGACATGGTGGTCTGCTGTCTCCAGCAGGCCACCATCCCTGTGAGGGCCGCCATTCGCAAGGGGGTCGCAAATTGCGACCCACCTCATGATTATTCATGAGGTGGGCATTTGTGAAGCCCTTGCGAATCACAGATGATGTCAGGGATACCATCCTACATTCGGATTTGCGACTCGAAAATTGCGAGTCGCTCTGACTCGCATTTTGCAGGTCGCAAATCTGAACCTACCTACATGTGGCCCCAAATTCTTAAAGAAAGTCACAAAAGTGCACCCATGGTATGTCGTACCCCTATAAAATATTTGTGAACTGTATTTTAGCATGGGTAAATACGCATGTGTAGATTTGCTCATGTGAAAATCTATTGAGCATTTGCAAGTTAATTTTCCCTCCAGCCACTTTCTTCCCAACCCTGGAAGAAGTTCTAATTCTGCCATTGTCAGGAGTAAATATCCAACCTTTCTTATTATGGGAAAATATTAGAGAGAAGCTGGTGAAAATCTTTAAAACATGCAGGTTATTAGGTTTGCAGACTCAAAGGCATTCCAGCCCTGGAATTATTGCTTACTGCTTCCTCCAGCCCCAGTATGCAGATCTGCAGAAAGGTGGCAAAATAAGGAAATTGCTACAGTAGGGATTGAAACTGCAAGTATTCAAGCCCTACTATGGTAGTAGCCCTGGCATAATCGGAGAGGCTATTATCAGAGCTCTTACATAATGAGATTGCTGCCATAATTTGTCGCCACACTACATGGCAACAAAGGGACAAGTAGATCTTTTTACAGGACAAGTAGATTTGAGAAGCAACCTGTCCCCTGGACAAGTAGATATTTTAATAAATTCCACACCCCTGATAAGAGAAGACATGTCAGGCTCAGAATCTCTACAAGAAGGCTGGTGGCACCGAAATGTGATATTGCAGCGAGGAGATCTTTATCTTTGGGGTCATTCCTGGGAATCTTAATGGTTGCTTTAGTTAATATGGTGGGCTCACAGATTAGGGACACGTTGATAATGTTCTTTTGAATTAGAGTTTGAACTAATTCGGGAATAATTTGATATTGGGTTGCACTTTTGGCTTATCTTGCTTGAGTAGCGATTCAAATTCGGGCAAAAAACAGAAAAGCAACAATAACTTTTTTAATTCGTCTCCTGTACTTTTGTGTTGTAAATAACTCATTTTTGCTATTATTCAATTTACCGGCCTTCATGAGGATGTAAGGCGACACTGGCCTTGCAGGGATCCGAGTTTGACTGCTGTTTACCACTTTGAGCAGCAAATGATTATCATCCGGTGAAGATGTCCATATAGTATGAGAGCAGTGTTGTAGAACAATTATACGCAGTAGAGATAGATGGAATTCTCATGATAAACATAGTATAGGACATGAGGACATGTAGAAATGTTCTACACTATGATAGGTCTTCCTCCTTGTTCACCTTCTTTCATACGTTTTCTGGACTACCTCCTTGGTTTGTCCACTCTCCACATCTCATCTTCTGACCAGCCTGTTTTGATTAAGATTGACACTTTCCAGAATACATACATATTGCACACTGAATAAGCGTGTAGCAAATTATTTAGCGAGCAGGCTCTGCATTTAACTGGCTTCAATTTTGTTGAGGTGTTATATGATAACATTTAAACTGGTAGAGGATGTGGGGGGATGGTCAGAGCTCCTAACTTTTGAGCTGGGGAACCAGTTTCGAGTCTTGCTATTGGCTCAACATCCTGTGACTCAGGACAAATTACGTAATTTCACCGTGCCTACAAAACTGAATGTGTCCTTGTGTAATGTAACTAGTGCTCACGTAAAGCGATTCAGTACCTTAGGGTCGAGTTTGCACTATATAAAACTGGAGAAAATAAAAGCCTGGACTTTGGCTTTTTTTCTGCACACAGTAAGTTGGTTCGTAGGGTAATGTTTTCACCCCCAGGCATATTATTGCCTTTTATAAATCCCTGTGAAAGTTGTGCTTCAACTATTCACTCATAAAGTTAACCAGTGCTCCTGAGGTGCATCAGTCCAGGACTGTTGCCTACTAGATAAAAGAATGTTGCTAGATGGATCGATTAAGGAAGCTGCTGCTGTAATCGATAGGACATTCATTAATAGCACACCCTGTTCTGTGAACGGGCCAAACAAAAGAAGAAAGGTGAACCTGGGAAGAAGTAAACAGTACTGTTAGCGAAGAGGATTTAAAATTCCCCAAGGAGGCGGAGATTAGTGCAAGATTACGACTAGTCTTGATTAAGATATTGCACATAATCTATTACACCCATCTTAATTGTTGAAGGTTGCCATGATCACCTAGGACTTATGCATTAAGGACTGTAGTGAAATATGTGACTTATCACAGAATCTGGATGTGTCCCAACCCAGGAGCCTTCTGGGTTGGTTTAAGGAGTTGCTTAACCCAAGTAACCAAAACTCCTATGGAAGATGAAGCAAAGCTTACCCTGCTCGATATTTAGAACGATGCCAAAAAACACTAAATTGCTTTGTGATTTAGGTTTAATGATAGCGTGCAGGGATATTGCCAGATGATGTGGCTCTGAGGAACTCCGAGTGATGATTCAATATGGGCTCGTCTATTGCTCAATATAAATGTGTATCCTGAAGAAATAGAACAAATTATGGAACCCTTTGGGAAACATCTGCGGCCTTATGTTGATGACCCAGCGTCTAGGTGTTAAAGTAAATGTGATTGAACCGATGTTACTGGAAAGGTTTTAAATGTCATTATTTGTGAAGGAGCAGACAGTTTAAGGTTTTGTGAAAGTGGATAATGATATATTCTGTACCTTGAACTTTTAATGAATTTCGAATTTTTAATTCCAAAGTCGTGATGATTTATGCCTTCTGTTATGCTCGGTTTTATATTGCAATGCAGAGAAAGTTTTATTTTAATACACTTTGCCCAAGAATTTAATAATAAATAACAGTTGATCAAATCATCTTTTTGCTTTCAGTTTTAGCCTGCCTTGGATTTCTCTCGCCAGCAAATCGAGGAGCCTTAATGACGTGTGCTGTTGTATTGTGGGTTTTACTGGGTACTCCTGCTGGATATGTGTCTGCCAGAATGTACAAAAGTAAGGATTGTTTGCCCTTTAAAGTTACTTGTATTATGCTGTGAAGGTATAGCAGTTAAGTTTGTGTTTTGGCTGTATATGCGAAGGTATGAACAGCACTTTACGCTTTTAATAGCCACTTGGTTGCCGTTTCCAATGCACCAAACGTTTTTAGTGTTTCTTTCATACAGAACAGGCATTTTGTTCTATCACCAAAAAAGTTGCCTTACTCTTTTAGTATGTTTTGTGTATTGCAAAACTCTTCCATAGTTTAGTTTATCCGTTGCAGGTCATGAAATTGGGGCAATAAATAAATAAATAATTAACATCTATTATCAACATAACATTTTATCCAGAGGTAAGGAAGCAATCAATAGTGGTTTATACTTGGGGTCAAGATGCATCCGACTACCAGGTGAACTCGAGTGAGTCTCCCGCGTTGACAGTCTTATTAATGCTGACAAAAATTACAAAAGTCTCCTTATATTGATAAAAAAAATCTTACACTAGTGATTCTGCAGGTGATGCAAGTGCTTGCAATGAAAACTGCATTCAGAATAGAAGAAAATAAGTTAAATATACTCTTCAATTTCTCACGTTATCACTGCTCCAAACTTATGCTGTCCGCCAAACATATGCTGTCTGGCGCGCTTTAAAAAAGTATAAATTTTCAAATAAATAGTACCAAACTGGTTAAGAAAGACCAATAACAATAACTTAATTCTTTTCCTGTTTCTATGCACTGTAAATAGCCTATGTTGCAATTACTTCTCGGCCTTCAGGAGGACAGAAGGCTGTGCTCACCTTGTAGGGGACATAATCTTATTACCTGCTGCTCACTGCTTTGAGTGGCAAGGATTGTCATTGACCTGTCCATATGCCCCATGAGGATATATTTCAATTTCAATTTCAGCTTTATTTCGGTAAAACAATACAATAAAAGCATACCGACACAATTCATACATTTCTAAAAGAAAACAAAAGCAATTTGGTTAAAACAGTAAAACCAGACATATCATAAGATTAAAAAAAATAAAATCCAGGACTCCCCCAAGGTCATACAGTACAGTTAGATAAAAGAAAAGAATAAGCAAATGATCGATTAAAACACTGTAGAAATACACAGTACACATCACTTTACAAAATACCAAGAATATTATAGAATAACCATAAATACAATCTGTGTGCACAAAACAAATGGGATTGATATCTGACTGTTAATAGCAATGGCTGTGTACTGGCAAGAAAGTTCACTTGGTCTCTAGAACTATAAGTAAGCACAAAAAATGACCATTGTAAAGATAGAATTTCGTGCTTGTTTTGTAAGACATTTGTCCCTAGCATACCAAAGTGCCTCTAAGAATCTTGGCAATGTGCCTACCACCATCACATGTGGTCTTGATTTGCTAGTTTTTAAGAGCTGAGTGAAAATCTCTAATGCCCAACGATTTCTTTTTCTCATACATGCCTATATTCGGCTGAAGGCCAAAAAAGGCAAACAATCAAGTATTACAAAAGACACATGTAGGAAGTTGGCTCTGTATGTGCTATTTCAAAGTAAGGAATAGCATGCACAGAGTCCAAGGGTTCCCCTTAGAGGTAAAATAGTGGTAAAAAGAGATAATACTAATGCTCTATTTTGTGGTAGTGTGGTCGAGCAGTAGGCTTATCCAAGGAGTAGTGTTAAGCATTTGTTGTACATACACATAGACAATAAATGAGGTACACACACTCAGAGACAAATCCAGCCAATAGGTTTTGTTATAGAAAAATATCTTTTCTTAGTTTATTTTAAGAACCACAGGTTCAAATTTAACATGTAATATCTTGTTGGAAAGGTATTGCAGGTAAGTACATTAGGAACTTTGAATCATTTCAATTGCATGTATACTTTTCAAGTTATTCACAAATAGCTATTTTAAAAGTGGACACTTAGTGCAATTTTCACAGTTCCTGGGGGAGGTAAGTTTTTGTTAGTTTTACCAGGTAAGTACGACACTTACAGGGTTCAGTTCTTGGTCCAAGGTAGCCCACCGTTGGGGGTTCAGAGCAACCCCAAAGTTACCACACCAGCAGCTCAGGGCCGGTCAGGTGCAGAGTTCAAAGTGGTGCCCAAAACGCATAGGCTTCAATGGAGAGAAGGGGGTGCCCCGGTTCCAGTCTGCCAGCAGGTAAGTACCCGCGTCTTCGGAGGGCAGACCAGGGGGGTTTTGTAGGGCACCGGGGGGGACACAAGCCCACACAGAAATTTCACCCTCAGCGGCGCGGGGGCGGCCGGGTGCAGTGTTAGAACAAGCGTCGGGTTCGCAATGGAAGTCAATGAGAGATCAAGGGATCTCTTCAGCGCTGCAGGCAGGCAAGGGGGGGCTTCCTCGGGGAAACCTCCACTTGGGCAAGGGAGAGGGACTCCTGGGGGTCACTTCTGCAGTGAAAGTCCGGTCCTTCAGGTCCTGGGGGCTGCGGGTGCAGGGTCTTTTCCAGGCGTCGGGACTTAGGTTTCAGAGAGTCGCGGTCAGGGGAAGCCTCGGGATTCCCTCTGCAGGCGGCGCTGTGGGGGCTCAGGGGGGACAGGTTTTGGTACTCACAGTCGTAGAGTAGTCCGGGGGTCCTTCCTGAGGTGTTGGTCCTCCACCAGCCGAGTCGGGGTCGCCGGGTGCAGTGTTGCAAGTCTCACGCTTCTTGCGGGGAGTTGCAGGGTTCTTTAAAGCTGCTCCTTTGGATAAAGTTGCAGTCTTTTTGGAGCAGGTCCGCTGTCCTCGGGAGTTTCTTGTCGTCGTCGAAGCAGGGCAGTCCTCAGAGGATTCAGAGGTCGCTGGTCCCTTTGGAAGGCGTCGCTGGAGCAGAGTTCTTTGGAAGGCAGGAGACAGGCCGGTGAGTTTCTGGAGCCAAGGCAGTTGTTGTCTTCTGGTCTTCCTCTGCAGGGGTTTTCAGCTAGGCAGTCCTTCTTCTTGTAGTTGCAGGAATCTAATTTCTAGGTTCAGGGAGAGCCCTTAAATATTAAATTTAAGGGCGTGTTTAGGTCTGGGGGGTTAGTAGCCAATGGCTACTAGCCCTGAGGGTGGGTACACCCTCTTTGTGCCTCCTCCCAAGGGGAGGGCGTCACATCCCTAATCCTATTGGGGGAATCCTCCATCTGCAAGATGGAGGATTTCTAAAAGTTAGTCACCTCAGCTCAGGACACCTTAGGGGCTGTCCTGACTGGTCAGTGACTCCTCCTTGTTTTTCTCATTATCTCTCCTGGACTTGCCGCCAAAAGTGGGGGCTGGGTCCAGGAGGCGGGCATCTCCACTAGCTGGAGTGCCCTGGGGCATTGTAACACGAAGCTTGAGCCTTTGAAGCTCACTGCTAGGTGTTACAGTTCCTGCAGGGGGGAGGTGTGAAGCACCTCCACCCAGAGCAGGCTTTGTTTCTGTCCTCAGAAAGCACAAAGGCTCTCACCGCATGAGGTCAGACACTCGTCTCTCAGCAGCAGGCTGGCACAGACCAGTCAGTCCTGCACTGAACAATTGGGTAAAATACAGGGGGTATCTCTAAGATGCCCTCTGTGTGCATTTTTTAATAAATCCAACACTGGCATCAGTGTGGGTTTATTATTCTGAGAAGTTTGATACTAAACTTCCCAGTATTCAGTGTAGCCATTATGGAGCTGTGGAGTTCGTTTTTGACAGACTCCCAGCCCATATACTCTTATGGCTACCCTGCACTTACAATGTCTAAGGTTTTGCTTAGACACTGTAGGGGCATAGTGCTCATGCACATATGCCCTCACCTGTGGTATAGTGCACCCTGCCTTAGGGCTGTAAGGCCTACTAGAGGGGTGACTTACCTATGCCACAGGCAATGGGAGGTTGGCATGGCACCCTGAGGGGAGTGCCATGTCGACTTAGTCATTTTCTCCCCATCAGCACACACAAGCTGGCAAGCAGTGTGTCTGTGCTGAGTGAGGGGTCCCTAGGGTGGCATAAGACATGCTGCAGCCCTTAGAGACCTTCCCTGGCATCAGGGCCCTTGGTACCAGGGGTACCAGTTACAAGGGACTTACCTAGGTGCCAGGGTTGTGCCAATTGTGGAAACAATGGTACATTTTAGGTGAAAGAACACTGGTGCTGGGGCCTGGTTAGCAGGGTCCCAGCACACTTCTCAGTCAAGTCAGCATCAGTATCAGGCAAAAAGTGGGGGGTAACTGCAACAGGGAGCCATTTCTTTACACAAGCCCCCCCCAGCCCACAGGCCAGGAGACTCAGCCAAAGCTGGGAGAGTCTTCCTAGTCTGTCAGGCGAGGAAGAGTAGAGGAAATAGGCTGGTTTGTTGCAGGGCCTACTCTGCCTTACATCCTCCTGTTCAGGTCATTCCCTCTGGGGAACTGACCCACTTCCACAGTGATAGGACCTAGTCTGAACTGCCTCTTGTATGTGCTTTTTATGTCTTCACCCATTCTCTCTATTTTGGGGTTAGAGGTATCCACCTCTGCTTATCTTAGCCAGGGTCACCCCTAGCTTACCCAAAGAGGTTACCCAGAGCTGGAGTAACCCCACCATGACCAACAGGGTCAGGGGGCCTAACTTGCTATTTGGCATGGGGTCAGACCACCATGCCAAGGATAGTGCAGCCATAAAGGCTAACACCCAGCAGAGGCCACTGACAGCTATCAGTGCCCAGAACCACACCTTTAGCTCTTCACCTACAAGGGAAGGGGCTAAGTTACAGGCTTCTTTGGGTTCAGGGTGCCTGTCTGCTGTATTAGAGTGGGGGGTTACCACATCTTGTAGTAAACACCCTTCTTCCACTCTTTCTTCTGTTAGCTGAGGAGCCACCCACTCAGGCTTAACAGTTGCCTGACTAGCCAGGACTTCTTGTGGGTCAGGTTGGACTTTATCAGAGCCACTTTTGGAGTTCTCCCCTACTGGAGCAGAATCTCCTTGGCTTGCTGGAACCTTGGCTAAAGGTTGTCCACCTTTCCTACTCGGTTTCCTTTTCTTTTTCTTCTGGGGCCTACTTGCATTTACTGCAGAGGCAGGCACTCCAGAATCCTTGGTAGAGGACTGGCACTGGACCAGTTCCTCTCTTGGGCTCTGACTAACCTCTGGGTAGTCATTTCCAAGGAGACAATCAAGGGGGAGGTCTGTACTGACTACCACCCTTCTCCAGCTAAAAGTCCCACCCACTTCTATGGGCACAAAAGCCACAGGCCTATCAGTGACCCTGTCTGGGCTAACTCTTACTCTGGCCATCTCACCTGGGATGTACTGGTTTGAGAACACCAGCCTGTCATGCACAATAGTGTGACTGGCACAAGTGTCTCTCAGGGCAGTGGCTGGGATTCCATTCACCAGTAGGTGGTGGAAGTGTCTACTTCCCTCTGGAATCTCCAACTCACCTGTTGGGCCCTTTTTCCAGTTGAAGGCTATGAAGACCTCCTCATCTGAGGAGTCATCCCCAATAGCTACACTGGTCACCCCTGGAGTTTTGCTAGGGGGTTTGTTTTTGGGACAAGAAGTGTCCTTGGTGTGGTGCCCTGTCTGTTTACAGTTATGGCACCATGCCTTAGTGGCATCCCAGCTCTTACCCTGGTACCCACCTTTGTTTTGGGTTGTGTCTCTGGGCCCACCCACCTGGTCTGGTTTTTGGGGGCCTACAGGGGACTCTTTTTCTTTGTTTCTAGTGTCACCCACTTTCTCCTGGGGAGGCTTTGTAACCCCTTTCTTTTGGTCACCCCCAGTGGAAGTTTTGGTTACCCTAGTCTTGACCCAGTGGTCTGCCTTCTTTCCCAATTCTTGGGGAGAAATTGGACCTAGGTCTACCAGATACTGATGCAACTTTTCATTGAAGCAGTTACTTAAAATGTGTTCTTTCATAAACAAATTATAAAGCCCAACATAGTCATACACTTCATTTCCAGTTACCCAACCATCCAGTGTTTTCACTGAGTAGTCAACATAATCAACCCAGGTCTGGCTCGAGGATTTTTGAGCCCCCCTGAATCTAATCCTATACTCCTCAGTGGAGAATCCAAAGCCCTCAATCAGGGTACCCTTCATGAGGTCATAAGATTCTGCATCTTTTTTAGAGAGTGTGAGGAGTCTATCCCTACACTTTCCTGTGAACATTTCCCAAAGGAGAGCACCCCAGTGAGATTTGTTCACTTTTCTGGTTTCACAAGCCCTCTCAAAAGCTGTGAACCATTTGGTGATGTCATCACCATCTTCATATTTAGTTACAATCCCTTTGGGGATTTTCAACATGTCAGGAGAATCTCTGACCCTAGTTATGTTGCTGCCACCATTGATGGGTCCTAGGCCCATCTCTTGTCTTTCCCTTTCTATGGCTAGGATCTGTCTTTCCAAAGCCAATCTTTTGGCCATCCTGGCTAACTGGATGTCCTCTTCACTGGAGTTATCCTCAGTGATTTCAGAGTTGTTGGTCCCTCCTGTGAGGGAACCAGCATCTCTGACTATTATTTGTGGAGTCAGGGCTTGAGAAGCCCTGTTCTCCCTAGATAGGACTGGTGGGGGGGAATCACCCTCCAAGTCACTATCATCATCCTCTGTGTTGCCATCCTCAGAGGGGTTGGCTCTTTCAAACTCTGCCAGCAGCTCCTGGAGCTGTAGTTTGGAAGGTCTGGAGCCCATTGCTATTTTCTTTAGTTTACAGAGTGACCTTAGCTCTCTCATCTGTAGATGGAGGTAAGGTGTGGTGTCGAGTTCCACCACATTCACATCTGTATTAGACATTATGCTTCTAAAAGTTGGAATACTTTTTAAGAAACTAAAACTAGTTCTAGAATCTAATTCAAACTTTTACCAAACTTTTAAACTCTAAAAGAAAATGCTAACAGGGACTAACACAAGGCCCTAGCAGGACTTTTAAGAATTTAGAAAACTTTTCAAATTGCAAAAATCAATTTCTAATGACAATTTTGGAATTTGTCGTGTGATCAGGTATTGGCTGAGTAGTCCAGCAAATGCAAAGTCTTGTATCCCACCGCTGCCACCAATGTAGGAAGTTGGCTCTGTATGTGCTATTTCAAAGTAAGGAATAGCATGCACAGAGTCCAAGGGTTCCCCTTAGAGGTAAAATAGTGGTAAAAAGAGATAATACTAATGCTCTATTTTGTGGTAGTGTGGTCGAGCAGTAGGCTTATCCAAGGAGTAGTGTTAAGCATTTGTTGTACATACACATAGACAATAAATGAGGTACACACACTCAGAGACAAATCCAGCCAATAGGTTTTGTTATAGAAAAATATATTTTCTTAGTTTATTTTAAGAACCACAGGTTCAAATGTAACATGTAATATCTTGTTGGAAAGGTATTGCAGGTAAGTACATTAGGAACTTTGAATCATTTCAATTGCATGTATACTTTTCAAGTTATTCACAAATAGCTATTTTAAAAGTGGACACAGTGCAATTTTCACAGTTCCTGGGGGAGGTAAGTTTTTGTTAGTTTTACCAGGTAAGTACGACACTTACAGGGTTCAGTTCTTGGTCCAAGGTAGCCCACCGTTGGGGGTTCAGAGCAACCCCAAAGTTACCACACCAGCAGCTCAGGGCCGGTCAGGTGCAGAGTTCAAAGTGGTGCCCAAAACGCATAGGCTTCAATGGAGAGAAGGGGGTGCCCCGGTTCCAGTCTGCCAGCAGGTAAGTACCCGCGTCTTCGGAGGGCAGACCAGGGGGGTTTTGTAGGGCACCGGGGGGGACACAAGCCCACACAGAAATTTCACCCTCAGCGGCGCGGGGGCGGCCGGGTGCAGTGTTAGAACAAGCGTCGGGTTCGCAATGGAAGTCAATGAGAGATCAAGGGATCTCTTCAGCGCTGCAGGCAGGCAAGGGGGGGCTTCCTCGGGGAAACCTCCACTTGGGCAAGGGAGAGGGACTCCTGGGGGTCACTTCTGCAGTGAAAGTCCGGTCCTTCAGGTCCTGGGGGCTGCGGGTGCAGGGTCTTTTCCAGGCGTCGGGACTTAGGTTTCAGAGAGTCGCGGTCAGGGGAAGCCTCGGGATTCCCTCTGCAGGCGGCGCTGTGGGGGCTCAGGGGGGACAGGTTTTGGTACTCACAGTCGTAGAGTAGTCCGGGGGTCCTCCCTGAGGTGTTGGTTCTCCACCAGCCGAGTCGGGGTCGCCGGGTGCAGTGTTGCAAGTCTCACGCTTCTTGCGGGGAGTTGCAGGGTTCTTTAAAGCTGCTCCTTTGGATAAAGTTGCAGTCTTTTTGGAGCAGGTCCGCTGTCCTCGGGAGTTTCTTGTCGTCGTCGAAGCAGGGCAGTCCTCAGAGGATTCAGAGGTCGCTGGTCCCTTTGGAAGGCGTCGCTGGAGCAGAGTTCTTTGGAAGGCAGGAGACAGGCCGGTGAGTTTCTGGAGCCAAGGCAGTTGTTGTCTTCTGGTCTTCCTCTGCAGGGGTTTTCAGCTAGGCAGTCCTTCTTCTTGTAGTTGCAGGAATCTAATTTCTAGGTTCAGGGAGAGCCCTTAAATACTAAATTTAAGGGCGTGTTTAGGTCTGGGGGGTTAGTAGCCAATGGCTACTAGCCCTGAGGGTGGGTACACCCTCTTTGTGCCTCCTGCCAAGGGGAGGGGGTCACATCCCTAATCCTATTGGGGGAATCCTCCATCTGCAAGATGGAGGATTTCTAAAAGTTAGTCACCTCAGCTCAGGACACCTTAGGGGCTGTCCTGACTGGTCAGTGACTCCTCCTTGTTTTTCTCATTATCTCTCCTGGACTTGCCGCCAGAAGTGGGGGCTGGGTCCAGGAGGCGGGCATCTCCACTAGCTGGAGTGCCCTGGGGCATTGTAACACGAAGCTTGAGCCTTTGAAGCTCACTGCTAGGTGTTACAGTTCCTGCAGGGGGGAGGTGTGAAGCACCTCCACCCAGAGCAGGCTTTGTTTCTGTCCTCAGAGAGCACAAAGGCTCTCACCGCATGAGGTCAGACACTCGTCTCTCAGCAGCAGGCTGGCACAGACCAGTCAGTCCTGCACTGAACAATTGGGTAAAATACAGGGGGTATCTCTAAGATGCCCTCTGTGTGCATTTTTTAATAAATCCAACACTGGCATCAGTGTGGGTTTATTATTCTGAGAAGTTTGATACTAAACTTCCCAGTATTCAGTGTAGCCATTATGGAGCTGTGGAGTTCGTGTTTGACAGACTCCCAGCCCATATACTCTTATGGCTACCCTGCACTTACAATGTCTAAGGTTTTGCTTAGACACTGTAGGGGCATAGTGCTCATGCACATATGCCCTCACCTGTGGTATAGTGCACCCTGCCTTAGGGCTGTAAGGCCTACTAGAGGGGTGACTTACCTATGCCACAGGCAGTGGGAGGTTGGCATGGCACCCTGAGGGGAGTGCCATGTCGACTTAGTCATTTTCTCCCCATCAGCACACACAAGCTGGCAAGCAGTGTGTCTGTGCTGAGTGAGGGGTCCCTAGGGTGGCATAAGACATGCTGCAGCCCTTAGAGACCTTCCCTGGCATCAGGGCCCTTGGTACCAGGGGTACCAATTACAAGGGACTTACCTAGGTGCCAGGGTTGTGCCAATTGTGGAAACAATGGTACATTTTAGGTGAAAGAACACTGGTGCTGGGGCCTGGTTAGCAGGGTCCCAGCACACTTCTCAGTCAAGTCAGCATCAGTATCAGGCAAAAAGTGGGGGGTAACTGCAACAGGGAGCCATTTCTTTACAACACATTATTCCAACAACAATTAATATTCATTTAGCTACTAAAACCGACTGTCTGGATAGAAGCAAATATTAATCTTAAAAGCTATAAATAAGAATCAATTACAGTATTAAATTTTTATAAAGCCCTTAGATTTTGCCTCCAGTGCCATCAGGCACTTATTTTGTTTTGGTAGGGGAGGACTATTTAAAATAAAATGAATAAATAACTGAATCCTAGAGCCTTAGGCCCGCCTTGTCTCTAATAAATGAAACTGCTAGTAAAAACCAGCTTAAACCAAAAACAACATATGGTATCGTACTAGATCTCAAGAATCTTGCTGCTTCATTATAGTTCCTGATTCCAACGTTCCTGCAAATAGGTCGAAGCCATTTCCTCCTTGGTTTATCATAGGCATTGCAGTTTAAAAGGACATGGTCCGCCGTTTCAGGAGTCTCCATATTACACAGCCCACAAATCACCTCTTGTCTTCTCCCATTGGAGGGACCCCATTTAGAAGTAAAAGCCTTAACCTGGAGAGTCCCATATCGAAGCTTCATAAATAAAACTTTTGCTCGTCTAGGTTGGATAGTATCTATCCATTCCTCAGCATACGGTAATGGTTTGATATCCAGGAAACTTAAAGTAAGTCTGCCTAGATCCTTGCTGTAGAGAGGGCTGTTAAGGGTAAAGTCCCAAAATACTTGTTTTAGTTGAATCTTAGATTGTTTTGTTAGTGTATGTGGTTCTTCCCAGTAAAATTTTAGGCCAAGAGTGTAAAAGCATTGTCTTATATAATGGAGCCACGGGAGGGAAATTGCCTTGTCCAAGTCTATAATCTCAATTAGCGCTTGCCTATAATGGATTAATTCAGGGGTAGACCAGAGTCTACACCAGTAAAGCAAGGGCCTCAAGGCTGCCAATTTACCTATTTGCTTCATGTTAATATCATAGGTTAAAGGAATCAGTGGAGTAGATGGAGGGAGACCCAGTACACCCCTCATAAAATTATTTTCCTGGGTAACCAATGGGGTTAGATTTATGAATCCCCAGAGTTCAGCACCATATAGGGCAGTAACCTGTGCTTTGCACCTATAGATCTCAAATACTGGTGAAACAATACTAGACCTTGAACATTTATAATTTTTGCTAATTGCCATGGAGCTATGCGCTAAGGAAATAGCAGCTTTGTTAACATGCGGTGCCCATGACAATTTAGCATCAAGGAGTATCCCTAGATAGTTGAAATTTGTTACTCGTTCCAATGCCTGCCCTCTAATCCGAATGTTTCTCTTGAGTGCTTTATGAGGGTTAACAGTCAGGTATTTGGTCTTGTTCGTATTGATTTCTAATCCCTTCCGGCTGCAGTACTCGCTAAATTTATCTAATAAAGTTTGCAAGCCCATGGGAGTTTGAGATAATAGGATGGTATCATCTGCAAAGAGGAGGGCGGGGACAGAATCACCGTTCAATCTTGGTGAGTCATGGTTGCTTTGCTTCAGATAGTGAACCAGATCATTAATGTATGGTGAGAAGAGGGTTGGGGCAAGCACACAACCCTGTCTCACCCCCCTCTTAATAGGTATTGGGTCTGTCAACTCACCCTTTGGCCCCCACCGAACCTTTGCAAATGTATTTTCATGTAGTCTCTCTAGCTGGCTCAAGAGGTTCCCTGGCATACCCTGTTTCCCTAGTGCAGCCCATAAGGAGGCTCTTGGCACTAGATCAAAGGCTGCGCGCAGATCCACAAATGCGATATAGAGATGGCCTTTCGTTAGTCTAGTATATTTCCACATTATCGTCAATAGCCTAAAGGCCTGATCGACTGTGCTCGTCTGCTGTCTAAAGCCAGCTTGGTATATAGTCAGTATGCTGTTTCCATCTATCCAGCTGTTAATCCTATTCAGCAGCTGTCTAGCATATACTTTTTGCGTGACATCTAAAAGGCTAATAGGTCTATAGTTCCCTGGTTCATCCCTGGAACCTTTTTTGAAGACTGGGATTATTTCTGCCCCTTTCCATGTCTCGGGTACAAGACCTCCCCTTAATATAGCGTTACTTAAAAGATTTAGATAAGGTGCCCAAATTTCTAAACTATGTTTGAACAGGTCCCCCGGGATCTTGTCCAAATAGGGGGCTTTCCCCAGCTTGATTGCTTCAATGGCGTTCACCGTCTCCTCCAGGCTAAATTGTAACTCGGGTAAGATGCCCTGAGTGGCTAATGTTTTATGTCTTGAGGGATAGAAATCAAGGCTGGGGGGATCAGAATAAAGGTGTGTAAAATAGTTAACCCATGTATTGGGATCTATATGATGATCAGTAGAAATTTTCCCCTCTTTCTACCATGGGTAACTATTTTCCAGAAGATCCTAGCATCACTGGTTTTTGCTGCTTCCAGGAGATCTTGCCATTTTTGATCCTCCCAGTTACTTTGGGCAGTTGCCAGTGTTTTCTTATAACTGGCCCTTGCCTGCTGTATGGCCAATTGGTTCTTTTGCTTTAGAGCCTCTATCAGCTCCCTTTTCCTCTCCCAGCTCCCTTTTCCTCTCCCTGCATTTGGTAGTGTACCATGGGCTGCTTGGGGTGATCTGCACAATCTCCTTTTTGGGCTTGTACCGTGGCTGTTTGGTCAGGAAGGGTCTTGGTGCAATACTCATTGATTGGTGGATGGCCGTGATGGGGATATCAGTAAGTTCATTTTCAACATAAGGCTCTAGGAGATTAGAATATGTATGGTAAATATTTGTCATAGTCTCCAGATTGCCTATTATTGCAGGCCATTTTATATCCCGTCTGTTGTTACTGAGGAAGGGTTGTAACTCCACCTTATTATGTTCTACATATTCCAAATCCAAATCTAGGAGGTGGGCGCTAAGTTCAATTATTAACGGGAAGTGATCGCTTTCCCTTCTTTTATCTATTTTAAAAGTCCTTAATCTTCCCCATGTACTTATACTATGTAAAATATAATCTATTTTCGAGGTAGAGTTGCCTCTCTGGAAGGTATCCAAGTTAAGGCCTCCTTCACCCACTCTACCATTACATGCCCTCAGTCCATGTTTTAATGTAAGGCCCATAAGTTGCAATGCAGCCACTGTGCCTGGGACAGTTTTTTCTATTGTTAGATAAGGAATTGCTCTGGCTCGATCTTCTTCTTCTGCTAAATGTTCAAATCCAGTTATGGGTTCATAATTGCAATTAAGGTCACCCCCTATCATAATTGTCTCTCCTCCTGGGATCTTTTTAAGCAGGTCGTCTAATAGAGTTATTTCAGGCGACTCCAAGTTTGTCCTTCTAGGTCTTATATATACATTGAACAAGTGGGATATTATCTTATTTTTTCCCCCCATTATCAACCATAAAATGTCGTCTGACTCTGTGGCTTGCATACGTATCTCAACATTTAGTGAGATTTTCACCCAAACAACCAGTCCCCCCGACAGTCTCCCTCTAGCAGCTGAAATTGCACTAATAAAGTAGGTTTTATATCCTAGCTTATACGGCGGGTCTTTAAGCCAAGTCTCTTGGAAGAGACAGACATGGTATTGATCAATATAGTCCTGCCATTCCGGGTCTGTAAGCTTATTTTTTAAGCCTGCTACATTCCAGGAGATCATAGTGATAGGACCCCTCCCGTTTGGGGTTGTAACATTAGAAGTAGGGCTCAAATATGCTGTCGAGTCTTTCCTACGGGGCAAAGACTCCACTATATTCCCTGCCCCTGTAACATGAGGATCAGGCCCTATGAGGGGCTCACCTACTGTTGGTTCCCCAAATAGTCCCACTTGTGCCTGATCAATCTGGAGTAGTCAATCTACTCTTTCAAGATTGGAATCACAGCTTCTCTTTTGCGATCCCTCCATGACATTATACTTAGGCCTCGGGACTAGGGGTTTGGTAATGTAAGGATCCGAACTGAACCTCATGGCATTGATCGTGGGGGCGGCGGTTCTCTGTTCCATGTCAATCAGGCCTCTGGATAAGCTTCCATCCTTAAATGTTAATGCAATAACATCATGTTGCCCCATCCCTCCTGAGATTCTTTCTGCCCTCTTTATATCTGAATGAATTATGGATAGACAGTGTCTTTTAGTCCTAATCCAATGTGTAAGCTTATTCTTTAGAGAATCTTCGTCTTCACTACTATCTAAGGCCAATTTTGGGACATTTAGCAGATAAACAACATTGGTCCTAATGGGAAACCTATCCCCCACAGAATGTCGATTCCATGTAGTATAATGGTTACGGTCATGAGATGCTTGGGGATGGGTGATCTGAGTAAGCTCCACATTCCCCTTTTGGGGCCCTTTTACCAAGCGGGATTCTCTTCGTGGATTCCCTATTTTTTGCCATAGATCACTAGCATTACTTCTAGGGTAATTGCGTGGACCAGTATTTTCCCCGTTTACCCCTCTCGTATATCCCTGCGGTTGCTGTAGAATCTTAGCTATAGCTGGGGTAGGGTTGGGGTTAGTATTTACATTTTGAGAACGTGTGGATCTACCTTGTGGCTGAAATGATATAAGGGGGGTCTCCTTTTCGCACTGAGCTTTGTGGGTACCCCTACCCCCCTCCTTTTCCACAATATCTGATAGGGTTCTTACTTCAAGTTTCAGGTCCTTAACTTCCTGTATTAATCCAGAGAGTAGGTCATAGAGATCTGCTATAGTTCTTGTTTTATGTTTTGGAGGATTCATTGGTTCTAAGTTGCATGGAGAGATCCTCTCTCTAGGTAACTGTACAATTGGAATAGTTGGGTATAACTCATTCAGCAATTCCCCCTCTTGTGTATTCTGCACTTTATTACTATCAAGTTCTGCCAAAACTGCATATTTATTGGAACATACAACTTCACACTCCTGCTTGTGGCCCTTCTTCCTAGTACTATCTATGGTGCATGGATGTCTGGATCGAGTTGTAGCCTCCTTAGGGCTACCAGTCCTAATATCGGGTGATACCTCCCCCTCTTGCTGACTAATAGTCTTTGTCACTATATCTTCCTCTAGTTCAACTTTTTTTGTGTAGTAAGAGGTGATCTTTTTATCAGGTCCCTCCCGAACAGTGGCCCTACTACTTAATAATGACTCTACCTCCTCAATAAGATCATCAATTTCGTCTATAGTGCAATTCTCGCCCGCATTCCTGAGTTTTTTTTATAGATTTCTCTTTCCCCCTTGGGGGTTCTGATGCCTTACGTTTTCCCATACTTTGGGCCACCTATATGATACTTCAGCTCTAATGAAACCAGAGCACAAATATGTATTTATGGACAAGAATAGAAGTAGGTCTAGTGGGGGTAAGCCTAAATGATAAATACTGACAATGAATCTGACAAGTATTTAAATAAAGGTTTTACACTCAAAAATTACAAGTAAACTTCTTGCAATAAAGTAGAGAGGCAACGACCCGGCCCGGCCCCACTTCAAATCTAGCAGGTAATAATGAGAAAAGCACTATGCTGGGAAAGGGTGAGTTCCGTCCTAAGGCCCTCTATAAAAGGACCTTTTTTAGGGGTAGGTATTGGCACAGTACCTTCAGGCGGCCAGCTACTTGTGAGCTGCCTAAACCGAGCGTCTTGATGTGGAAGTTAGGCGGGTGGCCCTGCCCTGCCTCTTCCTGGCAATGACGGGCCCGCCCTTGGCCCGGGCTTTGCCCGGGCGCCGCCCGCGACGGCGGGAGCGCTGTAGAAATTTAAAGGGCTCCTGCCCCCGGACACACCTCTCAGCGCGCTTCCCGCGACGGCGGGAGCGCTATGGAAAGTTAAAGGGCTCCTGCCCCCGGACACACCTCTCAATGCGCTTCCCGCGACGGCGGGAGCGCTATGGAAAGTTAAAGGGCTCCTGCCCCCGGACACACCTCTCAATGCGCTTCCCGCGACGGCGGGAGCGCTGTAGAAATTTAAAGGGCTCCTGCCCCCGGACACACCTCTCAGCGCGCTTCCCGTGACGGCGGGAGCGCTATGGAAAGTTAAAGGGCTCCTGCCCCCGGACACACCTCTCAATGCGCTTCCCGCGACGGCGGGAGCGCTATGGAAAGTTAAAGGGCTCCTGCCCCCGGACACACCTCTCAATGCGCTTCCCGCGACGGCGGGAGCGCTGTAGAAATTTAAAGGTCTCCTGCCCCCGGACACACCTCTCAGCGCGCTTCCCGCGACGGCGGGAGCGCTATGGAAAGTTAAAGGGCTCCTGCCCCCGGACACACCTCTCAATGCGCTTCCCTGAGGATATACACATGTACTAGAGCAATAAGTTGCAAAACAATTTCACGCCGTAGAGATAAAGCGACCAAGTCACATGTTAAACATAGTGTGCATGGATATTTAGGACAGGAGGGCCTATAGAACTGTTCTCCAACATGATAGCTCTTTCTCCAGTTTACCATAATTCATAACAGTTTTCTGAAATAGCTTCCCTGTTTGTCCACTCCCCATATCTCATGACCAGTCATTTAGTGTGGGTATATCTGGACCCATTTGTTTAATTGCAACCCCTTCACTTAGATGACATTAGCGCCAGCAGCATTGCCCTACTCCTCTTTTTAACATTCATATTCAATAATGCTCTACCCAGTAAGTATGTATTTGGTGACAACAGACCGTAACGCTGGCAAAGCATTTAAACATCTATACCAGTGGTTCCCAAACGTTTACAACCTGCGGCTCCCTTGACCTATTGGCCATTGGCTGCGGCACCACATTTACTTTTTGTGGCAGGTGGGGGGGATGTAAGCCTGACCTCAGGAGTACTTCTTTTTTTTTTTCTCTCTTAAAATAATTAGGATGAAGCCGCTGAAGATATTATAATCATAGATGTAACAAAATAAAAAATATAACAGTTTAATTTAAAAAAATGGCTAAATCAGAAACAGTACTCTTCAGCACTGGTATCTGCATATGGAATTTTTTTCAACTATTTTTTGTTGTAAAAATGTGCCTCCAAAGGGGCTCACTCTTGGGAACCAAGTGGTGGGGGAGATGGGCGAGGGAAAGAAAGAAATAATTCCCAATGGCACCTTCCATGAAATCGTTTTAATGTGCCAATCCATGCCAGCAGGAGTAGAGTGAACGTCGAATATTAGTTACCAACTAATTCATCATGCAGTTCAGTTCAAGCAAGGATAGATACACCCAAAAAGCCAATGGAATAATACTACACTGGGCAGAGCAAAGACAAGACATCTTTGTGCAATGCCTCAAGCGCACTAAAGATCCCAAACTAGCACTGATGGGTAATGATGAAATGTTATTTTGTAAGAAAAAGATCAGACTCCAGAATTTTCAGCCGAAACGTGTTGGGTAAAGGTGCCCAAAATGTGTGTTGTGCTACAGTGCAGAACTTCAGAGAGAACCAGCACATGACCTGCATTTCCTTTGTGGCACTTTATGGACAACCTGCATGCTGGACGTGGAAGCTCTGTGTCAGCAGACACAATGGACCAAGAAATAGGATCCTCAAAGTTAATGTGTCACTGAGATACATATCGGTTAGAAACAAGCCGAGTTCTTCCAAGTCAAAACACAAATTTGCTAGGGTAATAAATGAATCATTGGTTCCTGGAGAAGGTAACTGTGCCTGACTTCTTTGGGCAGATAGTTAGATTTGCACACAAGTCACTATTTCCTTTCTTTTTTATTTTTAAATACGGTTTTGGAGAAAGCTTCCTATTCTCAGCTGCCTTTGATTGCATACAGTGTATGGCCAACATAGTTTGTAAAAGAAAAGTAAATTTAATATGGCCATTTGTTTTTACCTTTGTTCATAGGACACGCGCGCACACACGCGCTCACACGCTCACTCACACATGCTCCTTCTTCCTCCCGATGGCCTGAGAACTTGCGGGTGGGTGCCATACTCATTGGGGGTGGTCCCACCAGCAGTGCATGCTTCCAAACAGAACAGTCGGTACTCCTTAGGGAAAGGCCATTTATTACGAACAAAACAACAAACCCGTTTCGGCAAATGCCTTCCTCAATGTTTACAGGTCTCACGGGAGGTTGCATTATATATCCATACCACTGGCTATCGCACTTCCTGCATTCAAAACAGAAAGAGGACTCCAACTCCTATTACTATAGTCACCGTCAATGACTGGCACTAATCCATTCTAATGGAAACACCACCGTATTTCATCAGTGGTCTTTCAAAAATTTTAATTTCAATACATTCAACAAATTCACTTTCTTTATAAATATCACATCTTTTTGTGCAAAGTAATTATACTACAGTACTTTATAGTATGTACATGCCATTAGTTACCACACTTCCTACGTTCGAAACAGGACTCAGACTCCCCTTCCCACAGTCACCATCTTTGACTGCCACAATCACATTCTAATGGATATACCACAATATTTAATCAGTAATCTGTCATCATTTCAACATTTCAAATCACAGTATGTTGGACAATTTCATTATAAACATCACATCATCATATTATAATGCTTTATAAGGCCCTGTATGGGCTCTCAATGAAACTCAATATACTGTCCTCTAATCTGCCTGGTTACAGATTTAAATAATATTATTTGTCAGGAATCACTATAATTCCCATTAGACCCTGCATAGGTCACGTATTATTGCCTATGAGATCTCCATATTACAAATCATTATGCAGCCCTGTATGGGCATTCATTAGGACACAGTATAATATCATGTGGCCTGCCAGGTAATAAACTACACTACATAGAAAGTGTGAGGCATCATCCTGCTTTTTTTTAGCCTATAAGATCCTGAATTGGCTGTGTATTCATCCATTCTCCATGCATAGCCTACTCCTTAACGTCCCCTTCAAGGCTATCTCCCGCTATAAGTTCCAAAAGGAGATGTTCCACTACCCCAAATGAACCAATAGTGCCTCATCCTTGTTCAGACCCTGTGGTGCTTTGTAAATGTATAATATACCATCACTCTAATCTCCTATATCTCTGTATTCTTTCACCTCTTTCCCCATGAGGTATATAATCAGTGCAAAAGAAACAAAATGGATTTTTATCACTCCTGTGATATATTTTATATCGTCTTGCAATCGGGTATGGTGTGTCCTAATGTGCTATTGCCCTCATATGTTCACACACCCTTTTTTGTAGGGTGTATTGTGCTCCCTTTGTATTTCAGTTTACATGGGCAAATCAAACTGTATACTGTGAAGGCAGTAGTGCATGTCTTGAATTTCTTTCTTTCTGGGTGACCTACATCCTGGTATCTCATGCAACAGGACTCTCTCACTATTTTTACTAGCTTTACATTTCGTGCACGGGTAAAATCCCATTAGTTCAGTGAAAGTGGTGAACATTTTATGAGGGGAAAGGTGTTTTTTACCAATTGCTGTTCAATCGACCTTCCCTTCCTTTATGTAATGCAGGGACTTTATGGCAAATCTAACCCAATGCTATCCACTTCTAAGATATGCCATTTTTTTTTATAAGGATCTGTCTAATCCTCTTTGCATCACTTGAGAAGCTGTTTATGCATCTAAACTGCGCATCATCATTCTTCGTTCTTTTGTCCACTAAAAGTTCTTGTCTGTTTATACTATTCAGTCTCTCCTCAGCTCTCATCAAAACTCTCTTAGGATATCCTCTCGCCTTAAAATCTCCTCAATAATTCTCTTGCTGCAGCCTGCAACTCTCATTTTGTACAGTTTCTCTTAATACACAGGAGTTCCCCAAATGGGATGCTCCATTTTAAATTTGTAGGGTCACTTCTCGTGGTGTGTAAGGTGGAATTGTCTTCTGTAAGTTTTCTCTACAAAGTTTTGCAGAGTCAGCCCTGATCCACAAATACCTTCAGATCTAGTAAATTTACACATTCCCTACGGATCTCTCCTGAAAATTGTAAATTCACATCATTGTCATTGGTCACAGACACAAACTCTTGTGCTTATTACTCTGAGCTCTTCCAAATAATGAATACATCATCTGTATATCTGCACCAGGCAATTATCTTCTCCACTCATTGCTCATTTGCCTCTGAACAAGCTACCTGTTTATCAAACCAGCCTACGAAGAGATTTGCATAGCTGGGTGGGGGGGCACAGATACCCATGGCCCTCCCGTGTATCTGTTTGTAGTGCTGTCCCTGAAACAGGATTTTTTTTAACTAAGACAAAATCTTAGAAACTCCAGCATTCTATGTTGTTCTGTGAAGTTTCAAGATTGTGTTTTCAAGAAATATTCAACTGCCTTTAATCCATCTTCATGTGCTGTACTGGTTTGAAGGCTAGTTATATCTAGGACAATCATGATAAATTGATAAATTCAGGTTCCCACTCAATATGTTCAGTGTGTTTCAGAAAATCATTTGTGTCTTTCACATATGATTTTAAGTTCACCACAAATGTGAAGAGGAAATGATCTACATATACTGATATATGTTCCATTAGGCTTCCTACTGATGAAATGATTAATCTTCCTGGTGGTTTATCCAGGTCTTTATGTATGTTTGGTAAATGATAAAAGGTTGGTGTTAATAGGTGCAGGCATTTCAGAAACTGAAATTCCTCACTATCGAACATGCCCTTGTTGTACTATACCTGTATTAGATCATGATATACCTTAATACGTTCCGTATATACTTCCTTAAGTACTGTAAATAGCAGGTCCTGTCTGTTAATTGTCTGAATGCTTCTTGACAGTAGTATTTCTTTGTTAGCAGACCAATGTCCTAGACGTCTACATACCAAATCAGAGCTGAAACAGCCACGCTCCTCTTCGGAGCTGAAACATCCAAGCTCCTCTTTGGAGCTGAAATAATTTCATCTATTGTTCAAACCACATTTTCAGCCCGTTTAAAGCATTCGATCACCAAGCTTTCGGAGCATTCATTGGTGGGAAGCAAACGGGTTCCATCTCCAGAACAGGAAACGGATGAAACTGATATAAGACCAATTTTTCAAGTCATGGACCAGAAGAAAAGGAGAATACAGATCCAAAAGGATACAGGGAAGATTACCTCTCCTCCTCCTATAACAAAGAGGAAACTAGCATTCCAACAAAGTTTGGAAAATGGCCCTTCACCGGCAAAGATATTTAAATTAAGCACAAGTAGAAGCCAAAGACAGTACATCAGCCTTCTCCACCACATTCACCTTACCTTCCCTCTTCTCCACCACCTCACGCTCCATTACCACCACCTTCACCCACACAGTTTTCCACACAATCTCCTGTCTCCTCACATGGGGATTATATGGGTGAAAATAATTATAACATGGACCCATGGGATATGTACTATTCTGACCTAATTCCATCTCATGAACCTGATCTGTATCCCACAAGGCCGTCTCCACCTAAAGACACCACAGCCTATAATCAGGTAATTTCCAGAGCAGCCACATACCATAATGTACAGATGCACTCTGAGCCCACAGTGGAGGATTTCGTATTCAACACTATTTCCTTCAACACATAAGCAATACCAATGTTTGCCAATGTTACCAGGTATGTTAAAACATGCTGATGACATTTTTAAAGAGCCAGCAAAGGCTAGGGTATTAACACCTAGGGTGGATAAACAATTTAAAGCTGCACCATCTGATCAAGTTTTTATATCACAACAATTGCCACCTGATTCCATTCTGGTTCGTGCAGCTAGTAGGAAAAGGGCAAACAGTCAGTCCACAGGGGATGCTCCTCCCCCTGATAACAAAAAAGCCAAATTTGATGCAGCAGGCAAGAGTGGCAACTCAAGCTGCAAATCAGTGGAGAAATTCAGGTACAACAATATTATCCCAGGGGATCTTTCAGGGGCTCCTATAGAGGACACAATTTCAGAACTAGGGGCAAATCCGCTGCCACAAGAGGTGCCTCCACCTCATCAAAGGAGTGACTTCCCCTGCATCCTCACACAGCACACACATCCTGTGGGAGGAAGACTGCAATATTTTCACCATCATTGGCAGCAAATTACATCAGATCAATGGGTACGATCAATTATCCACAATGGTTATCTCCAGTCCACCAAACATCCCCCGCGTTCACACAGACTTTCTTCCGAACACATTAGTCTGTTCAAACAAGAGGTAGAATCTCTTCTACTCAAAGGTGCAATAGAGGTAGTTCCCATCAATCAACAAGGGACAGGTGTATATTCTCTATACTTCCTCATACTGAAAAAGGATGGCACTCTCAGACCAATCCTCAATTCCGGACCTCTCAATCAGTACATTGTCTCAGAGCATTTCCACATGGCTACTCTCCAGAATGTCATTCCCTTGTTACAAAAACAAGACTACATGACCGCATTAGATCTAAAAGATGCTTACTTCCAGCACACCTCAAGTACTTAAGGTTTGTGATAGCAGGCAAGCACTATCAATTCAAAATACTTCCCTTTGGAGTAACAGCACCAAGGGTATTCACAAAATGCATAGCAGTGGTTGCAACTTATCTCAGAAGACAGTACGTACATGTCTTTCCCTATCTGGACGACTGGCTCATAAAAGCCAGAACCATTGAAACTTGTCAACAACACACACAATACGCAATAGATACCCTACACAGGCTAGGGTTCACAAACAATTACCAAAAATCTCACCTTCAGCCAGCAAACATTTAACCATGTCTAGGAGCAATTCTGAACACTCAGTCAGCATTAGCCTGCCCAAATCCACAACAAGTTCAAGCGTTCCACACTCTCATATCCCAATTACAATTCAATCAAACTTACACAGTAAGGTTTATCATGAAGCTATTGGGAGTAATGGCATCGTGCATAGCAATAGTGCCCAATGCACGTCTAAACATGAGACCCCTCCAACAGTCCCTCACAACAATGGTCTCAGGCACAGAGTCAACTTCATGATCTAGTGTTGTTGGACCTCCAGACTTACAACTCTCTGCAGTGGTGGAATCACACCAACTTATCAAAGGGGCGGCCATTTCAGGACACTGTGCCACAGACCATAATTACCAGTGATGACAGGTTGGAGAGCCCATGTCAACTATTTTACAATTCAGGAAGAATGGGACTCAATCCAACACATAAACCACTTAGAATTGCTGGCAATGCTCTTCGCAATCTAACCACAAATCACACACAACAGTGTTAATACATTGTTGTCATGTTGTCTGTCCTTATTATCTGTAGAAACCGGGGGGCACACATTCATCTCAATTGTCGCTTCTAGCAGAAACAATTTGGAAATGGGCGATTCAAAATTGCATTCAACTATTAGAGTATATTCCGGGGATACACAACCAACTAGCGGACCTCTTAAGCAGGACGCAGCAACAAATACATGAATGTGAGATTTACCCACAAGTAATTCAACAGTACTTTAACACGTGGGGAACACCAAACGTAGACCTCTTCGCAACAAATGAAAACGCAAAATGCCCAAACTTTGCGTCCAGGTACCCACACCCTCGATCCAAGGAAAATGCTCTATGGATGAATTGGTCAGAGATATTTGCTTATGCTTTTTCCCCTCTCCCAATAATTCCATTTCTGGTCAACAAAATTTGTCGCACCTCCCTCACTATGATACTCATAGCTCCCACAAGGCCACGTCAACAGTGGTACACAACACTGTTGGTTCTGTCTGTAGTACCAAATCACAAGCTTCCAAACAGACCAGACCTATTGACTCCGAACAAACGTCAAATCGAGCATCCCCATCCCAGTGTGCTCAACCTGGCGATTTGGCTCCTGAGGTCATAGAATTTGGATATCTACAGCTTCCATCAGAATGTATGGACATTCTAAAAGAAGCACGCAAACCTACAACCATATAGTGCTATGCAACTAAATGGAAATGTTTTGTATACTACTGTCAACCTAAAAACATTGATCCACTTAAAGCATCAGTACAGGATATTGTTTGTTATTTGCTTCACTTACAAAAAGCAAATCTAGCATATTCAGCTATTAAAATTCATTTAACAGCAATGTCAGCTTACCTCCAAAACAGACAGCATACTTCTCTGTTTAGAATACCTGTCATAAAAGCTTTTATGGAAGGCCTTAAAAGAGTTATTCGACCTAGAGCTCCATCAGCTCCTGCCTGGAATCTTAACATTGTGTTTACAAGACTTATAGGTTCGTCATTTGAACCCATGCATTCTTGCGCTCTTCAATTTCTCTTGTGGTCAGTTGCTTTCTTGGTAGCAGTACTTCCTTAATGAGAGTAAGTGAAATTTAAGCATTCACTTTAGAAGAACCTTTCTTCCAAATTCACAAACACAAAATAGTACTTAGAACAAATCCAAAATTTCTACCTAAAGTGGTTTCACCATTTCACATCAGTCAATGGAATTGCCAGTCTTCTTTCCACAGCTATATTCTGTTGCTGAAAGAGATTGCCACACTCTTTATCTCAAAAGAGCTCTCATGTATTATATACAGACAGAACAAAAGTGGTACTATATTATGTAAATGTGTATATACATCACATGAGCATCTGCTTTTCTTAATACATATATATATGTGTGTGTGTGTGTACATATACAACTCTTCACTCCTTACTTCACACTCTTGCGGGAAAACAGTCTAACAAAGGACTTGATGCCCATGCGCACTGTCACCGAGAGGAGGAGTCATTCGATCTTGTGACTCGAAAAAGCTACTTCGAAGAAAAACAACTTGTAACACTCCGAGCCCAACACTAGATGGCAGACTATGCAGAGCCTGTGAATCTGCAGCACTACATGCCACGAACAGATGTACACTGGGTAAGTGACTACAAGGCAAGAGATTTGTAGTATAGTAGTTTTGAAAAGCGATGCCCACAGTCCTGATTGGCCGGAATCGGGGTTGCGGCCAGGAGGGATTACAGAGGTGGGGCAACCAATTCAGGAGACATGCAGAGGATGCAGATTCGAAATGAAGAAGACGAAAAGAAGAGTGGAACAAGACGAGCAGTGGAGACTGAGGAAAATGCACCGTCCTGCCATATCTCAGGAGAGACGTGGCTTTTCAAGGTACAAAATCGTTTACGGGACCACAGAGGGTGGTTTTCAGGGCGAGGGGGAGACCAGGATAAAGAAAGGGAAGGAGATCGGGTTGCACAGCACTAAGGGTTAAAGGAGCGCATGCATGGTTAAATCTTCCCTACACCATAACCCTTCACTTTTCCTTATACATTCTCTTCCCCCTTAGTCCCCCACACCCCTTAATGATCGGAGACATTTTCCATGTCACTTATAGGTTGTTTACCTTATTTCCTCCTGAGGTAAATTGAAGACCCGATACGGAATTTACGTTGAAGAAGACGAGAACGAGTGACTAAGTAATCAGAAGAACTAACCAGAAGAGATAGACACTGATACACTTTAACCTACAGGAAGAAATATGGAGTTAATAAAACGTTATAAAACCCACCAGTGACGCCTCTGTGGTTCCTCTAGATAGAATAACAGGACTTCCTACGTTTACTAACACTTTGTCCCCTCTACAGTGGTGTCAGAAGTGGGATGAGCATGGAAACAGCGGAGGCAATGGAACCAAAACTAATTTTAAGGCATATGATAACCCAACTTGCAGAAGGCCAGAGGCATTTACAGCTGGTGGTAGAAAACCAGGCTAAAGAGGCACAACAGGTTAGGGAGACCCTACAAAGCGCCTTGAGGAGTCAGGCAACTGTAACGTAATCAATTGGTTCATGAGACAGCAATACAACGCTTCATGGAAACTATAGCCCACACCAAAGTCCATCCTGATGTCCCAAGTACTGTGTTACAGAAATATCAAATAGGAGAGGATCCAGAGGCATTTTTTTGTGACTTTTGAACAAGTTGTCACCTCAGCAATGTGACCCCAAAAATGCTGGGGACAATATGTGGCTCCTCTTCTTACAGGGAAATTACAATCAGCCTATCAAGCAGTAAATCCAGCTGGTACAACACCCTATGTGGAGGTGAGAAAGGCAATCTTTGAGCGGTTGGGCCATGATAGCGAACACTATCTTAGGAAATTCAGGAAGACAAAGTGGTCAACAACTGAGAATCCTAGAGCGCTCTCTTATCTAGTGCAGGATATGTCATTAAGATGGCTGAAACCTGCCATCTCCTCAAGAGGATATATTAGACCATATCATGCTGGAAAAATATCTGGAGGACCGTCCCGGTCCCACTCGAAATTGGAAAAGGCAACATGCAGATGTCAAATCAACCGAAGCAATAGATCTAGCTTGTGTATTTCACTGAACCACTGAAGAAAAATCCCTCATTTAAAGACCACTGGTAACCCGCCATCAAATTGGAAAATGAGTTTCTGCCAAAGAAAGGTTGTTAATCCCCACCCAGAGTCACAAACCATTGTTTGAAGAACTAGCAAAGACTATGGTCAGGGTCCACAATGTTATCACTGCGGAGAATGGGGGTCATATAGTGAGGCATTGTCCACAAAACCACTGAAGTCCTGAGCCCATGGAGATCGGGGTTATCAGAGGTAGAGTTCTATGTACTTAGGGAAAGGAACCAAACTTTACAAAGTGCATAAACGTAAACTGTACACCTACCCAAGCTTTAGTAGACTCCGGGTGCAAACAGTCAGTGATTAGGGCTACTGTGATACAACCACATCAGTGGAAGGAAGGGGAAACATACCTGATTACATGCATCCATGGGGATTGTAAGAGGTACCCCGTGGCAGAAATAACAATCAACTGGAGAGGTTATGAGGAGACTACAAAGGTGGGTGGGATACCCCATTTAATGGAAGATATGGTTGTTGGGATCCACTACAGTCACTTTTCAGAGTTATTAGATAGTATCCCTAGCATCACCTTGAACTATAGTTGGTTGAAAGAGGCACATTTTTTAAAAGAAAAGATGGAAGGAGGTAAGGAGAAAATACCCTTAACCAGAAGGGAAAAACTGGAGAATAAAAGAAACTATAGACGTTCCCATTATGCTGATAATGTTCTTTTTTCCTTCCCAGCCGACCCTGTGTTTTCTACTCCAGGAAACTTCAGGGCATGTCAGAGATGATCTCTGACTACAACATGCATGGGCTACAGCAGTAAAGGAAAAAACAGAACAGGTAGAAACATACTTTTTGGTACAGAAAAGGTTATTGTATAGAACATGCAAGAAAGGGGAGGACAAGATTATCTACTCCTAGTTCCTACCCCTTACCGTCCTCAAGTACTTCATCTGGCACATGGTCAAACAATGGAGGACACTATGGGAGAGAAAAAAACAGAAGAATATCTATTAAGATGATTTGATTGGCCTGGAGCTTTTTCTGAGCCGAGACCGTTTTGTTCGACCTGTCTACGCTGGCAGTCGGTGAACCCCTCTCAGGCACCAAAAGCACCCCTACGACCTCTGCCAATTGATACTCCATTTTCTATTGTAGAGATGGATCTGTTGGGTCCCCTTATGCCATCTTCCTGAGGCTACCAATTTATACTGGTTCTGGTCGATTATGCAACATGTTATCCAGAAGCTATCTCTAACCAGTATGGTAACTAAAACAGTAGCTCAGGCCATGATAGATTTCTTCTCCCATGTAGGTTTTCCACGAGAGCTTCTGTCTGAGCAAGGAACGCTTTTTATGTCTAAGCTTACGTCTCAGATATGTCATGTCCTAGGCATTACACAGATACGCACCTCAGTCTACCATCAACAGACTGATAGTCTTGTAGGACGTTATAAGCGCACTATCAAATCCCTACTAAAGACCATTTCTGTATCTGGGAAAGTCTGGGACAAGAAATTACCTCTGGTTCTTTATGCAATTGGGACCCAATCTCAATCATCAACAGGGTATAGTCCATTTGAGTTGGTGTTCGGATGCCAATCCCGTTCTTTACTAGATATGACTGCTGAGCAGTGGGAAGAAGATGAGGGAAGGGACCTTATTGAATACTCCAGTGAACTGAAAGAACGCATACATACCTTGTGGGAAGAGGTCAAGGAAAACCTGGATCAGGCACAGAGAAAACAGACAGAGGGATACAGTAGAAATAGCAAAATACAAACTTTGGCAGTAGGGAGCAAGGCATTGATTCTCCTGCCCACCACAGAGAATAAACTCTTGGCCAAGTGGCAGGGTCACTATACAATCACTGAACGGGTAACTCCTGTTACGTATCGTTTAGATGCCCCTCATGCTCCACACACTGGACAGATTTACCATATATATCTCTTAAGAGTGGGAAGAGGGGAGAACTGTACCTTCCCTTCTCACTCTGCCTTAATGATGTCAATTAGCAAACCACTAGATATTCATCTACCATTGGTCAACATAAAAGAAAACTTCGTAGAAGAGAAATAAGGAATGACTTGATACAAAACCAACAAATCCAAATTAGGGCCTTGATACACAACAATCACAACATCTTTTCTGTTAATCCCAGAAAAACTAGCCTAGTGGAACACGAGATACATACAGAGGTACAAAAGATTGTCAGTCTCAGGTCTTACCAGAGGCCAGAAGACAACTAGTAGAGCAGGAAGTTCAACAAATGTTGGAGGGAGGCATTATTGAACCATCAAATAATCCATGGTGTTCACCTGTAGTATTGATACCAAAACCGAATGGCACTGCCAGGTTTTGTATGGACTTCCACCAATTAAATGCTGTCTCCCGCTTTGCTATTTATCCTATGCCCCGGGTGGATGAATTGCTTGAGAAACTGGGCCAAGCCAGATATCTTACCACATTGGTATTAAACAAAGGGGTATTGGCAGATGCCTCTTTCCCATCAGCCTGGGAGAAAACAGCCTTTTCGACCCCCCTTTGGGTTGTATCACTTCAAAGTATTACCGTTTGGTCTACATGGGACACCAGCCACTTTTCAAAGATTAATGGACACGATATTAAGGTCACATCAGATATATGCAGTGGCGTATTTAGACAATATAATAATTTTCAGCTCATCACAGGAGCAGCACATGAATCATTTGGAGGCAGTATTAGGCACTCTACGCAAATCCAGACTTGCAGCCAAGCCCATGAAATGTCTCTTGGCTAGGTCCATTGTACGGTATTTAGGATATGTCATTGAGAAGAGTATAATTCGACCACAGATGAATACGTTTGAAGCTATTCAGGGACTTCTATAGCCTCAAACAAAACAGGAGGTGAGGGCCTTCTTGGGGATAGTAGGCTATTATAGGAGGTTCATTCCCCATTTCTCAACCTGGGTGGCACCACTGACTGACCTTCTCTTCAAAGCCTACCCTAAGAAGTTTGAGAAAATGTCCCAAACCCAAAAGGACAGGTTTGACTCTCTGAAAAACTTCCTTTGCTCTGCCCAAGTGTTAAGCTGTCCGGATTTCCAAAGACACTTTATATTACAAATTATTGCATCTGCACAAGTAATCGGAGCTTTGCTTTCTCAACCAGATAACGAGGGTCACCTCCATCCGGTGGTGTTTATCAGCCGTAAGTTGTTACCCAGGGAGAAACATTACCCAATAATATAAAAGGAATGACTAGCCGTCAAATGGGCAGTGGAAGCTCTTCAGTGTTATTTGCTGGGTCGTATTTTCCCTCTTGACGGACCATGCTCCACTCACATGGCTAGCGCGTAATAAAGACACCAACTAAAGAATTCTTAGATGGTTCCTATCACTCAAACCTTTCTCCTTTCAGACACACTTGCCTTGTCCTCAGCAAGTCACAGTGGATTTTCTCTCCCGGTCTCCTTCGACCTTATGACTCGAACGGCCATTCCAGCGGTGGGCGAATGTAACAGGCTTATCAAGGAAGTCTGAGCCATTGCCCGGAGAGATATCAAGTACGCCTAATGAAAGGGGTATGACAAGGTGAGAGGTTTGCATTATAGTCGTTCTGAAAAGCGATGCCCGCAGTCCTGATTGGCCAGAAAGAACCAGACTTGCAACCAGGAGGAATTACGGAGGCTGGACAACCAATCCAGGAGGCACGAGTTGTGAAAAAGAGAGGCGGAGATGGGAAGACGAAACAAATTTGTTGTGAAGAAGACGAGAAGAGAGGAACGAGACGAGGAGTGGAGACTGAGGAAAACGTACCCTCCTGCCACTTCTCAAGAGAGACATGGCTGTACAAGATAGTAAATCGAATACTGGACCACAGAGGGTGGTTTTCGGGGCGAGGGGGAGACCAGGATAAAGAAAGGGAAGGAGAGCGGGTTACACAGCACCAAGGGTTAAAGGAGCGCGTGCACGGTTAACCTTTCATACACCGTAACCCTTCAGTTCTCCCCTATACATTCTCTTCCCTCTTTGTCCCCCCACACCCTTTAATGATGGGAGACATCTTCCATGTCACTTATAGGTTGTTTACCTTCTTTCCTCCTGGGGTAAACTGAAAACCTGATACGGAATTTGCATGGAAGAGGACCAGAACGAGTGGCTAAGTAATCAGAATAACTAACAAGAAGAGATCGACACTGATGCCCTTTAACCTACTAGTGATTCCTCTAGATAGAATAACGGGACTTCCTACGTTCACTAACACCTTGTCCCCGCTACGAGGTCATGCTTTTGAGTATGTTCACCCTGCTCACTAATTTCATAAGCAGCATAGAAAGTTTTGAGGATACTCATGGGGCCTTGTCTATCCTTGTCTATCCCCAGAGGCAGCTCTGGCAGCCCATCCAGCACCCAACAAAAACCTTTTGTGATTCTAAGGGCAGACTGGGTGCCAGAGGACAAGGTGAGCAGCATCAGTCCTCCTCTTTTGTGGTCACTACTGCCACACCTATGTAATGCCTTCTCAGTCGAGTGTTTGTGCTCTGTAGGGGCAGAATACATTATTGCCTGCCACACTGGCACTCTATTAAATCAACCAGTAGGTCTTTCCAGTTGCTCACTTTGATTGAGCCCTTCCCTTCCTTGACACTGCTCCCAACATTCCATAAATTTTCACCTAAATGCTGGCAGAGCATCAGTCTTTCTCTAAAGAACTGTTACTAGCCAAGGGCACCTTGAGGTGGTACTTGAGGCAAAGTGAGGAATGAGATGTTACTTGCAGTACTTATTAGTCACCAGGTAAAATGGATTTGCACCCACGTTTGGACCTAAGGGTGCTAAATTCATCTTTGAAGGAGAAGTTCAAGATAATGACTCTTATCCAAATTCTGTTGGCTTAGGATCTGCAGGACTGGATGGTGACTTGGGCCTGATGAATGCCTACTTTTATGTACCATTCCTGCAGTTTGCACATGAAGTATTTCTGCTTTGTGGTTGAGTCCGAACACTTTCACCATTCTACCTTTTGGCTTTATGTCTATCAGATGTTTACAAAATTAATGTTGTTGGTTACAGAACATCTCTGCAAGTCATAAATAAATGTACTCCTGTACCTCAATGATGGCTGTGGAAGGTGGACTTGCTGCAGCTGGCCACCTATGGGCATCACTGTTGTCCACTCTGAAGTTTTCCTTAGTGAACCAACATCCCATCTTCAGCCTGTGCACAGAATTTCATTTACGGTGGCCGTTCTGTACACTGTGGATTTAATGGACTTTCTGCCC
This sequence comes from Pleurodeles waltl, assembly GCF_031143425.1. Lineage (NCBI taxonomy): Eukaryota > Metazoa > Chordata > Amphibia > Caudata > Salamandridae > Pleurodeles > Pleurodeles waltl. Next base: position 275,138,816 of record NC_090438.1, on the reverse strand, counting down.
CATTGTAGTAAGTTAGCCATTTTGTATGTTGGCAATGTATGTTTTTACTTTGATTTATACTTCAAATATTCAAACCTTCATACCTTGTATACTTTTGCCTTTAATTCACATTCTGGAATCGAGTGATGGCTCTTGTTTTCACAGTGACTAGAGTCAGATGTTGTTGGTATTTGGTGCTGACCAGTTGATCTTAGACTTTATTCTCAAAGGAAGTTGCCCAAGACCAACTTGGAAACTACTACTTCATTGTCAATGTGATTTCTACCCATCTAAATATTGGCGACAGTTTTTTTTTTTTTTTTTTTTAGAGGAGTTCCATGCCACGCTGTTGCACACCAATTTAAGATTTCTCTTCAGGGCACATTTTTACATCCTTTGGCTTCCAGCTTTGATGACAGCGCTTACCTGAGGGTCTGACCATTTAATCATTCTTCCATGTGAACTGTGTACTAGTGCTGTGCGATTCAAACCACTCCGATAAGTGACAAGCTGTTGGCGACATTGTATTTATGAGCAAAAATGCTATTTGTGTTTCAAATTGCTCTGGGCTCATGATTTTTTAATACTGCGAGAGCACCTCACAAGCCTGTGCAGGCAGCTCAAAATATTTGCATGCTGAGAGATTACCTCACAAGCCCGTGCAGGTGCATACGCTTTGCTATTGACACATTCCTCTGCAACGTCATCACGCATTCCTCTGCAACATCATCAAGTTGATGTCCATTTTGGCCCAAAACATCATCAAGGAGAAAGGTGTTGTAGTATGTTGGCAATGTTTATGTTAGCAATGTTGTATGCTTTTACTTTGTGTCACACTTAACGTTCAAACATTTTTACTTTGTATACTTTTGCTTTTGATTCACGTTCTGGAATCGAGTGACGGCTCGTGTTCTGACAGTGTCAGTTGCTATTGGCCTTTCACAAAGGGAGAATTGAGAGGTGTATCCCACTACACATCCGCCCAAGGATAAATCTATATACACAAAAAGGTGTGGGGACTCCTGCAAACCAGTTTAAATCAAAAAAGTGTAGAGAGCCAAACATTAATCCCAGTGATCTTTCGAGCATGTTCCGTCATGCACTCTTAAGAAACATTGCTAAAGTGGGTGGTCCATCAAACTGAGGCCAACTCCATCCCCAGCTACAAGTAATACGTACTACAGAGAACATCATATCCATGAAAATACAAACCAAGAATTGATTCAAACAAGGCTGTGTTTTGGCTCTGCTACTATTTATTTCTATATAACCAACTTGCCTGAGTTTCTTAATCAAGATCAAGCGGTTCCTCCAAAACTGGAGAACATGCAGGATTTCACACTTCGCATATGCAGATGATTTAGTCATTCTTTCAGAAACGGCGAATTGATTGCAAAATATCTTATGGCAATTAAACAATTTCAGTCTTGTGAATTGTTTAACACTAATTACTCTAAAACCAAAATAATGGTGCTTGGAAAGAACGCAAGGAAGATAGCCTGGGAACTCAGTGGTGCCACTATTGAAACCGTTAATACAGTTATCTTGGGTCTCGATTGATAGTAGGCTATCATAGTCAAGTCATCTTTCGATCAGGAAGACAAAATCAACTGTTGTCACTAAATAAATTGAGAGGTTTGTCAATGCATTTTGTAGAAGAGATTTAGATTCCTCCCCAGAAGCCTTAAGAATGAAACTCATCCCATTTCTACATTACAGTTGGCCTGTTTTGAATGGGAAGATGGTTATTGAAATTGAGCAAACCTATATACGGAATACTCATAAAGTTTTACATCTTTGATCCGATACCCCTCATTGTCATCAGGCTGGAGATTAATCTAAAATCACTTTCATCACTCCATATCGGTGCTACTATGAATTATCTGTGTGACAACGTAAATGCTGATTCCACCACTGTAAAATGTGACTTACCTGAAACTCAACAAAAATGTAAACAATGACATGGAAATTAATATTACTTCTTTAAACAAAGTTACAAAAGCCCACAATTTAGGAAACCGAGTTTAGCTAAACTGAGTCGATCTGTACAGAAGAGTGTAATGCGGAATGTCCAGACTAATTCAAAAGGAAAAAGATTTAATCTTGTTGGGGAAATATAAGCATATGGATCTGGTATACAAATCCTATTTACTGTCTCAACATGACTATATTAATTCTAAGTTATAAGACTCGATAAAAGGAAGTAGTTAATATTCTGAATGCTATATATTCCTATTATTAAATTTGAGGGATTGTGGCGCCAGACTAAAAGGAAAGAAGACATGCCATCTTCGTGTCTATAAAGAGAAAACCCTTAGACTCCTGTTATGCATTTGCCCGAAACTTCTGCCCCTACGAGGCACTATTTGTGGACCGTCTTTAAGGACGCTAATATAAGATTAATCTCTGAAGCTGTTAAATGCTGCAGGAATGTATGTGAGCATGAAGTTGTGTCTTAACCCCTTCGCTGCCAGGCGTTTTCCCCCTCAGGTGCCAAGCCTTTTTTTGGCTGTTTGGGGCAGTTTGTGCTTAGGCCCTCAACTTTTTGTCCACATAAGCTATCCAAGCCAAATTTGCATCCTTTTTTTCCCAACATCCTAGGGATTCTAGAGGTACCCAGACTTTGTGGGATCCCTTGAAGGAGACCAAGAAATAAGCCAAAATACAGCAAAAATTTGTTTACAAAAAAAAATAAAATGGGGGGGGGGGGGAGGAAGGGCTGCAGAAGAAGGCTCGTGTTTTTTCCCCTAAAAATGGCATCAACAAAGGGTTTACGGTGGTAAAATCACCATCTTCCCAGCTTTTAGGAACAGGCAGACTTGAATTAGAAAACCCAATTTTTCAACAAAATGTTGACATTTTACTGGGACATACCCCATTTGTACTATTTTTTGTGCTTTTAGCCTCCTTCTGGTTAGTGACCGAAATGGGTGAGAAACCATTGCTGGATTCCAGAAAGCTAAACATTTCTGAAAAGTAGACAACATTCTGAATTCAGCACGGGGTCATTTGTGTAGATCCTACAAATGTTTCCTACAGAAAATAACAGCTGAAATAAAAGAATATTGAAATTGAGGTGAAAAAAACAGCAAATTTTCTCTACGTTTTACTCTGTAACTTTTTCCTGCGATGTCAGATTTTTGAAAGCAATATACCGTTACATCAGCTGGACTCTTACGGTTGCGGGACATATAGGGCTTGTAGGTTCATCAAGAACCCTAGGTACCCAGAGCCAATAAATGAGCTGCACCTTGCAATGGGTTTTCATTCTATACCGGGTATACAGCAATTCATTTGCTGAAATATAAAAAATGAAAAATAGGTATCAAGAAAACCTTTGTATTTCCAAAATGGCCACAAGATAAGGTGTTGAGAAGCAGTGGTTATTTGCACATTTCTGAATTCCGAGGTGCCCATACTAGCATGTGAATTACAGGGCATTTCTCAAATAGACGTCTTTTTTTCACACTGTCTTACATTTGGAAGGAAAAAATGTAGCGAAAGACAAGTGGCAATAACACTTGTTTTGCTATTCTGTGTTCCCCCAGGTCTGCCGATTAAAAATGGTACCTCACTTGCGTGGGTAGGCCAATGCGCCCGCTACAGGAAAAGCCCCAAAACACAACATGGACACATCACATTTTCACAAAGAAAACAGAGCTGTTTTTTGCAAAGCGCCTAGCTGTTGATTTTGGCCTCTAGCTCAGCCGGCATGTAGGGAAACCTAGCAAACCTGTACCGTTTTGAAAACTAGACACCTAGGGGAATCCAAGATGGGGTGACTTGTGGGGCTCTGACCAGGTTCTGTTACCCAGAATCCTTTGCAAACCTCAAAATTTGGCCCAAAAAATACTTTTTCCTCTCATTTCGGTGACAGAAAGTTCTAGAATCGGAGAGGAGCCACAAATTTACTTCCACCCAGTGTTCCCCCAAGTCTCCCTATAAAAATGGTACCCCACTTGTGTCGGTAGGCTTAGCGTCCACGAAAGGAAATGGCCCAAAACACTATCTGGACACATCAAAATGATCAAATACAAAACTACCTGTTTTTGCCGGGGGGCACCTGCGTTTTTGGTCCTGGGGTCAGCAGCCTTCTAGGGAAACCGACCAAACCCAGACATTTCTGAAAACTAGACACCCGAGGGAGTCCAGTGAGGTGTGACTTGCATGGATCCCCCCAATGTTTTCTTACCCAGAATCCTCAGCAAACCTCAACTTTAGCTTAAAAATCAAAATGTTCCCACTTTTCTGGGTGGGATCACCGCACTGGGACAAAGTTCATACCACCTAATGTTCCCCTCAGTCTCCCGGTAACAATGATACCTCATTTGTGTAGGTGGGCCAAGTGCTTGTGAAAGGGAAGAGCCAAAAACATGTCGATATTGAGGGGGAACCAAAGGGGATCCAAAAGGGCAGTTTGCAAAAAAACATTTTTAGGCTGACAAGTGCAGCAGAATTGTTTTCGGTGTAGATGAGAAAATGCTGGTTGGTAGGAATTTAGTGGATTCCTGCAGATTCCGGAAGGTTTAATCACAAAAACGTGGGGAAAAATGTGTGATTTCCTGCAAAGTTGGAGGTTTGCAGGGGATTGTGAGTACAAAAGTGGTGCGAGGTGCATGTGAAACACACCACCCTGGAATCACCCAGATGTTTCGTTTTCAGATGTGTCTAGGTCTTGTGGATTTTTCTACATGGCAGCGTCTTAAAGTCCATAAAGTGCAGCCCTCACCATTCCAAGTGGGTCGATTTTGAGTTAGGCAAGCTCTCATGGCCTAAATGTAAAACTAAAACCCAAAGTAATCAAGTGTCTTCTTGCTTGCTGTGGGATAAGATGTTTTAGAGTACTGGGGAGAGCTGAAAGACTGTTACCCCCTTCAGTTGGGGTGGCGGTATAACCAGGCCCATACTGGTTGGTAGCCACCACCCCAATACATATATATATATATATATTTTAATTCCCTGGCATCTAGTAGACTTTCTGCTCCCCGGGGGTGTGGATCCGGGGTAATTGCCCCATCTGCCCACTGGTGGGCAGAACGACTTTGGCCCCATTTATTTGGGGTTGGGGTATGGCCATAACCCCACCCTCTTATTTAAAAAAAAAAAAAAAAAACTTCCCTGGCCTCTGGTGGGCTTTCAGCCCCCCCCCTTGGGGGCAGATATGGCCAACAGTAGTGTGCCCCCATGGGGAGCAACCCTTACCCAAGGGGCTGCCCCCCTAAAGAAAACACACACATACACACACACCAATCCCTGGTGCCTAACTGCCCCCCTTGGGGGCAGATTGGCCTAACAAAAATCGGCCGAAATGATCTAAATACAATTTGCCCCCAGGGGTGCGACCCTTGACTAAGGGGTCACTCCCCACCTCTAAAAAACAAAAAAAGAAAAACCATTTTTTTTTTATTATTCCTGGCGCCTAGAGGTTTCTGCCACACCTGGGGGCAGATCGGCCTAATAACAATAGGCCGATCTGCTCCCAGGGGCTTCAGAAAAGGCCTAAAATAAATTCCCCCCCCTCCTCTGGGGAGCGACCCTTGCCTAAGGGGTTGCTCCCCTTGCGTGAAATTGGCAAGAAAAAAAAAGATCCCCGGTGCCTAGTTGTTTCTGCCCCCTTGTGGTCAGATTGGCCTAACAACAATCGGCCGATCTGCCCCCTAGGGGGCCAGAAATGGTCCAAATACAATGTGCCCCCCAGGGGAGCGACCCTTGGCTAAGGGGTCGCTCCCCACCTCTAAAAAACAAAACAAAACAACAACAAAAATGTCCCTGGTGCCTAGAGGCTTCTGCCCCCCAAAGGCAGATTGTCCTAATAACAATCGGCCGATCGTCCTAATAACAATAAGCCGATCTGCCCCCGGGGGGGACAGAAAAGGCCTCGAAAAATATTGCCATCCTGGGGAGCGACCCTTGCCCAAGGGGTCGCTCCCCTAATGCAAGTTTCAGTAGCAAAATACATCCCTGGTGTCTAGTGGGCATTTCAAAAGCCGAATCGCTTTACGATCTGGCTTTTAAAATGCTCTGAGAGACTTCAAAGGGAAGGAAATTCCTTTCCTTCCCTTTGAAGCCTCTCAAGCCCCCATCACATGATCGGAAGAGAAATGATTAGCATTTCTCTTCGATCGTGCTAGAAGCTGAGCTTCCAGCGCAATGGGGAAGTGGCCTCTGATGAGGTCAGCACGCAAATGCGCGCTGACGTCATCAGATGTCACTGGGGGGTCAGGGGGGAGGGAAGCCTGGCACTCCCTCCGAGCTCCAGGCCGAGGACGTAATGGTTACATCCACGGCACAGAAGGGGGCTAACACCCTTTGTATTGAATAACATAACCTTCTATGCATCTAGTCACAAATTTTTTGATTAGAATCATGTATTATCAGGCCTTTCGGACCTCCCTGCAGCTCCTACAGATTGGACTGTCCAGCCACCAGATTCTGTGGCATCAAAGCCAATATATTGTCTTCCAACCACATTACTTGGATACATTAGTTCACGAGAAGGAGGCAATCTCGGGGCCTGCATGCATCTCAGATGAAGCTTTAAGTACTCTCTTGGAATCCGCACTTAACAGCACTGATAAGATCTCCACTGCTCATTCTCTTAAAAGCTGCTTGAAAGTCACACACTTTAGGCCTGGAATCATGCACCCACACAGTGGTCTAAGTCCATTAATAAAAGTATGGGACTCTGATGATGTGCGCAATGGGGGCACAGTGAGTGAGCGTGGGGTGGGGGTCAAAGAAATGGCTAAAAAATATTTTACTTTTTTAGGTCTTTCGCCTTCTGATAACTACATATAAAATAAGGCACAAAAATAAATGCAAGTTAAGTTAATCAGTGGGACATGCGCTATTGTACGTTTTGAAAACTCAATTAATTAATGCAAAGCAGAGGTCTGCCTATGTAACCAGAGAGCCACAGAATAAACCCTGGTTGGTGCAGTAGAGAATACTGAATTGAGTGTGTTTAGTGTTCGGAGATCCCAGTCTCTGATAGAAAGCACTGTGAATATGCAAGTCATTATTTTAAACTTGCATTACACATAGCATAAGATAGGCTGCTACAAAATGGGCAAAAATGTTTAAGATAAAAAATGCTTCCAAAATATAGACTTCAGTAACACCCAGACTCTATATGTTGAATTTTGTATGAAACCCTTTTAAAAGCACACCCTTTACAGCTCACCTAGTAACTCCCTTCTAGTACCACTCAAAAAAAATCTGTCACCAGGAAGCTTCAAGAGGTTCCATCAATTAAAGCCATTACCTTTTTTCAAGCACCCTTTACATTTGCAGAATTACCAGATGTGTACATCTTTCAGGCAAGGTGGCACCCTGGCAAGAAGGCTTGCTTAGCTGTCTACCCCTCCTTTGATTCTACAGCTCTTGCGTCACTACCTTACAATTTAACTGAAGCATTTCAACTCTCGGAATTCGCCGGCCCACGACGGCTATCTCTTCACAAAATAACAAAACTTTTATTTTAAATTAGAAGAGTATGGGTGTGTTACGCTCCTGAGATCCTCCCCCCCCCTCCCTGAGCGCTAGTATTACACTATCTGGCAAAAAATCATAGGACAACATCTCAAGAGAAATGAGCTGTCCCTAGCAGAGAATTATGACCCTCATTGACAAGCCGTAGGTTAATGTGCCTGCCAATACTGCTGGTTTCCGTACTGATTTTAGTCTGTCTGTATGTAAGAAAGGTTTTCAGAATTCAGGGTGACATCGAGGTTTTGTTGGCAGCACTATTTCGATATCATAGTGTTGTTGCTGTTGTGCTTTTGCACTTCCTTGAGACAGCACTGGCACTCGCTGGCTCAGTCTGCGTGAAAGTTTATGTAGGACAAGCTGGGGTCTAGGATAATGCAAAATAAAAAATATGTAGAGGAATTGAGCCCTAATCAAAAATATTACCAAAATGTTCTCCAGTTTCATTGACTTTTCTTGGACATTTTTTTTTCAATGAGTCTGTTTTCGAGCCTGATTTTGTCCTTTTGGTGCAGGCAAAGCAATGCTTTGCTCCTCTATTTTTAGGTTGAGCATGCAAGTGCTGTGACGTGTTGTAATGTATCTGTGGGCTTTTACCACGCCCATCACGCCCATCACTATCACTCGCTCATGGGCTTGCCTTTCAAAAATCTTTTGTTATCATTGGTAAATGCTTTACTTTTGTCCCTCCTTGGGGCAGTTTTGTTCTTACCTTGGCTATCGACCGTGTTACATGGATAATTGCATGTTTGCCAATACGTTGGACTGCGAGCGAACTTCTTTTTCCTTTTGTGTCTCTCCTTTGCACTCACGCTCATATAGCGGCCATGGTGCTTTGAATTGACTTGCTTATGTCAACTATTTTACTTTTCATTTTCAATTTATGTGGCAAGAAAAGTCCAGTTAGGAATTTACAACACTAATGGCTCTAACCCAAGCAAATGCGAGACCCATTGCATTGTAAATGCTTGTTTCTTTTTAGTTTTGTATCTGTAGGAATCAATTTGTACTTTATAGCCTGTACACTCCACTGATTTTCTGGTCTGTGAGTTCTCTTTTTATTGACTTTTTTACAAGATGAGCAGCTTTCACTGGTCTTATGATGTTTGAGCATACCCCTCACTTTTTCATCAGTGGTACTCCATAAAGCTTCTCCATCCTATGTCTGTTAATTCACTAACCTCACATGTCATATTTAAGGAGCAAAATTATGGAACAAACTTGTTCTGATCCTCTGAACTGCTCGCAATTGATAAAAAATCTCAAAACTTAGTATTTTGCTTTTATTTAATTAGAACTCAGTCGTTGGCCATTGCACTCTTTGCCCTCCTCTACTCTTCTATTCTATGTTCATAATTCTTCCCTCTCGGTTTGCTGCCTGAGGTATCTGCGCCTAGAAGCTCTTTTTGAGCATTAGCAGCATTCTACAAATCATACTACACACATACAGTTTTGTCTGTGACACCTGGTAACAGTTTTGGGATTGAAACAACTTTGATTCTGTCCTTCCCTTCACAAGAGTCCTGTGCTTTTTACACTTCTTCCCAGACGATGTGTTTTTAGACGATGACGCTCAAACTGGTACCAGCTACAGGGTTACAGAGTTATTTTATGCTAAAAGGACCGTGATCTTGCCTGTCTTTTGGAGGTAGATGTACCCCCATGTAAAGTTAAGAATAGTGACTGGGAAGGGAAAGACTCAGTTTAAAGATTATCAATAGGAAATCTATGAACTGGCACATAGCCAGTTGCACAGGAGCCATTCAGGAAGTGTTTAGGAAGGTGATGTTCCCCAAGTTGACCCGGTCACTTGCGTGTTCGCTGAAAGCAGTTTTGAATACTTTTTTAAAGAGACACTCGTTTTTGTAGCGTATTTGTATAAATCGTTGCAATTTAAAACTGATTTTAACATGCATCTTTCTTTTTCCATAGCATTTGGAGGTGAAAAATGGAAGACAAATGTACTGCTAACCGCTTTATTATGCCCGGGGTTAGTATTGCTCCTTATTTTCATTTACTGCAGATGTTACACTGTTTAAATGCTGGCATTGCAGACAGAAATTACAACTTGACTTTATTTGACTGTGTATAAAAATGTAATGTTTGTGTGTGCAATTATACTACATATGGCCATTGTTGAGTGTGGGGAAACTTAACTTACAAGAGGCAAAGCCTTGTCTGCGTCACGAGTACCCCGTCCCTCCTTCAGTGAGGGTAATATATAGCATATTTCAATGCGCACATGTACATATATGATTTATGCCATGGTGTTTCTCACACATGTATATGGTATACATGTAGATGCACAGAGTGTAATGTGCACATTTATTACCATTGTTCAGTGTGTAGTAGGGGTGTGACCCCCTTGCATCCTTGTTTTCGATTATTTAAAAAATAAAATTGACAAGTGTACATAAAATGCAATGGCATAAACCGTTTGCACTGATGTGCAAAATGTAATTTTATGTTTCTTGCCATTGTTGGGAGCGAGGAGAGCCATCGCGACTTACTTGAGGCCTTGCCTCATGGGTCATGTTCCCTCTTCACACTCAGCAATTTTGATATACAGCATATTACACTGCACATCTGCATATTCCCATGCCAATGAGATTCTGGCAGTCCTAACCACCATATTACTAAGAAAACATTTAACCCACGTTGATAAAATAGAAATTACATTAGAAGTTATACAAGTGATTTGGGTACATTTGTAATAATTAGTACATATACATTTACATTGAGTTGATAAAAATAATCTTGAAGTCTACTGACTTTAAACTTAGTGAAGGGAATTGGATATTATTTTAGACTGAACTAATTCGGTAGTTATCTAAATTACTGATGAATGCGATGTTGCCTTCCCAAAATATAGGAGGTCTGATATCAATATTAAAACAATGTAGGTACTGGGCTGGAAAGCCTTCAAAAGCTGGCTAAATCTCTGCCCATAACACCATCTTGGGCCAGGATTCAGTATAGCTGGGAATATTCTAACTGTGTATGAGTGAACGCTTTTTGGAAACTTGTGTAACATGGGCAGGTAGCTATGTGGTGTTTGTGTAACACAAACCTAGTGAAAAGGCAGCAGAGGGCTGTAGAGTCAAAGGCAAGCATACAGTGAACGAGTGATAGGGGAGGTACTTGGTTTGTGAATTTTTACTACATTGTGATGTATTCTTTAAATAGGTGTATTTTCAACGCTTTCCTTAATTAGAGCGATGTTTTTGGCTGTCCCTTATTTTCAGTTTCCTCTGTCACTCACTATTTAAAGCCTACAAATTCCTCATGGACTTCCATTTCTGTGTTGGATACGGACACATTTACGTAGCTTCTAAGGCAGTGTACTGGATAAAAGACATCTAGTTGCAGATTCCTTTCCTTAGAATTTCCCCCAAGTGTCAGTCTGGATCTGGAGAATGTTCTCCTGCAGTATACCCCTGTGCGCCATTAGGTGGTGTAGATCGACTCTGCGTCCATCTCCCGCTCCAGATATGATGTTGCAGGTCTTATATAGGCACCACCCTAGCACTGATCGTAAGAAGAGTCACCCCTCAGTAATTTCTTTGACTCTTTTTCGACTTTTTGTCAAAGTTTTTTGAGTGTACACACTCCTGGTGCATCGAGGATGTCTTCGCCTAAGACCGTGTTCAAGCCCTGCGGATCCTGTCATTAGGCGATGTCTGTGATGGACCTGCACCTCCTGTGCCTGTGTTGTCTAGAACGTGACCACAACCCAAAGTCGTGCTCAGAGTGTGGGCCATGAATCCAAAAGTATTGAGGGAGTGGTCCCTAAAGCTCCTTGCGGCCCGACGCTCAGCTCCACGTCGCTACTGATCTTGGTCGGGAGGAAGGTCCTGAGGTTGGTCACGGAGCCCCCCTTCATCTTTGTCCTACTCCAAGTCCTCAGGACAGTCGGGTAAGTTGAGGCACAAGAAAAAGTCAAAGAAGAGCAAGCGTTCTTAGACTTCACCCCGTCCGTCTGCTGACGAGACAAGGGAAAAGGAGCATTGTCATTCTAGGCCTCTGTCCTCAGAGCCTGTGTCTGGGTCAGCTCTGCGCTTCCCTGAGTTCCCGGGAGCTGGAGCAACCCCTCCCCAACTCAGAGATTTATAAGGCCATGCTCCTCATCTTTGGGCAGTCCGACTCCGCTAGATCACCTTCGGGCCCAGCTGTGTCAGAAGGGGCCCCCTTGGGTTCAGTGCCGTTGTTTTCAGACTTGGCTCCAGGGGGTACCCATGGATCAGTTCCTGGATTGAAACCGGTGTCCATTGTACCATCTCGACCTTCCCCAATGCCAATTCCGATGTCAAAGCTCAACGCCACGCATTGCCCCCCGGGTGGCATCGACCCCATCCTCATTGCCATTTCCGACACAGTCAGATCACCATCTTACGACGCCAACTTCGATGAGTCCCTTGCCTCCCATGTCAGATTCTAACACTTGTTCTTTTGGGTTGGGGTACGGTGAGTAATGGGCAGGGTCTCTGGACCCTGTAGGATGCTAGCTACAAGACCCTTTGAACTGGCGTATGGACATGGGTGAAGCCAGTGGTCTGGATACTTCCCCTGACACTGGCATGTTTTCTCCCCCCACCGTGGCTTTGGAGGAGGGAGCATCCTATTCCGTGGTGGTGCGAAGAATGGCCCAGGTCTTGGCCCTCTAGAGACTTTCGGTGGTAGTCAGGAGTAACCTCCTGACAGGTGCTTCATCCTGGGGATTCATTCTCTCAACCCCTATTGCTCTTCAGTGAAGTCCTTACCAATGTCCTGCTGGGTACCTGGTCAAACTCAGCACAGGGGCTCCTGTGAACAGGACTGTCACCCGCTGCCATTGGCCTGCTCCATCTGACCCAGCATTCCTGACGTAACATCCCTCCCCGCGAGCTTGGTTTTCCAAGCCTCGACATCCCAGGGTGTGTACCCTTTCCGCACCCCCCGATAGGGAATCCAAGAGGCTGGACCAACTTGAGAAGATGTTTACTTCCTCCAGCCTGGCTATGTGGTCTGTGAACATCGCATGCCTTTTGGGCTGTTACTTACACATGCTGTGGAATACCCGCCCCAGGATGTTGTCTCCCACCTCAAGACTACGGTGGACCTCCTGCATTCACTGGGGTTCATTACAAACATGCCAAAGTCACACTTACTTACTCTCAGACACCCCCTTTTAATATAGCTGTTCTGGACTCATCCTCATGAGTGGCGAGTCCAGGATACTCAGGCTATGATACCAATGTTTCAGCCTCTATAGTGGGTTTCAGTGAGATGACTCTGAGACTGCTGGGCCTCATGGCCTCCTGCTGCTGACACATGCCAGATTGCATATGCGGGCTCTGCAGTGGGACCTGAAGTTCCAGTGAGCGCAGCATCAAGGTAATCTTTGTGACATGGTGCAGATCTCGGAGGGTATTGCACGAGATCTGCAGTGGTGGCTAACAAACCGCAATTGGGTCCGAGGCAGATCGTTTCCCTTCCTGAACCAAATCTGACAGTACTGACAGATGCGTCACTCCTGGGATGGGGCAGCCACCTAGGAGAGGCGGAGATCAGAGTCACCTGGTCTACCGTGCAGTCTGGATTCCACTTCATCCTGTTGGAACTCTGGGCGATCAGGCAAGCATTGAAAGCATTTCTTCCCTTTCTCAAGTGGAAGGTAGTGCAGGTGTTCACGGACAACACAATGAATCCAAGATAATGGCAGTTGTGTTGTTGCACACGTCCCATCTTGTCCCGTACACAAATTGTTTACAGATTTCTGCACAATCTGATATGGCTCCGACCGGCTGCAGAACCAATCACATACAAAACAACCACCAGTGAGAGGCAGATTGTATTGACATAATATCAATCCACAATTCCATGGGAGAACACGTTTAACTTCTCATATTATAGGTCCACTAATGGGAATTAATGCAAAATTTAGGTAGATGCCACAAAAATATTTTGCTTGTGAGTGTCCATTAACTTCATAATGATCATAAAACAATCCGCACAAAGGCTCAGCCAACGCGTTTCATCCATGTGGATGCAAAGAAAGGTCAGGCAATGTAGAAGAGAACCATCTCCAGATGGGCTGTACTCTGCATTAAAATGTGCTACGCATTGGCTAAAAAGCAACCCCCTGAAGGCTTGCTTGCTCATTCTACCAGACCTAAAACTGCGACCACTGTGTTAGCATGCAGAGTTCCAGTCCTGGACATCCGTCAGGTGGCAACACTGGCATCCCTGCCCACATTTACCGAACAATACTGCCTGGACAGTCAGGTCTGTAGGGATGGGCATTTTGCCCGTTCGGTCCTGCAGGACTTTCTGGTGTGATCCTAGTTCGCAGACCCACCCCGAGTATGGTATTGCTTGGGTATCTTTTCTGAGGTAAGGAATCTGCATCTAGATGTTTCTATCAGATGGACAGGCTACTTAATCTTGATAATGCATTATCTGGTAGAGATAATAGCTAGTTGCAGATTCCTTACCAACCCATCCATCCTCCCCGTTCTGCAAAATGATTTATAGGGACAGGGACATCCCTTTCACTGACCTAGTTTGATGCACCAGTGGTCAGTGTTCTTCATGCCTTCTGGCCCGGAAAGTCATGAAAAGAAACTGATGTCAGTGCAGCGGCGTAGTGCCTATATAGGACCCGTGACGTCGTATCCGGCGCGGACAAAAACAGACGTGGAGCCTATTGACACCACCTAATAGCATGCAGGGGTACTGCTCGAGAAAAATCTCCAGATCTAGACTTATGCCTGGGGGAAATTCTAAGGTAAGGAATCTGGAACTAGATATTGTCTCTACCAGATAAGGCAAGGGTACTCACAAACATTTTCCCAGGGGCCAAAAGATGTTGTCTGTTATGTGTCTGAGGGCCGCATTGATGTCAGCGGGGTGTGGTTGGGTGGGGGTTTTGGGGGGGGGGGTATTGGTTGTAAGGTGGGTGTAGATGAAACAAAGAATATACATGTAGTTGCTGAATTGCACAATTTGAAACTAGAAAACCTTGGATTAATCCTGGCTTCCCCACTTTACCAAATTGTGTGATCCTAGGCAATAGTTTTAATTCTCCTCCCTTCATTATTATCACATAAACAGGACCTAAAAAATACATGACTTCATGATGTCCACTGTACAAAAACGTCTCCTATGTTTGATTTAAAAAAAACAAAAAAACAAACAAAAAAAAAAACGATGATGTTTTACTTGTATAATAGGAACCCAGGTCACCCAAAGGGTGCACATAACAACCTACTTGGCACATTTCACTATTGGCATTGTCAGGGTAGGGGGAAGAATTGATGTTTCTAACTTCATGTTTGAAAACTATCCCTTTTAAAATAATACTTCTCAATTGTAAGGAAATGCCTCCTTGGCATGGTTACCCCCTGACTTTTTGCCTTTGCTGATGCTAAGTTATGACTTGAAAGTGTGCTGGGACCCTGCTAACCAGGCCCCAGCACCAGTGTTCTTTCCCTAAACTGTACCTTTGTCTCCACAATTGGCACAACCCTGGCACTCAGGTAAGTCCCTTGTAACTGGTACCAAGGGCCCTGATGCCAGGGAATGTCTCTAAGGGCTGCAGCATGTCTTGTGCCACCCTAGGGACCCCTCACTCAGCACATGCACACTGCTTCTCAGCTTTTGTGAGCTGGTGGGGAGAAAATGACTAAGTCGACATAGCACTCCCCGCAGAGTGCCATGTCAACCTCACACTGCCTGTGGCATACGTAAGTCACCCCTCTAGCAGGCCTTACAGCCCTAAGGCAGGGTGCACTATACCACAGGTGAGGGCATATGTGCATTAACACTATGCCCCTACAGTGTCTAAGCAAAACCTTAGACATTGTAAGTGCAGGGTAGCCATAAGTGTATATGGTCTGGGAGTTTGTCAAACACGAACTCCACAGTTCCATAATGACTACACTGAAAACTGGGAAGTTTGGTATCAAACTTCTCAGCACAATAAATGCACACTGTTGCCAGTGTGCAATTTATTGTAAAATACACCCAATGTGCATCTTAGAGATGCCCCCTGAAAACATACCCGACGTCCAGTGTAGGCTGACTAGTTTCTGCCAGCCTGCCACACGCCGGACATGTTGCTGGCCACATGGGCAGAGTGTCTTTGTCACTCTGTGGCCAGGAACAAAGCCTGTACTGGGTGGAGGTGCTTCTCACCTCCCCCTGCAGGAACTGGAACAGCTGGCGGTGAGCCTCAAAGGCTCACCCCTTTTGTTACAGTGCCACAGGGCATCCCAGCTAGTGGAGATGCCCGCCCCTCCGGCCACTGCCCCCACTTTTGGCGGCAAGGCTGGAGGAGATAATTAGAAAAACAAGGAGGAGTCACCCACCAGTCAGGACAGCCCCTCAGGTGTCCTGAGGTGACCCTTACTTTTAGAAATCCTCCATCTTGTGAGTGGAGGAATCCCCCCATAGTATTAGGGATGTGCACCCCTCCCCACAGGGAGGAGGCACAAAGAGGGGGTAGCCACCCTCCAGGACATTAGCCATTGGCTACTGCCCTCCCAGACCTAAACACACCCCTAAATTTAGTATTTAGGGGCTCCCCAGAACCTAGGAAACTAGATTCCTACAACCTTAACAAGAAGAAGGACTGCTGACCTGAAGCCCTGCAGTGAAGACGGAGACAACTGCTTTTGCCTTAACCTTACCGGCCTGTCTCCCTACTTTGAAGAAAACTGCAACAGCGACGCATCCAACAGGGACCAGCGACCTCTGAAGCCTCAACCAAGGACCAAGAAACTCCAGTGAACAGCGGCCCTGTTCAACAATCTGCAATTTTCTTGCAACAAAGAAACAACTTTAAAGACTTCACGTCTCCCGCTGGAAGCGTGAGACTTTCCACTCTGCACCCGACGCCCCCGGCTCGACCTGCAGAAAACCAACACTTCAGGGAGGACTCACTGGCGACTGCGAGCCCGTGAGTAGCCAGAGACGACCCCCCTGAGCCCCCACAGCAACGCCTGCAGAGGAAATCCAGAGGCTTCCCCTGACCGCGACTGCCTGTAACAAGGGACCCGACGCCTGGAACCAACACAGCACCCGCAGCCCCCAGGACCTGAAGGAACCGAACTCCAGTGCAGGAGCGACCCCCAGGCTACCCTCTGTCTAGCCCAGGTGGTTGCTACCCCGAGGAGCCCCCCTGTGCCTTCCTGCGTCGAAGAGACCCCTGGGTCCCTCCATTACTTCCTATCTAAAACCCGACGCCTGTTTGCACTCTGCACCCAGCCGCCCCTGTGCCGCTGAGGGTGTACTTTCTGTGCCTGCTTGTGTCCCCCCCTCCCCCCAGTGCCCTACAAAACCCCCCTGGTCTGCCCCCCGAGGACGCGTGTACTTACCTGCTGGCAGACTGGAACTGGGGCACCCCTGTTCTCCATTGAAGCCTATGTGTTTTGGGCAACTCTTTGACCTCTGCACCTGACTGGCCCTGAGCTGCTGGTGTGGTAACTTTGGGGTTGCCTTGAACCCCCAACGGTGGGCTACCTTGCACCCAACTTTGAGACTTGTAAGTGTTTTACTTACCTGTGCACTTAACCTTTACTTACCTCCCCTAGGAACTGTTGATTTTTGTACTGTGCCCACTTTTAAAATAGCTTATTGCCATGTTTGTCAAAACTGTACATGCTATTGTGATTATTCAAAGTTCCTAGAATACTTGAGTGAAATACCTTTCGTATTACTTGTAAATCTTGAACTTGAACCTTAAAATAAACTAAGAAAATATATTTTTCAATATAAAAACCTATTGGCCTTGAGTAAGTCTTTGTGTGTGTTCCTCATTTATTGCCTGTGTGTACAACAAATGCTTAACACTACCCTCTGATAAGCCTATTGCTCGACCACACTACCACAAAATAGAGCATTAGAATCATCTCTTTTTTGCCACTATCTTACCTCTAAGGGGAAGCCTTGGACTCTGTGCACACTATTTCTTACTTTGAAATAGTATATACAGAGACAACTTCCTACATCAATCCGCTGATATAATCTGATGTACTGAAGTGAGAAGGTTCTGCATGTTAATTAAATACACTGTTTGAATTTTGAGTCTTTATCATATGTTTGCACTTTGCTGCAAGATTACTTTAAAATGAAAGTGCTCCTAAAGTTAAATGATGCAGGACTTAAGTTACCTCCTTTTTTTAACACTAATAATGCTTTAAACAAATGCTTACCTGTTTCTTTAACATCATTTTTTATTGGTAGCATCTATTAGCAGAGTGCTGCTGTGCACCAGGGGGCCACATGTCAAGGTTGAGAGGGCCGCATGTGGATCCTGGGCCTTACTTTGAGTATCACTGAAAAGGCGTTAACCAAAGGTAAGTAACTAGTCCTTCAGAAGTTCTCTATTAGACCCACTTCCAGCCAGATAACTTTCTGAACAGAAAAACTCTCTGGCCCCTTGCACTGCTCAACAACTACAATTATGCCCTTCTGTCCGGTAGCGGGCCTGGAGATTTTAAGAGGTGTCCTTGTTCTTCTAAAAACACCTAATCTCGACCTTTTTTTTTTTTTTCCAGTTATAGTCCCGTCACAGTTTTACCTGTTGCTGCCAAAATGTTAGAATCCCTTGTCAAGCAACTCTTCCATTATTTGGAAGAGAACAATATTATCTGAGTCACAAATGGGCTTTCTGCTGAATTGCAGCAGAAAGCTACTCTTGCTAGTTATTGTTAATGATCTCTTTTTGGAGACGAATAAAAATCAGTGTAGTGTCTTGCAATTGCTAGACGGATCTGAAGCTTTACTTGCCTGGAGCTTTCCAAATGTACTTGTTCCCTTCCATTCATCACTTTTAAGAAGCTACTTGTTCAATGGCATGTTTGGCTGAAGATGCTCATGCTCTGCATACTCTGGCCATCTAGTGTTGAGTGTGAAGTTGTGCAAGTTGTTTTTCTTCGGAGACGTTTTTCGAGTGACTCATCCTGTCAGTGATAATGCGAATAGGCATCAACTCCATTGTTAGATAGTTTTCTCTTTACCATCGGATTCGGATGTGTGTGCCTTTTCTCCGTGTTTCTATTTTTTTTTTTTTTTTAATGGTTCGCCCTTCATCTGTATTGCGTTGTTACTGTTCCTGTTTCTTACTTCAGCACCTGGATGGAAAATCACACAGATTCAAACCCATTCGACCCAAGCCCATTCAGGGCACCGCCCTTTGGGACTTACCTTTGACATCCATAACGCTTTTCCCAACAATGCTCCACTAGTAATGGAACTCGCGCCCTTTAGTTGTTGTCCACATTACCACGTGAAGTACCCACAAACAGATCATCACTTAGTGTGCAATTTGTGCCTGTCTCCGGACCACAAGGAATGTGACTGCGATGTGTGCAAGTCCTTCAGGTCCAAGAAAACCCTTCTGGACTTTAGAATTCGTCACCTCGAGATGTCTCACAGAGCCACCAACAACACACTCAACATATTCAGTGCGGAGCATCCCCTGGAGCAGCCATCCGTCAAAGAAGGGAAAGCCTTCTCTATCAACAAAAGCTCCAGATCCAACCTCAAGGTTGATATTGAAAGGGAGGAAATTCCATCGGCTCAGCCTGTGAGTACTGCACTCCCTGCCCTCCAAACCAAGCCGACCAAGAAAACTTCTGCTTCCCTGGTCGCAGAAACTGATGTCCTCCTGTCCATTACTGTTGTCTGGCAATACTCGGCACCAGAAAACCACTTCGGACACCCCATCCTCAGGCCTGGTGCCAAAAGCACATGTGAAGCCGAAACCTACGGCATCGACCTGCTCATACCAAGACCTGTGTTTGGTGCCGACTCCACCTTAGGTGCTGGCCTGCAGTGGATTTTGACCACCTTGACGCCAAGGCTTCTCCCCTCCAAGCTGAGATCTTGGAAGTTGAATACCTTGGAGCTGAAAATTAAAAAAAGAAGCTCTGCTCCTGATCCACCAGTGGAGCCCATTCTGCACAAGCTGCAGGAAAAACTGGACAGAAGATCCATATAAAAATTGGGGCTGGACCTATATTTGTGACAGCTTCCTCTCCACCACCACCAAAAAGGAAGCTCACCTTTGAGGAAGTGTTGGACATGCCACTTCCTCCTAGAAGGAAGACTGTGGACAAAGCCACCACCATAGCCTATGTTTCACATCCCTCAACACCTCCACCATTACCACATTCTACTCCACCACTATTTGCTCCTTGAGGACCCTTTAGAAATATCACCACACGGGTCACCACACTCAGATACTGGTGGGTACTGGGGAGGGCCGCAAGGAGACGTACTTGAGACACTCGATACAGATCCCCCATGTAGATACAGATCCTGACCTTTACTCCGCTCACCCTTCCCCCTCCCTGAGGACGCTACTTCTTAAGAGGTCATAGCTAGGGTCACAGCCTTTCACAATGTGGAATTCCACAAGGAGCCACTGGAGGATGACTTCCTTTTTGATACAATGTCCACTACACACAGGGCCAGATAGTATTTACCCCTGTAAAAGGGGTATGCTTCAAAATACCAATTACATTTTTAAAGACCCTATTAGAGCTAGGGTTGTGACACCTAGGGTAGACAAAAATTATAAACCTGCACCATCGGACCTTGTTTTTATCACAGAGCTACCACCACACTCTAGTTGCCACAACAGCATGCAAAAAAGCATACTCCCAAGCCACTGGAGACACACCTTCTCCAGACAAGCAGAGCAAAAGGATAGTCACACTGCAGGAAAAATGGTTGCAGGTCAGGCTGCTAACCTCTGGCGTATTGCCTATTCTCAAGCTCTCCTAGCGCGCTATGATCGTGCTCATTGGAATGAAATGGAAAAACTACTCAGTATCTCCAAGAGGAACATAAAAAACACAGCCATCAGTTTACTTTTGGAGGGAAAAGCCAGCTCAAACTCCTCCATATGGTGTGCGTTAGATGCGGCAGACACTGCAGCAAGGGGAGTAAACTCGAGTTTTTTACTTAGGCATCATGCCTGGCTCAGGATCTCTCGGTTTAAACCTAAAGTTCAGCGGGCTGTCCTAAACATGCCTTTTGATAAGGAACACTTGTTCGGTCATCAGGTAGACTCTGCTTTAGAGAAAATAAAGAAAGACACTGAGACAGCTAAGGCCATGGGGGGGACTTTTCGTCAGCCAGCTTACCTTGGGGTCTACAAATCTACCTCTTCAGAGACATCCACCTCCCAACAAAAACATCCCCAAGGTTCCTATTTGAAAAGCTACTACCATGGCTCCCTCCAAGGCAATAACACCAAGGATAGAGGTAAAGGTGCCTCCACCCTTGAAGCCACTTTCTCCACCAAACAGTGACCACCCTATCCCACAGATCACATAACATCTGTCGAGGGCAGACTGCAGCATTTCTTTCCAATGCCCCTTCTTAGCATGCTACATCATAGGGTTTTTTCCTGTTCCGTTACCGAACGGGGTGTGCTGCTACCAATGAGAGGCACATGAGCACTAGGTGGCTTCTACCAAATAATGATTGTATTGGGCGTTTGGAATTTTTGTTAGAAGATTAAAAATACATGCCTGATAAGACATCATTAGTTGTATTCAAATTTTCATGCGGTAGGATTAAAAAGTGAAAGATATGTTAGAAATTGGTGGTTTGAATGGCCCCCATTTCAGGACCAAGGGACTTAATTCCTAATACCTCTTCTTAAATAGCAACATGAAGACACTGCACACACTTTCCATGCTACAAAGACTGTTTCACCCAATTGGTAAAGAAAAGTTATATCTAGTTGGTAGTGATTTTGTTTCATGCCTGTAATTAATAATTGGGAGAAATAAGTCAGGTCTGTGGTAGCCATAATCCCTATCCCAAAACACCCCACTCTGTGGGCAACTCTATTGGGAAAGAACACCGGGTTGTCATAGTGTTTATAGTGAGCACTTCTAGGCACAAAACGGTGAGCAAACCGTGATTTTAAAGAAACTACACTGTGGTAACAGAGAGACAACGCGTAAGTGCACAATACAACACGTAATCAAAGACTAATACATACATGTAAAAAGTATAGGGTTTGCCCCTTGGATCCCTAACTCTTTTCTCTTTTTTCTCTTGCCCAAAAAGAATTATATCCCATAAGTAGTTGCAAGTGGTTTAATAATTCCACCTCTAAAACAATATATGTTTTCACAAATCTACGAGGTTACAGCATTATACCACGTACTTCATACTGACACTGTAACTAGTATTGCCCACAGAGTGGGGTGTTGTGGGATAAGGATGATCTCTACTACAGACCTTTCTGAACCTTCAATACAATCATAATTTTGTAGTAACCACCTAGTGCTCCTGTTTCTCTCATTGGTAGCAGCACGCCCCGTTCTGTAAAAAACAAAAACAAAAACTGAGAAGAAACCCTATGATGAAGCATGCCACCAAGGTGGGTGAGGTGAGGGTTTTACATACAAAAAGCTAAGTGCTTTTTGCCTGTAGGAGATAGAAAAAGTAGATGGAAATGAGTCTATAATAGTGCTTGTATACAGTAGGGCTCTCTTTGTTCTGACATGTTAGCAATTGGGAGGACAGGCCCTCCTGAAAAAAGCCACTTACTGCCCCCTTTTTAAAGTGCATTCCATCATAACAAACAAGTAGGTATTAGCCATTATCCAGCATGGCTGTTGTCTGGAGCTCATTACTACAATGCTCCGTATTCCACCTCATGCTCACAGGTTAACACAGGAACATCAAGCATTACTGAGGCATCAAATGGGCTATAGTACCCGTTGCTCCTTAAAATCAGGGCTCAGGAGTATACGCACAGTACTTCCTAATCCCCAAAAAGGACTGGTCTTTAAGGCCAATTTTAGATCTCAGGACTTTAAACAAATGCATTCTATCAGAGCACTTCCACATGGTCACCTTACAGGGCGTCATTCCACTTCTTCAACAGGGCAACTTTATGGCATCCCTAGACTGAAAGGATGCCTGTTTCCACATACCAATACACCCAGCTCATCGCAAATGCTTAAGGTTTGTCATAGAAGGCAGACATTACCAATTCAAGGTTCTCCCACTCGGGGGAAACTACTGCACCCCAGGTGTTCACCAAATGCCTAGATGTGGTAGTAGCTCATCTTCGCAGACAAAATATCCACATACTCTCTACCTGGATTATCAAAGCCAACACTCGTCAGGAGCAGCAACACACTCAGATGACAATAGATCTCCACAGCTTAGGGTTTACTGTTAACATTACCAAGTCTCACCTGCATCCGTTACAGGTTCAACCATGTATAGGAGCAATCCTAAACACAAATCTAGGATTAGGCTTCCCCAACCACTGCAAGAGTTTGAAACTATCAGGAAACATTGCCCCAGCTTCAGACAAACCAACAACTCACTGTGAGAATGGCCATGCATCTGCTGGGATGATGGCTTAATGCATTTCCATACTTTTTCACCCAAGATTACACATGCGTCCCTTACAGGAATGTCTGGCTCGTCAGTGGTCTCAAGCATAGGGTCAGTTGGATAATGTAGTGTTGGTAGACTGCCACACCCACCGCTCTCTGCAATGGTGGAACACCTCAAACCTGCTCAAGGAGTGGACTTCTTCTCGCCCCTGTTCCCCACATCACTTTCACAACTGGCGCATCACAGACAGGACGTGGGGCACACCTACAAGACCTCACAGTGCATGGCCTCTGGTATGCCAAGCACCAGAGCCTCTACATCAATTACTTAGAACTTAAAGCTGTTCACCTAGCATTGAAAGCATTCCTACCTCACCAGACTCATAAGGTTGACCTAGTCCAGGCAAACAATGACAGTCATGAAAACAAGGGTGGACATGGTCTCCAAACTGTCACACACCTCAAACCATCTGGAATTGGGCTCCACATCACAACATTCACCTGTTAGCAGAATACCTTCTGGGAGCAGATAACGACTTTGCAGACCTGCTCAATAGGATGCAGCAACAAGTCCACGAATGAGAACCCCACCCACACGTCCCCCTACCATACTTCCAAAAGTAGGGGTTCCCTCAGCAGAAAACCCAACATGCCTAAACTTCGCCTCCTGGTTTCCACACCCACTATCCAAGGGCAATGCACAATGGATGAGTTGGTGAGGGGTATTTTTCCTATGATTTTCCATCTCTCCTTCTCCTTCCATTTCTGGTTCAGAAGCTCAGGCAAACTTCTCTTATAATGATCCTAATATTTCCCACTTGGGCTCGTCAGCCTTGGTTCACAACAATTCTAAACGTCTCTGCAGTTCCACACGAGAAGCTCCCCAACAGGCCTGACCTTCTCACTCAGAACCACGGACAGATCAGGGACCCAGATCCCAAAACTCCCAACCTACCAATTTGGCTCCTGAGGTCATAAAGTTTGGTTACCTTAACTTACTACCAAAATGAATTGACATTCTTAAGGGAGCACAAAGACCCGCCACTAGGCATGCTATGTAGCAAAATGGAAATGTTCTGTTTGCTACTGCCACTCAAAGCAAATTGACCCTGTCAAAGTTGCAGTGCAAGATAGAATCTAGTATCTACTTCACTTACAAAAGCCTGGATAGTGTTCAATTCCATATGCTTACATCTTGCTGCAACAGTTGCCTATCTCCAAAATTGACAGCACCTTTCTCTGTTCAAAATTCCAGTCATCAAAGTCTTCATGGAAGGCCTCAAATTAGTTATTTCACCAAGGGTTCCCCCTGTATCTTCATGGAATCCTAATATCGTACTTACAAGACTCGCGGGTCTCCCATTTGAACTTCAATACTCATGCCCTCTTCAGTTTCTTTTTTGGAAGGCAGCATTTTTAATCGCCATCACTTCACTTAGACGTGTTAGTAAGCTCTCGGCTTTAACCTAAGAAGAGCCTTTCTTCCAAATACACAGAGACAAAGTGGTTCCCGGCACCAACCCTAAATTACCATCTAAGGTTGTGTCTCAGTTTCACCTCAACCAAACTATTGAATTGCCAGTTTTTTCCCCTCAACCAGATTCTGCTGCAGAAAGAGCTCTTCATAATTAATGTTAAAAAAGCACATAGGTTCTACATTGAGAGGGGGTAAAACATTTAGAAAGTCAAAGCACCTTTTTGTCGCCTTTACACCACAACACAAAAGCAACCCTATATCCAAACCAGGTGTAGTCAAACCTGCCATTCTGAGGCTAAAAGACCTATACCTGTTCCTACTAGAGCACATACTACTCTGAACAAGGAAGCAACAATGGTCCTTTTTGGAAAATTTCCCATAGGTGACATGTAAGGCAGCCACATGGTCCACACCGCACAAATTCACCAAACATTATTGTGTGGATGTTTTAGAACACCAGCGAGCCAATGCAGGCCGTGCTTCATACCCTTTTCTAAACCACTGCAATACCCACAGGTTAGCCACCACTTCTGAGAGAGACTGATTTAAAGTCTAAGCAGGGCATGTTTATCTACATCCACACATGCCATTGAATGGAATGTTACTTCCTCTGTAAGCATCTATTTGTGGCATGTAGTGCTGTAGATTCACATGTGCCCACCCTCTTCCCCGGGCACCTGGAATTCGTTGCAGTTCCTTACATTTACTATTTTCACTGTAAACACATTAAGCATGCTCATTGTATTACGTACACATACTTTACACTCCTTTCTCACCCGCCTGCAGGAAAACAATCTAACAATTAAGTTGATGCCTATGTGCATTATCACTGAGAGAAGGAGTCACTCAACCTTGTGACTCAAAAGACTTCTTTAAGGAAAAATAAATTGCACAACTCCGGACCTAACACTAGATGGCAGGAGTATGCAGACCATGTGAATTTACGGCTCTACATACCACAAACAGATGCTTACAGGGTAAGTAACATATTCCGTTTCTTTTGTCTTAAGCACTCCAAGCAAATGCATGTGTTTTCCAGCTGTTTCTCCTTTGTGCTTCTCTTCCTCCTTCTAGGCTCCATGTTGCTCTCTCACTCGTGCTTCTCTCTAACTCCTCTGTAATGTGCTTGCCCTTGTGTCCTCCTCCCAGTAAAGTTTTCTTGCCCTTATGCTTCTCCCCAGCTCCACATTATGGTCTTGAGCCCTTTTGCTTTTCACGCCCCTGCTCTGCTTTGCTCTCTTTTGCCCATTTGATTTTTTTTTCTCTGCATCCACTTGTGCCCTCGGGTTTGCTTCCTCTACCCCTGTTTTGCTTCCCCCACTCCCTGTGTTGCTTCTCACTCACCCATTTACAAATAAAAGATTTGCACATTTGTTTTTTTATTTACAGATCCAACCTGTATTGTTCAATAAAAACAAAAAAATATGCCGGTGTCATTTTGTAGGTGCGTGCATGGATGATGTGAGTGCCTCCAGAATGATGTGGTCACTGAGTCATAAGCTTTTTTTTTTTCATTATTTTTTAACAATGCTGCACAGCTTTGAGGATGCTATACAGCACTGCTACAACCCATTGGTAAAGCCAGAAGGTCCTAAAGGCATGATCTGTTGGCTTTGCCAATGGTTGTTCTTTCTTGCGAGGAGTCAAATGAGAAGTGGCTTTGTCCAGGCAACATCTGCCCAACAATATTGTACCCAAATCTTCGCAAGTACAGCGGATTAGATATGCTGCAAGAGGACAGTGTGCTGCTTATCAAATGAAGAGTTTCTTTGTAATTGCCTGACTGCAGCAGAAGTCATCCAATTACCCCATGAGCCTGGGAGTTCAGTTTTTTTTCCGCTCCCACAGGATCGCTGCAATGTTTGCTAATACTTTTCTTGTTTCCTACCCCGGGGGTCCCTCTAAGCACCCACCCACCCCCATAGTGGTGATGATGATGAAATTAGTCTTCTAATGCGCAAAGCCATGTTGAGTAGCTGTGCACATTAGAAGTCTAATTTCATCATACCCACCATAGGGAGGGGGGGCACAGAGGGTATTCGGAGGGTCCCCTGGGGCAAGAAATAAAAAATAATGGCAAAAATTGCAGTGATCCTGTGGGCTCAGGGAAAAATATGGCAGGGGCCACATTCATTAAGTTTATGCCCCAGGTCATAAGGATAATGAAGGGAGAGTTGGCTTTGTGGCCCCCTTCCCAGAGCAATTAAAGGCTCCAGGGAGCCCACTCTTGGGGCCGGAATCATGAAAACAGCGGAGAGGCTGCACATGCCAGCTGGGAACAGACATTTGGTACGTTTCCCTGCCTGCACTGATGTGGGCAGGGAAGCAAATCAAAATATTGCTCTTCTCAGGAGTGAACAGCATTGTGGGGAGCCGGCTGGGGCCACCGAGACCTTGGACGTACACCTGCAGTCCTATAAGTGGTTGGGTGCATTGGGTGAACAGCAGGACACACGCCTTGTAAAAATGCGGTCCTGTGGGGAATGGGGGCACCCGGGGCTGACAGTGGCTCAGGAGGTTGTGGCATGCAGGCCAAATGAGTGGCCCTGGGGGTGGGGTTTCCAGGGCCTAACATGGCTCGCACGGCCCCTTTCCCCTTTAATTTTAGTAATAGCCCTGGGGGATGGGCTTCCCAGGACCTAACAAGGCTTGGGGAGGGGAGGTGCTGCACACCTCCCCTTTTAATTTTAGTAATGGCCCTGGGGGAGGATGTATTGTATTGTAATAGTATTTATATAGCACTTTCTACCCCTGACGAGGCGTCGAAACGGTTTTCGGCGAGTAGCACGCTACTCCGGAACGCAACATGAATTAGTTATGGATTAGTATTGGGAAATATGTGTACAGTTTTAGTATTATTATGAGTTAATTTGAGCAACGGATATGAGAGTTTGTTAGTTAGATTACTGGAGTAATGGAGGGGTTGAGGAGGAAAGAATCCAGAAGTGTTAATTGGGAGTATATGGTAATAGGATTTAGGCTTGGGATGAGTAAAGGCGGATGGAGGAGGGAAGAGTCTGTGGAAGGGGTTAGGGAGATCATAGTAGCAGGGCGAGATAAATGAGGGCGAATTTAGTAGGGTTGTTTGGGAGGTCATGATAGTAAAGTGAGGTTTGGTGAGTTAGATGTGGATGTGGAGGTGAGAGCTTAGGCAGGGTTGTTTGGGAGATGAAAGTAGTAGAATGGATTTGGGATGAGTCAGAGTGGGAATGGAGGATAGATTGATAGAGACATGACATTGATATAAGATGAGACCAGGGATTCATAGATATCTAGTATAACAACCCACCCATGAGCCATGCAATGACCCACAAACATGCCAAGCACAGAACAACATTAACATATATATATATATATATATATATATATATATATATATATATATATATATATATATATATATATATACACACACACATACACATGAATACACACACATATGCACACATATGTACTTACAATACATATTTAAAACCATGGGTAAATATACTTAAACAGGTTTAGAGTGTGTGTGTAGTTTATTGTTATGACATAGTAGCAATACATATTTTCTAAAGAACTATACATAACTAGAAATATACGCATAATCAGAAAATATATTTATCAGCATAGGCATATGCAGTCCATAGTTGTTTGAATATGTTGGTTATGAAGGAAAGAGCCAACGCTTGAGTAGTTTTCTGAAGACAAGAAAGTTATCTGTGGCTCTTATAGTGGGGGTAATGAATTCCATAGTTTGGCTGCTTGAACGGAGAAAGATGTACCACCTATAGTCCTTTTCTTGTATGGTGGTGTTCTAAGGCTAGGTGCCAATCTTGAGCGGAGGTTTCTTTGTTGAATGTATTTGGTTATTTTGTTTCTGATAAAAAGCGCTCCTGTTCCATGTATAGCTTTGTGGGTGATACAAAGCAGCTTGAAAGTGCATCTTCTGGCAACGGGTAACCAGTGTAGTGCTCTCAAGGCAGGGGAGATGTGGTCCCCAAGCACTACGAACTCCACACCATTAAACAACATAAGGCCCTGGAGTCACCACAGCTTAATGGACTTAATTAGGAACGAGGAGAGGGCCATGTGGCCCTCTCCCCTTTAAAAAAACATAAGGCACTTTGGCCACCCCCCACCATGCATGGTCATAGGCTGTGATTGGCGGGAGGTTGGCTTTACATATCGTAATAAAATATTACTTTACTTTTAAACAAAAAAATACTAGAAATTTACTGAAAAAAACAAAGGTTAAAATAACGTAATAGTTAGGTGTCATCAGTGACATCATTTGACATTTGAGATGTCATTAGAGGTCATAAATTATGTCATAGAACATGTCATGAGTGATGTAATATGTGAGGTCATAAGCCGTACATAGTGGGCGTGCAAGTTATAGTTAGCTCTGCCAACTACAACTGGTGAATTTCTGTGGCTTTTTTTTTTTTAGTTAAAAACATTAATGTTGTCAGTGACATATTCATCTAAGTATAACGTTACCTTAACCTTTTGATATATTTTTTCTGTGAATTTCTAAGATTTTTTTTTTTAAACAAAAACATCTTTTTATCACATCTAATTATAATATTACTTTAACCTGTGGGTAGTTATAGTTAGACAAGGTTTCCATAGCAAATGCTTTTTTGCTTTGCTACCAACTTTTGCTCCATTTTTATGAATCTCTGTAAACCTTTCCAAAATTTCTCTTTAGTGCCTAGTTTGTGCATGGAAAGTTTCACAGTGATCTGTCAGGCAAGGATCGAGGAAAAAGGGCATGTGTCCCCAAAACACAAAATCACCAATGCATTTTCCATAGCCTTTTTAAGGCAGTGCTACCACAAGAGCTGTTGAACAGAAACCAAATTTGGCAGGAAGCTAGACCTCGGTCCAGAAAGCATGCTTTGTGATTTGGTGTAAATCCATTCAGTAGTTTTTGAGAGATAGTCTCAAACATATTTGTATATCTGGATGGTTGGGTTTGATGGGCTCTTGTGAGAGTCCCTCTAACCCAATTTTAAAAATAACTTTTTGGTAGGCCCAGGGGAAGTTTTTTTTTTTTTTTACTTTGGGTCAGTTCACTCCCATGGAAGATATGCCCCTGCCGGAGCAAGCGATCTGATTGGCTGCCTTCAACAACTTATTTTTCAATAAACGTTATTGATTTTTCTGAAGACCACATAACCTTTACAGCATGAGTCTCAGGATAAAGTAGCATTGCATCCTGCAAGTTACATATTCAGTCATACATTGTTTCAGGTTTTAGAACTAAACCTACTGAGCAACAATAGTTGGTTAGCCGCAGAGGTGGGCCTATAATAAGATCTCACAGCACCCCATACTATATACAACATGCATCTTCATATAGCATTTTGGGTGGTCATTCCCAGTGTTCAGGCAGGATGGGGACCTGAAACAGATCATGATCACTTTGTATAATACAAAAAAATCAGTACTTAACTTATAATTCGCCCTCCTCCCCCTGACCACCCATGGTTTTCCTGTGTAGTTGTCAGAATGTGAAGTCTATTTAGGAGATCTGGTGGCCATATGTATATCTCATTACCTTACTAGTCCTTTCATCAGACCCAGGAGGGTCCTGTGCCTTCAGCAGATCAGACAGGTCATACTCTAATTGCTCATCTTTGTGAACATGGCACATCTCTTCCTCTTCCGCACTTGCCCATTCAACCATATCTTTTGCATATGCGGCAAGGGTGGGGGCTGTCAGCCATAGCCATTCAATGGGTATACGTCAATTTGTTTGAACTAGCCCGAACAGATTCCCTGCCCATTTGGTTTTAGCAGCCCCAGTAAGAATGGTCAGATCTTTAGTTCTACTACTCATCCAGAGGTCTTATTAATACTGTCTGACAAAAATAGAACAATTGGTACAATAGCAGGAAAAAATTAAATCATTACTACAACACACTGCAAAAGCAATTTATTTACACATTTCTTTTCATATTATTTAACTTAAGTGATAAAATAACCTAAATTAAACATATCACAAAACTACAAGCAAAATTTGCATATCATACAAACATATAGTGTGTACATGAATCAACACACATATATAATAACAAAACACTTCAACAAAGATTGTACTCCAGTGATTCCTTCATTTTCAGAGAATGTGGTCCTTAACAAAACTTAAAATGTAAATCCACATAGAAGATGGTTGTATCATATACTACACATCTCTAGCAAAAAACCGACTGCTGTTGTCTGTATTTAAAGAAAGATGTCTCATAAACATTCCTTATAGGTTTCAATTAATATTTGCTCACAACCTCTCCCTAAACAACAAGGTCTACATGTATTTAAAAAAACGTTTGTGTTAAACATTTTTAGTGTCTCAGCACAGCCATAATTTAGGGAAGCTCATGCAAGAAAAGAGAATCAAGGTCATCAAGTACAAAATAGCCCTTCAGTGTTTAAACCCATATATGTTAATTGCAAACAAATGGAGATATTATTACAATCTGCTTAAGGGATGCCATTGCCAAATCAAGGCCTGAAAGTCCCAGATATGAATCAAGCAACTTACTGCCTATTTAGACAAAAAAGCCAAAAACGTATAGATGAAATTCAAAAAGCATCTGAGGGAAGAAAGAAAATAAAAATGAAAGGCTACCAATTGCTCTAAGCGTAGTTATATTGTTCTCCATAGTTTACGATCTTCACCCATTAGAGCTTTAACAACTTACTTATTCAGATGAAAATGTCCAGGCGTGTGGTGAAGCTTCTTAGTTTTTTATGTCTATCATGCTTCTCGATTACAGAGTGCTTAGGCGGAATTGGAGGAAGTATGTAAAATTATGCTGCTCCCCGACAAGTATAACCTCGAGCGTATTCGTGCATTCGCGTGCAGCCAAATCTATTCACACGCTGGCTATCTCTTTGCACTTTTCATTGAGGAAGGGGCAAAACCTTCCGCTGTGTCCTCTGTCAGGATATATACACGTATTGAAACGCCTTCCGTGGCAGCCATCTCAAAACTGAGTTATTCTCTAAAAAAAAGCCCTGTTTTGAATATATCACCCCTGTGGCGGCCATCTTAAATTGTACTTCATGCAACTTCTAAGGCGACTAAGTGTGTAGTATCGATGGCAGCCATCTTCAAATGGACCTGTTCACATTATCCTGATTCCAGACTAGATCCTCAAACAAAAATCATTTCACTTCGTATGGAGTTCATATCTAAAAAAATATTTATATATATACACACACCAACCCCCCCGCCCCCCCCCCTATGGCTTATAAAGAAAACAACTTGGAGATACAAAGGGCCTGATTACAACTTTGAAGGAGGTGTTTATCCGTCCCAAAAGTGACGGATATACCACCAGCCGTATTACGAGTCCATTATATCCTATGGAACTCGTAATACCGCTGGTGGTATATCCGTCACATTTGGGACGGATTAACACCTCCTCCAAAGTTGTAATCAGGCCCATAGTGTTTCAGTTTCAAATCTCACTAAGGGAAAAAAAGGATTAACAAATAAACATCCCATAAGCAAATTATGCCAGCCAAAATTAATAATTAGTGCATCATCAAATCAAATTGGAGAGTTTGCATCCCCCAAAAATTAAGGGTAGAAACATTTTATAAATGTGTCCACTCTAATAGACAATAATAACATATATCATCACATTAATTTAGGAAATTAACTGCTTCACCTATTGAAGTTAGAAAAAATGTTAAAGCATTTGTCATAGTGTGTTACGGGGCCAAAGAATTTGAATAAATTAGATTAAAACCCACATTTTATCCAAGTCATTGAGGCCATACCAGGCTGTTCCATATTTCTCAATAAGCCTTGCTTCCATTTTGTTCAAAATGGTTGATACAGATTGTCCACTTGGATATGCACGGGCTACATAAAGTACTGTCCATCAGAGATCATCTGGCTTGTGGTTCAATTCACAATAGTGCTTCACTAAAGGTGCTCCTTTTATTGCACATCTGATTCTCGATCTGTGTTGGAGGATTCTTGCTTTAACTCGCTGTGTCGTTTGTCTTATGTACATTAAATCACACAGACATTTTATGCAGTAGATCACATTTTTAATATTACAATTAGAAAGCAAGACTGAATATTTGTACCTACATTTACTAGTACTTCTTTAGTCTCACTTATAAAGTGACAAGCCGTGCAATTTTTACATTTATAATGGCCACTCAAAGGGGGGAACTGAGGCAGCGTCCTAAGGACTTTTTTCTTCTCTGTCTGAAATCCAGCTTTAACCCAGTGCTCTTGTAAATTCCATGCTTTCTTAAAAGCAAATAATGGTTTCTGAATTCCCAAAGGGGTCAGGATTCGCCAATTCTTTTTCAATAATGGATCTCACTTTATTCGCTGTGGGATTGTCTAGCACCTCTCTCCAATAAGAGGATAAGGAGGATCAACTCCACACCATATGTAGGAAGTCCACCATCAGCGTTCCACACTGGGGCCACGCCGGCCACCGATAGTGGTAGATCACAGGTAGCGTTTGCGGGGTAAGATGTGTCTGGTGTACAAAATTATATTGTATAAATTTAAGGCGGGCATGGACCTTCTGACCTTCACCCAGTCTTTATTTGATAGTGGTTGTCGTAGATCAGCGCACAATGCCTGGTATAGGTGAGATACCAGTCCGTGGCCCCCTACCATGTTCATCATAGTCGATAGAACACTAGACCTTGCCGGCCCATAGGGGAAAAAGAGCTATAGCTTGCGTGCCGTGCTGGAGATCTTGATGTATTGGAGGTACTGTCCTCCCCTGGCATTGGCTTCCTATCTGGAAATAAAGCGTTGGCCAGGGTACAGGTCCCCCATAGTTTCACACCTGCCATCCTTCCACCTCTGCACAGACATGGAGTTTGCAATTTTTCAGAAGGGTTGTATCACCGACAGAGACATCTCCAGGGCATAGGTAGCTCAACGGATACCTTGTCAAACTACCTCCTCTTACACCCCCGCCACCACACGAATGATGTGGGGGGAGGGCGGGGGTAATCCTTCGCCCCATCATCAGTAGTGCCTGCAAGGACCTCTCCCCATATGTGCCCCAGAGAAATCTCTTCCCCTAGTTGTCATCTAGGTCTAACCAATGCACCACATGCTGTAATTGGGCTGCCATATAATAAGAGTTCCAGGTTTGGGACCACAAGTCCTACTTATTCCCATTGACTTTTTAGGGTAGGTAGCCTGACACGTTTGTACTTAGGTCCCTAGAGTAGGTCCACCATCACACTATCCAGTGCCTGAAAGTAACATTGTGGAATTGTATAAAATGTGCTCTGCAGAGCATAAAGACTGCAGGGAAGTATTCTAATTTTGGTGATACTGATCTTACCCATCAAGGATAATGATAGTTCTTTCCAGAATCAGGTCGAGGATCGAATCCCCTCTACCACTCAGCCATTGTTTTGATAGGTCGGGACTGTATGAGTCAATTGTGTCCCAAGGTAGCGGACCTCACGGAGTTCCCAGAGAAAGCCCTCACCCGGGAGATCATCACCTCCGGTTTCCACCAGTCTACCTGGTGGGAACAGTTTGGACTTATTTGGGCTGATTTTAAGTCCTAAAATCTCTCTGGACTCCTGCATGTTGTTGAGCAGGGTAGGCCCTGAATAATATGATATTGTCCACATAGTGGGAGAGCCCAGAGCGGTCTCCCTGAGCCTAATGCCCTGTGAGCCCAATACTCACCTCAGGTCTCCACTAAAGGCTCCATGGCTAAGTCCAATAGGAGCTGTGAAAGGGGGCAGTTCTGGCCTGTACTGCTATTTAGTCGGTAAGGTGCCGATATCACCCTCCCAGATCGCACCCGGGTGTATGGAACTGAGTAAATCATGCGGATACGGCGGATAAATCTGGGATCCAGACCCATCTCCTGAAGTATTCGCCATAGGTAGTCCCCATTTAGGGAATGGAAAGCCTGCTCGATATCTAGGAATGCCAAGGCATATTCATCTGTCATAAGCTGCGGGGCATGATAAAAATGCGCCAACCTTCTCAAATTATGTAGAGTATTCCATTGTGGTATAATCCTGGTCTGGGTAGGCATCTGCGGGATGAGACGTGCCGCAGGGTCCACTGAGAGTTTTCATGTCCATGTTCAGTAAGGATATCGCCCTACAGTCCGATAGCAACGTGAGGTCCTTCCCTGGTTTTTGGATCATGGCTACCACTGCCTTTCGTAGGGAGGACGGCTGCATGCCACATAGCAGTGCCTCGTTATTTACTCAAGCAGGTTCTCAGCTAGGCGATGTGTATGTTTGTGATAAAATTCCGCAGGCAGTCCTTCACTTCCCGGAGTTTTTGCTGTTTTACCGCCACCATGATCTCTTCTTTGGACAGCGGGGGTGCCCAGTGCTTCTCTGGAGTCTGTCAAAGTGAGGGAGCAATATATTTGTCAGGAATTCTGAGATATTTTCTGCTAGCGGAGGTGATCGCTCAGCGTATACTCCACATAAATGGGTGTAGAACACCTTTTTAATTGTCCTCTGAGTGTACTAGGGTTCCAGTTTCAGCACAGAA
The DNA here is from genome assembly GCF_031143425.1 of Pleurodeles waltl. Lineage (NCBI taxonomy): Eukaryota > Metazoa > Chordata > Amphibia > Caudata > Salamandridae > Pleurodeles > Pleurodeles waltl. The sequence continues at coordinate 275,104,000 of NC_090438.1, read as the reverse complement.
TGAGAACATTGTAGGGCAGGGTCTTCAAACTGGGGGGCGGGCACCCTATGGGCTTCTCAAGTGCTTCCAGGGGGTGCTGCCATGCTCTGGCCAAATAAAGCATTATACAGATAACCGTGCTTTGTTTTAAGGAGAAAAAATGTTATTGCATTTTTAAAAAGGTAAAAGAACTTAACTGCAATGTTCAAATGAGTCTAGACATATTTAAACATTGCCAACTTTATAGATTAATTGTGAAAAATTCAGAGGAGGACCCAATTAATTGTATTTGCACCTGGTGGGGGTGCGGCATCACAAAGTTTGAAAACCACTACTATAGGGTCAGGGCTTTCTCTCCGGACTAATCTAGTTAACAGTGCTCCTGTTTTATGCCCTTTCCCATGTAGCCATTGTCTATAAACTGTGTACTGGTGTTTTTAAGGCACACTGTACGCAACACCCTCAGTAATTGAGGGTCAAAGGGGAGCACCAACTCTAGTCGACCGAGCTCTTTTTCATGAACCTTGATGGCCTGCCTTAATTGAAGTTGAACTCCATAGGACATGGAGATGCAGACCCCATGCAGGATGGATTTTATAGCTTCCCATTCGAGGGCTCTGCTGATGGCTGAGCCCCAGTTATCAGTGAAGAAATGGGACAAGGAGTCCCGAACAGTCTGTGCAAATGTGATAGTCCGCTAGTGCCTCTGCGTGAGCCACCACAATGGTACGGCTGGGCAATCTGGTTCTTCACCCAAGCTTAGCAAGAGTGGTGAGTGGTCAGAGGGGTACATGGGTAAATATTTGACATCAGCCACTCCTGTTGCTAATCCAGAGGACACAAAGCAATAATCTAGGCAGCTAGAAGTGCATGTCGCTGGAGTGTAGGAAGAAAACAGTTTTTCCACAGGGTGCCTCTTGTGCCAGATGACATTGAGAGCCAAGCCAACTATCACATCTCGGAGTGTTGCAGTGAGCCGGGGTTTCGTGTTAAGCCGGGGAGGTGGGCTTTTCCTAGTTAAGATTCCCATGCAGGTCACAGGCTGCCTGTAACATGAAGAAAAATATTGCAGGCAACCATTGCTGGACTTGAGTACTTAGTCCCATGTCCCGAGTTTTATTGAAAAAAAAAAAAAACAACAACAAAAAACTCACACAGGCACAAAGGGACAGTATAGGTGTACCTAGCCCCCAAGGGGCCAATATGTTTTTCTTTGGAAAAGCTGTGATTTTGCTGGACTTCCGTGAGATTGCAGCTCTAAAATAAAAATAAAAAAAAAATTGCATTTTTATTCAAATAAAATTTAGGTGCGGAGGCCGACCAGGGCATAAAGGTTTTCACTAATTTGTTTTTGGGGAGGGGTCGTTATTGAGGCCCCATTCTCCGAGCCAATGAGTGCCCTGGGGACCCTATCCCCTGGGGCCAAATAATAATTTAAGCGGAGGGGGCATGCCGCCCCAATCCCTGCGTCACCGTTGGGCCCTGGGACAACAGCTGCAACTGACCGATGGGCGATGATGCGTGAGCCTTGAGGCACTAACCGCAGTAAAAAGTAGAGTCACAAAGCACGAGAGAGGGGGGTTGCTTTACCAACCCCTTTACACAACAGACAGCAAGGGGGCCAGAGCCTATATTTGTCAAGACTGACATCAGACCCATCAATGTCATACCACTACTGTGTGTGCCAGTGTGCCGGTGAATCTTGGGAGGAGGGAGCCGATGCGAGTAGGTGACCCACGAGGAACAAACCTTGCTGTGTGACTACACCAGGTCCTGTGCCCTTTCTTCGTGGTGCCCAGATGACCCTGAGTTGGGGTACCTAGTGTACCTGGAAACATGTGTTGAAGGCGATTGGTCAGTTCACCTGCACTTTGGCACACACAGTGGTGGTATGACATGGAAGGGTCCGATGTCCGTCCTGACGAATGCCCTGAACTCTGTTGAGCCTTTAGGCTGAAACATGTTGATGGTGTAGTGAGGCGTAGTAGGGTACTAGTTCCCCTGTTCCACACACTAAGTTTTTAATATCAAGTGGTATCCCATACAATATAAGTTCTGATTAGGTTACCACATTGATTTTTAATGGTTTGTTTTGCGGATCCTCACACATTTTTCCATAAAAAGTACCTCCCTGAACACAGGGCATAGGCCTGCTCTTCATCAAACCAAGTTTTTGAAGAGTGAAAAAGTACCTCCCTGAACACAGGGCATAGGCCCACTCTTCATCAAACCAAGTTTTTGAAGAGTGAGGTTAGGAGGTCCTATGATGAAGCATGACACCTGGTGGTATGTTAGGACATCCTGTTACAGTTTTATATGTGCCTAGAAGCAGGCTGAGAACACAGGAATAACCAAATGTGAGGGATTTTAGGAATGATTTTATATGTTCAGTTTTTTTTTTTGTGTATAAAACTAATCACAATAACCACTATATTAACCAATAACCTTGGCTTCCGGAGTAGCGTACTATTCACCATAAAGTACTTAATTACCTAGTCAGGGTTAGTAAGCGGTATATAAACACAATTGCAATCTCGAAGAAATTTAGGAGACCGCGCCTAAAAAAAAAAAAAAAGTGACTTTAGTTTAAAAAAAGATTATTGTGGCCAAACATGGCCATAAAACTCTTACTTGGATAGGACAGTTTCAAACAATGATGGATACAAAGTTTGCTGAATTATTTATATTCTCCTTCCTCCAGGGCTGCATGATGTGATGCATAAAGTGATGTAAGTAAGGTTTGTTGCCAATTCGGTATACATGGACACTGCATCAACAGAAGAATATCCAGAGGCTTGTATTGAGGCTTCATTATCCTCAATATGCACCACAAAAATTAAATGTAGTAGTAACTTTAATTGGCTGACAACCTAAAGGTTACTGTTTTTATTCTCTGTGCATAGGTAAGAGTAATTCTTAACTTACCAATCAGTTCTGTGGAATCAAACCCATACTTTAGAGTTTCGAACTCCAATGAATTAGTCCACCAACATGTATTCTTTAGCTCTGTCCATATGTTTCACCATACACTCTACCTATACCCACTCATACCACATAACTCACATAGGTACCTACCACTCAAAATAAGATCATAAGTGCTCCTCTGCATTTTGAGAAGTTTTAGCCCACACCACTGACCTCTAGCAAAGTGGTGTGAGGGGGGAACACCATAATGAAGCATGCCATCTAAGGGTGGGTGAGAGTTTTCATCCTAAAAACAAAGATTTGTCTTAACCAAGACATGGGGTCAGAGATCCTTTTTAGGTGATAGGTTTCCTACATTAGACCCTATGCATTGTTTTTTGTATTTAGTTTGTCTGGAGTAATGTATCAAGGGTCTTTAAACACTCCCTTTTTGCCCTATGTGGTATAATTTGTATTACCTTTCACCCAGCGATCCAGTGCTTTTATTGAGACATTTACATAACCAACCCAGGATTGTTGTTTATCTTTGTGTGTACCCCGAAACTTCTTAAAGTACTTTTCTGCACACGGGCATCCTTCTTGTAAGCGTAGGAGTCAGCTACCCCCTTCTTGAGTCAGGAGTGTACCCCTCCCAAGTGTTGGTGCAAACTTCCTCATTAAGACTCCCCAGTGCTTTTGACCCACCGTGCACATTCTTAATGCTCTTTCATAAGAGGCTAAACATTTGTCAGTATTGTCTCCCACCACTAAGATGGGCATGTGGGGGACAGTGGGCCATCCAAATTGGAATAAAAAAGAATTTGTAAAAAAATCAAAAATTACCCTATCAAATACCAGAGCCCTTATTACATATAAGGCACACTTTTCCTGGTTGCACCATGGTGCACCTTTAAGCAGGTGCGCTGGATGCAAACAGAGGAAGTGTGCCCTATTATATTGAATGCACTGCCCTCAGGCAGCAGCCAACTAGCTCTGCCCCCAGGGCAATGCATTCAAGAGAAATACAGAACAGCTGGTTAAAAGCTGCTCCGTGTTTCTCTATGCATGCTACAAGCAGCCTACACTTTTAGGAGGGATTAGAGATCCTCTTGCAGGTGGGTACAGGGAGTGACTGCACCCAACTGTAGGGGGATGTTTATGGGGGACCATGGGGACCCCCTTTCATTCTCTAAAGGGCTACCATTAGGAGACGCACTGATAGTGGGCCACCCTTTTTGTGGCGCATTTTCAGTGCTCCTCCTAAAGACCTCTGCCCCCATTGCAGTAATATGGCGCAGGTGCAGAGACAAAGTGATTCCGTCATTTGCATGGGGCCACGAGGGAATGTCTTCTAATGATCGCACTGGCCATACATGTGCACTAGTGCTATCTGTATTACAGAAGAGGCCGCATCAGCATTTGCAGGCCCTTCTATGATACCAAAGTGCCCCGAGGGCACACGAAGCCGGCGCAAACACTCGCTGCACCCCTGAGGCACTTCTGTAATACAGCTCCTAGGGCAAATCAAAAATTTGTTTCTTGCTTTCAGTTCAGATTAGGGATTTCTAATTTCCATCTTGATGGCTGAGTGGTACTGGTAAACAAAAGTTCTGGATCCCACCTCAAGACACCAGTGTGAGAAAGTGGATTATTAGTTGGGGTGAATGTAATAAGGTCACTATACTCTTGAGGTCCAGTAAAGGTTTCAGTGATTTAAATCAGAACTCAACCTCTGGTGGCTATGACACAGAGCAGACTGACTTATCTTAAGAAAAAGTGTAAAGAATTTAGAAGTATCAAAACAGTTAAGAACTCAAAAACAGAACACACTCCAATTTATAAAAGAAGAGTGTAATTTAATGAACAAAATGACCCCAGAATGTCAGTAATCCAATAAGTTGAAGCAGCTATACTATGAATTTTTAAAGCTTTAAATAAAAAATAGAACCAAAAAGTGTTACGCGCCAGCCATGCTCATCTGGTGGCGATTGATCAATACCTAGGTATGATTTAAAGCCGACCATAAAGGAGCACTGGTCCGACACAGAAACCATGTTTGATCCGGTCGGAAGTTGCACCTTCTGACTTGGTCTTAGAAATGCAAGTGAAAAATCTTCAACAAGGCAAGGTGGTAGGCTGTGGTTAAGAAGGGCTCCATAAGGCCTGATAGCCATTGTACGAGGTCCCTGGAAAGCCATTGATTTTTGGCGAGAAAGTTCAGAACATGAGAAATTATAAATTCACGCCCAGGAAGGTCCCTAACGGCCGAACACATTGGTGCCTTCATCCAGTGATGATGACTAGGTTTGGGCATAGTTACGTTTTTGGAAGTGAGATCCCCACAGTGAGGAAAGGGTACATGATGCAGCCAAACAGAATTCCACAAGGCCGGATTCTGTCTCTTAGATATCCTGCTGAACTGAATTGCTGTTGCAGAAAGAGGTACGAGCAGGAACAACCTGAATTTTCGGCCCAGTGGCAATGCATCTTCATCTGATAGACTTGGTAGGTTTGACCTGGTCCACTGGAAGTCTTTAGAGCCAAAAGGTCTCAAATCCCCAGGTTTTTTGGGCTGCTGGGAGGGAGTACACTTTGAAACAGCCAAGGGTCTAAGAACCTCAGGACCAGGACTAGGGGATCAAGACTGACTTGAGCAGAGGCCACCAGCAGGGTCCAGGGCTTATCTAGTTGGAACTGGTCAGCTGGACTCTTTAGGAAAATGGCTACTTAGAAGCATGTTGTGCCTCCAGCCAACTAACACTTGGACTCTAATTCTTAGGCTGAGTACAAGTCAGAGCAGGTCCAGCCTTCCAGATTTCCTCACAGGTCTCAATAGGAGGCTCAGTCCTATTCTGTATTCCATATTTATCCCTGGCACTAGCCTAGGGGTGGGGCTGTCTCCTGTTCCCTCCCTAACCAATAAGGAAAAGGTTTTCATGGGTAACCTTACCCACATTTTCAGCAGTTTATGCGTGCCATACTGCAGGTAATCCCACAGAGTTCTGCTGTACCTAATCCAATATGGAAGAACCTTTGTTCCTCTCTACAGAACTGCTGTGACAACCCCAGAGGTGTTGCAATGGAAATGAGCAACCCCTCCTCGGTGGTTGCACTAAACCACTTCTGCCAGTAGCTCCTCTCCTACTGTGATTGGTGCCTGCCTGGCTGGAAAAAAAGAAAGGGGCCAACCCTGAGGTTGGCTAGAGCTGCATGCGACAGGGTAGGCCTCTTTGAAGTCAATCAAATTCCTGGGAGAAGCCGAAATGCCATCCTATCAAGGGAAAAACAGTACCGCCCCATACACTGAAGGCCTTTATCCCTGCACTCACTGGGAGCAAGTTCACAATTCATCAAGGGGGCATTTCACCTGCCAGGAGGGAGTTGAAGCTCATGCAAATGGGCTTCTAGAGATTTTAAGCAGGAAAAGGGAAACTTTACAAAAGTACTTTCTTCAAAATATGTATTACAAATTCTACTTCACCAGTGCACTGGGCTTCCAATATTACGAAATCTTTAGAAATTAATTTTGTAGGTGTTTCCTAGCTGGAGGTTATATTAAATTTAATATTGTATCCCAGTACTTTCCCATGAAACACCTAGCTCCTCTACAGTATAAACAGATTTTGAGTCTTTTTCATTGTAAGGATATGTTTAACATTACACTTCTACATATCCTACTTTTGAATACCTTGCCTTAATGAGGGACTTATTAATCTCTAAACGCATGGTTTAGGCCTGTCAAAAAGGGTTATTTTGGCAGGGCCAATTTGCAGTTTTAAAACTGCGTCAGGCTAACGGGTAGGCCTACAGGCATGTTTGCACTGTCACTGCAGTGGGTGGCACAACGGGTGCTGTAGTCTGCTAGTGACATTTTTTCCTACAGGTCCACGTACATTTTATGCCATACATGCACTGGGGCCTGGTTAGCAAAGTTCCAAGGCACTATGCCAAATTCCAGCAGCACCAGTTCAAAAAAATGTGGTGATCATGCAAAAAAGACATTTTCCTACACTTGCTATATGGTGGCCATCCCTGACATATGATTGCGGAGACAGAGGTTTTATTGGTATTAAGGTAGGGCCCCAAGTGGAACACTTGCTGAAAAGGAAAAACTCGTATTTAGTCACACAATGTGGTTTTTTTTTTTTTTTTTATATGAAGAAGTGGCATTTTAAAGGTAATTGTTTTATATTTTAAAAATGTGGCAAGTTGATGGTTTGATGATTGGAAACAAACTAGTTTTTTCTACTAAAATGAAAACTTTGATATGGAGCAAAAAAAACTATATGCAAAAAATGTCAAGTAGCTATTTGAAGTCAAATAGTGAGTGGCAATTCTCACTCTGGAACTTATTCCAAATATGGGTATATCACTACCTTGGTACCAGAGGGCAATTAGTAGCAGCTACGGCAGATATTTCATCACCTATGTTAATGGGTGTTTATGACATTATTGTGCTACATCCTATTGCTGTCTCGGGCATGGGTCTTTGGCTTACAGGTAATGTATACTGTTATGACAGTGTAGCTCTGATTGCAAATCATGTGAGGTTGGCAAAACCAGAGGGGGAAAGCTCTAAAGCATGTGGCGCCGAGATTATAGGGTCTTTGCTTCTTTTAGTTTGTCCTTCCTGTCCCTTCCAAATAAAAGCTCAACCCTATTATATAGCTGAATAAATACTTATAAGGAGTAGGTAGAAGGTAAAGTGCTAATGAAAGGTAAAAGTAAAGGAAAGTGCTTTATAAAATAATAAAATGATAGCAGACCATACCAAATTGCATACAAAGTATATTTGAATTTCCTGTAAAAACTACAGAAAAAATTATGCATGCAGCATTCTGTAAAATGCACTCTTTGGGGCTATTTCACATGATTTTCTAGTGGTGATGAAGGAAGAACCTCATGAAAACAGCCCTGGTGTGCGTGGTATTCAGTTGGTTGGCCAAGGGAATATTTCGGCAGTGCCCCTTCAAACCTGGATACGCAATCTGTTGCTTTTGCTAAAGAAGGCTATCAGACTCCTGTTTATGGGGGATTGAGTGACTGATTTTTTCTTGTATGCATTGGGGCCTGTGGCAATGCTGCTACACGACTGTCCATTCTTTAGATTTATTTGTACGCAGCTCTACATTTCTGTTGTAGGTCAGCGGTAAAATATAGTGTTGCTGCTCCAGCGTGGGTCTCTTTGTCCCTCTTGAAAGTGCAGGCCGGGTGCAATTTCAACAGTGAGAATCGGCCCTCGGTGTAATATGACCCCAGTGCGCACTAACCCGGTTCATTTCATTACTGATAATGTGCTACATTCCATTCCTGTTAATGCACAGTGGATGTCTGATGGGCCGTGCTGCCCCCTCCAGAGAGGCGCCTGTAGGCCACAGCAGACGCCAGTGGTAAAGATATAATTCACTTAGCTATCTTTTAGTATCCCTCTTCTGGGGTCACTCTGGTTCTTCGCATAAGAGCCAAAAGAAACATGCGGTTTTCCTACCTTGGGTTTAAATACTTTAGAACCACCTCCCAGTAAGTATGGACAAAAGCTACTCAACCAAATTCCTAGTCCATCGCTCTAGTCAGTGGATCGTGAGTGCCATCAAGTGGCCGAAACTTTTCTCTGTCGTCCATGTGACGTTCGAGATCAAAGAAGGATGCTGGGCCAGTAGCTAAGTATTTATTGTTTTATTTAGCGCAGACAAGACGTGGGAGGGTGTCCGATAGCTTTACAAAAGAAAGTTCTGATACACTTCGGGTTTCAGGGTACAGGCTACATTCTATGTTTCAGTCAAGATTAAAGTACCGATACTAAACGCATTCCATAAACTAGGATGTGAACGTCTAGACCTACACCACCCGTCACTAGGCGTAAATCTCCCGTTGTTGGAACCACCGCCAGTCCTGAGCGCCCCTCCCCCCCCCCCCTTTTGCTCGTGATGCCAGAGAGAGTAACCAGGGGTCAGGGCTGTAGCAGAGTTGCTTCTTCTCACCGAATAGACAATCCTAGGCGCGTTACTTGGCCTAATGTTTGTTGCTTGAGTAAAAGATGAAAATAAAACTCATCATCATAATTATGTTAACTAAATTAGAAGACTTTGAAGGCGTAGCAGAAAAGTTAAGATTCCTAGTGTCCGGATGAGCAAGGCGGAAACCTTTCTTCAAGGTGACAAACGCGGCTCCGATTCACAGGTTTCGCTTTATTTCAGGGGGCGAAGGGCCGCTCCGTCCTACATCAGCTCTGCGTTTCCGTTTGCGGCTCTTGTACCTGCCTCTCCCTCGCCCCCCTCCGCACAGTACAAAATAAGCATTTGCAATGCAATGGCTCTCCCATTTGCTCGAGTTAGAGCTATTAGCGTTGTAAATTCCTAACTGAACTTATCTTGCCACATAAATTGAAAATGAAAAGTAAAACAATTGACATAGGCGAGCCGATTCCAATCGCCCTGGCCGCCATGAGCGTGAAGGAGAGACACAAAAAGAAAAAAGTACGCTCGTTCAGACATATCGGCAATGGTGCAATTATCCATGTAACAGGGTCATTCTGCTAGGCGGTAACAAAACCTCCCCAAGGAGGGACAAATGTAAAGCATTTACCAATGATAACAAAGGATTTTTGAAAGGCAAGCCCATGAACGAGTGAAAATTATGTGTGTGCAGTAGGCGTGGTTAAAAGCCCACAAATGCAATGTTGTGAGTTCCCAGTGCTGCGAACAGGCCTGGTCCTGCCAGCTAAGGGTTAGGGCCGGCCTTGACCTCAGAACGTTTGCCTTCCCAGAAAACCAGTAAGAGGTCTGTGAGGCCAGCACTTGCCCCCATCATGGTCTCTATTGGATTCATACCTAATGCCTCATAGCCTTAGGGAGGGAACAGAGGCAGAGGGCGCCCAGTGAAGTAAATAATGTACTTTAAATTGGATAAGAAGGGCTAAAAGTCCCAGAATGCACATGTCTGTACGCACAGGTGACGTGCAGGGTAAGGCGAAGACTCCTTATTGCTGGCACTCCGCAGGTCTGCTTCCAGTTAACAAACTGATGCATTCTGGGGTTTGGGCTTTTAGTATGTTAAAGCGCTGCGCAGAACTACAAGAATGGTGAGCCTGGCACTCAACTATAGGTAGGTTCAGAGCATAAAACACCAGAAGTACATGACGATAATAATAATAATTAATCTCACCATTGAAATTAGTAAAATTAACACTAATAATATTAGATGATAATAGATGGTGGTAATAATAAATGTTGATATTGTATGTGAAGTTATCATCATCATCACGGTTATCATTATTATTTTTGTTTGAAGCATTACCAGTTATTGGTATTATATTGAGAAGAAATAACAGTAATAATAATAGACAAAACTCCACTTTGAGACTGTGTCCAACTTGTGTCATAGTAGCTGTAACAAACATGGCTCCCGCAGATCAAAGGTCAGTGCGTTCCACGCCTCCATTATAGACACAGGGTACCCAGCCTGCCTCACGTGGGGTCTCTGGGTTTGATAGGCGAAAGAAGGCTATGGCCCTTGCTGACCTGGCGGGCCAGCTTCCCACAGACAGGTCAGTCAGTGATCATGTCATCGGCAATGCTGTTGTGTACTGAAAAGTACTGCAAAATGGAAACTTGTAAAGAAAAAAAAATCTGCAAATTTCCACCGACCCACTGAAACGTTGTGGTGTGTTAACCAAGATATGTGTAGTGCACTTCTACCATTCACATGGCCTTGTAGCACCTTTGATTCAGGGGAACCCTATACAGTTCTGGGAATATCATTAAGCAGCGTCAAGGTGGTCTGTTGGCCATCATTTCACCTTGACTGGCCTCTCTGCCATGACATAATTGGCAGACATTTATGGCCTATTGGCACACTCAGCAGAGAGGCCAAGTAATGATTGGAATTCAGACCGAGGAGAGTGTGTGATGAAATTGTACTGTTGTGGAACACTTTACTGTTCAGTGCTCACAATCTAGTGCCTCCAGTGACACAAGTGATCCAAGGCACTTTGTTTATTAATATTTGTTGAGCAGTGTACTAAACCGTACTTATGTAAATGAGCAGGAGTAATAATCTGTTCCCACAGCCCCAATAATCTGTTGTCACAGTCCCCACCAGCCTTAGTTTCCGCTTCATCTGTCTCGTTTCCTCGCCTCTCTCTCACCCTTGATGCCCAGATGTGATGCCACGTCTTGGACAGCTGTGCCCACATCTGCATTTGTTGTCTCGTCACAGCGGCCATACCGGCCTTACACAAGGCCCATGCATGGGAGCAAAAACCCACCGAGTTTTATGTTGGGTCTGACCGTTTTAAAACAAAAAACACATACATTTTCCATTATATGCATCAACTTTCAAGGAACCGACTGTTGCACACGGGTTTATGCAAGGGTGCAGCAGGTGCAGTGGCACCAGGATTGTTGGGGGTTGTGCCCACTTCATCCTAATTTCAGTCTTCTTTAACTACCCAGCTGGGTGACAGTAGGCAGTTTTCCTGCCTTGTATTAGGGCAGGGGTCTTCAAACTGGGGGCTCCTACTGATCCAGTGGGGGCACCAGGCTTTGGCCAAAATAAGCATCATGCTGATAAACAGGGCTTTGTTTAACCTGAAAAAATTAACAGCAGTAAATCGCTGTGTAATGGGCCATTACTAATATGTTTTGTCATTTATATCCAAACTAAGAATGTGTGTCAAAAGAGAAGAGACTCCAAATACTCTTCAAAAGTCCCACCCTAACCCTAATAATCACACTGTGGACACTTATACACGTTAGTAAGGCCTGTCTGACCACAACAGTATTAGTTAGTATAATGTATTTGATTGCATTTTTAAAAGAGTAACGTAACTTAACCTCAATGTTTAAATTCATATAGACATATTAAAACATCGCCAATTTATTAGACTAATTGTGAAATATTCCGAGGGGGGCGCAATTATTATTTTTTTCCTACTTGGAGGGCGCAGCATTAAAAGGTTTGAAGACCAACACATTAGGGCTTAGGGTGCTTGCACTATGCCAGTGGGATTATGTTGTGCAGGTCATGTCCTTAGGTGCTCCCTCTGTTGGAGCGCCCAACCCCATCTTTCTGACTTTTACCTGTGTAGACGCCAACTATAAACAATCACATTTTGCACCACAGGTGAATGTTCAGGAATTAGGGATGAAATGACAACAACGAAGTCTCTGCATAACCAGTGTGCTCAAGTTTCCCAGGCCCATCATGTGAGTAGGTCCCTCATACTGGTTTGTCCGTTGCATTCTGGGTAACGTGACGTCATCCCTTAATGACATCATAGACCCTGTTTCTTGTCCTACAGCTTTTACCTGTTGTCAGGTGTATTATATATGTAAGCCAATGGAAGCAAACTAAGTGCTGTATCATGATGACTGTTGTTGTAAATGGCCCTTTTTGCAGGGTTATCCCCAAACATTTTGCCTTCTTCCTCCTATTTTTTCAGGTCTGTTTTTGCTGGTTTATGGTCTCTGTGCACTTTACCACTGCTAATCAGTGCTAAAGTGCAAGTGGCCCCTATATAAATTGTACTGTTTGGTTTATCCATGATTGGCATATTTGATTTACTGGTAAGTCCCTAGTAAAGTGCACTTAAGGTGCCCATGGCTTGTAAGTCAAATGCTACCAGTGGGCCTGCAGCACTGGTAGTGTCACCCACATTAGTAGCCCTGTAACCATGGCTTCAACCTGCCACTACAGTGTCTGTGTGTGCAGTTTTAAACTGCCAATTCGACTTGGCAAGTGTACTCACTTGCCAGGCCTAAACCTTCCCTTTTACTACATGTCAGGAACCCCTAAGGTAGGCCCTAGGTAGCCCCAGGGGCAGGGTGCAGTGTATGTTTAAGGTAGGACATATACTAGTGTTTTTTATATGTCTTAATAGTGAAATACTGCCAAATTCGTTTTTCACTGTGCAAGGCCTCTCTCTCTCATAGGTTAACATGGGGGATGCCCTTAAATATCCTTAAAGCGCAGATTCCCCTTGAGAGCAGATACAAATGTGGAGTTAAGGGTCTCTGAACTCACAATGTAAAAAGACATCTTTTATTGAAGTTGCCTTTTAAATTGTCTGTTTTAAAATGTCACTTTTAGAAAGTAGGCATTTTCTTGCTTAAACAATTCTGTGACTCTGCCTGTTTGTGGATTCCCCGTCTGGGTCAGTTTGACAGTTGGGCTGTTCAAACCTCTTCTCTAGAGAGTGACACAAAAGGGCGTGTAGCCTGCATATCCTGATGAGCCATCTGAGCTAGAGGGAAGGGAGGAGTGGTCATTCACACCTGAAAGGACTGTGCCTGCCCGCACACAGTGCAGTCGCCGAACCCCTGGTGTGTTTCTGGGGCCTGGCCTGGACAAGGAAGGAACCTGCAAACACTTGAGACTTTGCTTTGACGTTTGCCAACTTCAATGGCAGAACAGGGTATACGAAGAAGACCCAAAACCCCAGACTTTTAGAATCATTTTGGAATCAAGAGGAACCTCTGCCCAGGAGAAGAGCTGAAGGAGGAGTACTGTCCCTTTGCTGTGTTGCTTTGCTGGACTGGCCGGCAGTTGCTGCTTCTGCCTGAAAAGAGTGCAAAGGTGAACTTTGCTGTGTGTCCTGCTTGAGAAAGTTCTCCAAGGGCTTGGAGTATAGCTTGCCTCCTTTTGGAAGTCTCAGGGACACCAAGGACTTCAGTTTCCTTAACCTGCAGGACTAGGAACTGTGTGTTTTGTGCTGTTCAAGAGGAGAAACCACTGTGACACCGCCAACGACGCCGCTGGCCTGCACCGTCACCTGCCAACGCCACACGGAGTTGCATTGCCCCGCTTCAAACCGCTGCCTTGGTCTCACCAACACCGTCATCGGACGACTTAACCGAGCCCCTGCTCGCACCGCGACCTGTGGGCCCCCCCACTCAGGCATTGCCTGCTCACATCCAGCCTGGTCATCCCTGATGCCGCTGCTCCTGCTGACACCGGCACCGCTGCCTGCCCCGTGGCTTGTGGACACCGCTCGTGATGTACATGAAGCACTGTCCCGTCCCACACCGCAGCCCCGGTCCACCGACGCCAGCATCATTGACTCCAGTGTCGTCACCAGGAATCCTGCCTGCACCGTGGCCTGTGGACACTGCTCGTGAGGGTCACGAAGCACCGTCCCGCACCGCTGGCTTGGGCCTACCGACGACAGCGCTTCTGCACAGACTACGACGCTGTCTGCACTGTGACCTGTAAACACTGCACGTTGCACTGCCCCACTTCACATCGCAGCCCTGGTCTCACCAACCCCGCTGGATGCAGTCACTGAGCTGCTGCCTGCACTGTGATCTGTGGACACCGCACATCGCATTGTCCTGCTTCGCACCGCAGCCCTGATGCCATCCACGCCAGCGCTCCTGACTTCATCAGCCCGGAGTTCGATCTGCAACATGTGTGACTTCAAGGCCTGATGACTCCCGCACCTACACTGCGATGTCGGCACCGCCACTCTCTGTAGCTCACTGCGAGGATACCAACGTACATCCAAGGTACTGTTTGCGGGTCTTTCCGACACCGTAGCTGGCCCGCGACGCCACCATTTTTGAGTAAATCTTGCAGAATTCATATTTTTATTACTGTGTGTTGGATTTTTTTTTATCGGTTTGGTCTGGTTTTACACAGATAAATATTGGCAATTTTTCTAAAACTGGTGTGGTGTCCTTTTGTTGTGTTTTCACTTGTTATTGTATGTTATGTGCAAATGCTTTACACATTGCTTCGGAGAGAAGCCTGACTGCTCGTGCCAAGCTACCAAGGGGGTGAGCAGAAGTTATCTGAGCTGGTATTTCCCTTATACTGACTAGAGAAGGGTCCCTACTTGGACAGCGTTCAAACCGACTGCCAACTAGAGACCCCATTTCTGACAACTGTACAGAGTACCTGTGTGTTTTTTCATCTGAGGCAACTTCTTTAAGCCTAAATTGCTCCGACCTAATGCATAAACTTTAGACAGAATAAGTTGCAAACTGTGACGTTTCCAACTTATTCTGCCTCATGATCATACAAGTGCATTTGAGATCATGTCTGAGTTAAACATTTTGTTAACTTTAATATTTAGTTTTAGTTTAAGTTCCATAGTCTGCCGAGGAACACATAAACACCTCTTTAGATTAATTCACTACTGACCACCAGAATTTAAATAATCCCTTTATGAAATGAGATCGCGCTGCATATGAAATAAAAAGAAAAAGTAGTCCAGAAACCATATGGAAAACCAAGGAGCCTCGTATGTTTTTAGTAGTTGGTCAGTGCACTTGAGGAGAGCTAAACGCTGGAAAAGGCATGATGTATCCATACCTTTCACTAATGAAATCAAGCGAATTTTAAAAGGCAAGCCCACAACCCAACAAAAGTGATGGGCAAGACAGGGGCATGGTTAAAAGCCCGTAGAGAGATTACAACGGGGGCGAGAGTGCTCGACCCTAAAAAAGCTCAGTGTGAAAGCAGGTTCAGATTAGTAAGGCAGGCACTCAGTGGGCAGTATCTGAGGTGCAGTTGTAGGAGGGTGACCAGATTTTCACAACCAAAAACCGGGCCGGGCACAAACATAGAAATAGGACTAAATCTTGACACAATTCAGTTTTTTATATATATATATATATATATATATATATATGTTCGATGGCATGTGTAGCTGCAGATACACATGCTGTGCACATCCCGCCATCTGGTGTTGGGCTCGGAGTGTTACAAGTTGTTTTTCTTCGAAGAAGTCTTTTCGAGTCACGAGATCGAGGGACTCCTCCCATTTCGGCTCCATTGCGCATGGGCGTCGACTCCATCTTAGATTGTTTTTTTCCGCCATCGGGTTCGGACGTGTTCCTTTTCGCTCTGTGTTTCGGGTCGGAAAGTTAGTTAGAATCTCGGAAAAATCGTCGGTATTGTTTGCGTTTGTTATCTGGTTAGTTACAACAGATCGACACCAACTTTTGAAGACCTCCGGAGGCCCTTCGGGGTTTTTTCAATCCCCCTCGGGGCCTGGTCGGCCCGGCCACGTGTCTCTTCAAGGCTGATGGAACGGACCCCATTCTGCTTCTGCCCAAAATGTCATAACAAGTATCCATATACTGATCAGCATCTGGTCTGTAACTTGTGTCTGTCTCCAGACCACAAGGAGGATACCTGTGAAGCCTGTCGAGCGTTTCGGTCGAGGAAGACATTAAGAGACCGAAGAGCAAGAAGACTACAGATGGCGTCGGCGCCGACAGGACAAGGGCGTTTAGCTGAGGAAGAAGAAACCTTCTCCATTCAGGAATCGGACTCTGACGAGCTCGATCCCGAAGAAACGCCAAAAACCGTGAGTAAGACGTCGAAACATAAAACTCACGAGAAGACAACAAAAGCCCAGGTGACGCCACCGCCAACAGGCCATGGCTTAACCCGAAAAATAGGTGACCGATCATTGGCACCGAAAAAGGGCACGCTTGTGGCGAAGTGATCTGACTCCGGGCGAGATACCGCCACACAGCAATCTTGGGCCCGAGACAGCGGCTCCGAGCAGACTCGGCACCGAGACAGTGGCACCGAAATGGGTCGGCACCGAGACACCACGACGCCGAAAATAAAGAAGGTTTCCTCGGAGCCCAAAAAGGCGACCGAAAAGGTTTCGATTCCGAAACATCCAGCCTCGGAACCGAAAACAGGTTCCTACACAGAGGAACAGGGATTGTCCTCCCAGATGCAAAAACATAAGTACGGAGAAGAACTTGAATCAGTAGAGCCAGACTACACTCAAAGAAGGCTCCACATTCAAAAGGACACAGGGAAGATAAGCACTCTTCCCCGAATTAAGATGAAAAGAAGACTTGCCTTTCAAGAAAAGGACAAGCAGCCACAGGCAAAGGTGGCAAAACAAACAACTCCACCACCATCAGTGCATACATCACCAGTAGCCACTCCACCACTGATGCAATCCCCGACTCATACTGCAATGAGTCAAGATGATCCCGACGCATGGGACCTTTATGATGCTCCTGTATCAGATAACAGCCCAGACTGTTATCCTGCAAGGCCGTCGCCACCTGAAGACAATACATCCTACACGCAGGTGGTCTCAAGGGCAGCTGCTTTTCATAACGTCACCTTGCATGCAGAACCAATTGAGGATGACTTTTTGTTTAATACACTATCCTCCACTGATAGCCAATACCAAAGCTTTCCTATGCTCCCGGGAATGCTAAAACATTCCAAACAAATATTTCAGGATCCTGTAAAAGGCAGAGCCATAACTCCAAGGGTGGAGAAGAAGTACAAGCCACCGCCAACAGACCCTGTTTATATTACGCAGCAATTAACACCAGACTCTGTGGTTGTCGGGGCAGCTCGCAATAGAGCAAACTCTCATACCTCGGGAGACGCACCACCTCCAGACAAGGTGAGTCGCAAATTCGATGCTGCAGGTAAAAGGGTTGCAGCACAAGCAGCAAACCAATGGCGCATTGCCAACTCACAAGCACTTTTGGCAAGATACGATAGAGCTCATTGGGACGAAATGCAGCATTTCATGGAACACTTACCCAAAGAGTTCCAGAAAAGGGCACAACAAGTGGTGGAAGAACGACAAAGTATCTCCAATAATCAGAAACGGTCAGCAATGGATGCAGCAGATACGGCTGCAAGGACAGTAAATACTGCAATAACGATAAGGAGACACGCATGGTTGCGTACGTCAGGATTCAAGCCGGAAATACAACAAGCTGTGCTGAATATGCCCTTTAATGAACAGCAGTTGTTTGGGCCGGAAGTCGACACTGCTATTGAGAAACTCAAAAAAGATACTGATACGGCAAAAGCCATGGGCGCACTCTACTCCCCACAGAGCAGAGGCACATTTAGCAAAACACAATTTAGGGGAGGGTTTCGAGGTCAACCTACAGAGGCCACAACCTCACAAGCAAGGCCCACTTATCAAAGCCAATATCAGCGGGGAAGTTTTCGGGGGCAATATAGAGGGGGACAATTCCAAAAAAATAGAGGGAAGTTCCAAAGCCCCAAAACTCCTCAAAACAAGCAGTGACTTCCAAGTCACGCATCCCCAACACATAACACCTGTGGCGGGGAGACTAAGCAAATTTTAAAAACATTGGGAGGAGATAACAACAGACACTTGGGCACTGGCAATTATCCAGCATGGTTATTGCATAGAATTTCTCAAATTCCCTCCAAACGTCCCACCGAAAACACACAATATGTCAAAACAACATATAGATCTTCTAGGACTAGAAGTTCAAGCATTGCAACAGAAAGAAGCAATAGAATTAGTACCAAACCAACAGAAAGGAACAGGAGTTTACTCTCTGTACTTTCTCATACCCAAAAAAGACAAGAGTCTGAGACCTATATTAGATCTCAGAACATTAAATACCTACATCAAATCAGATCACTTTTACATGGTGACATTACAGTACGTAATCCCACTGCTCAAACAACAAGACTACATGACAACACTAGACCTGAAGGATGCATATTTCCATATACCGATACATCCTTCACACAGAAAGTACTTAAGGTTTGTATTCCAAGGGGTACATTACCAATTCAAGGTGTTGCTATTCGGAATAACAACTGCGCCAAGAGTTTTTACAAAAGGCCTGGCAGTCGTAGCTGCACATATCAGAAGACAGCAAATACATGTGTTCCCGTACCTAGACGATTGGTTAATCAAAACCAACACGCTAGAACGGTGTTCACAACACACGAAGTATGTCATAGAAACCCTACACAAACTAGGTTTCTCAATCAACTACACAAAGTCACACCTTCTGCCGTGTCAAACACAGCAATACTTGGGGGCCACAATCAACACAGCAAAAGGGATTGCCACTCCAAGCCCACAAAGGGTTCAGGCTTTTCACAATGTAATACAGGCCATGTATCCAAAACAAAAAATACAAGTCAAAATGGTGATGAAACTCCTAGGCATGATGTCCTCATGCATAGCCATTGTCCCAAACGCAAGGTTGCACATGCGGCCCTTACAACAGTGCCTAGCATCACAATGGTCGCAGGCACAGGGTCATCTTCTAGATCTGGTGTTGGTAGACCGCCAAACATACACCTCGCTTCAATGGTGGAACAGTATAAATTTAAACCAAGGGCGGCCTTTCCAAGACCCAGTGCCACAATATGTAATAACGACAGATGCCTCCATGATAGGGTGGGGAGCACACCTCAATCAACACAGCATCCAAGGACAATGGGACACTCAGCAAAAACAGTTTCACATAAATCACTTAGAACTATTGGCAGTATTTCTAGCGCTGAAAGCATTTCAACCCATAATAAGCCACAAACACATTCTTGTCAAAACAGACAACATGACAACGATGTATTACCTAAACAAACAGGGAGGGACACACTCAACACAGTTGTGTCTCCTGGCACAGAAAATATGGCATTGGGCGCTTCACAACCACATTCGCCTAATAGCACAATTTATTACAGGAATTCAGAATCCGTTAGCAGACAATCTCTCTCGGGATCACCAACAGATCCACGAATGGGAGATTCACCCCCAAATACTGAACACTTACTTCCAGAATTGGGGAACACCACAAATAGATCTATTTGCAACAAAGGAAAACGCAAAATGCCGAAACTTCGCATCCAGGTACCCACAAGATCAGTCTCCGGGCAATGCGTTATGGATGAGTTGGTCAGGGATATTTGCTTACGCTTTTCCCCCTCTCCCACTCCTTCCATATCTGGTAAACAAGTTGAGTCAAAACAAACTCATACTAATAGCGCCAACATGGGCAAGACAACCTTGGTACACAACACTACTAGACCTCGCAGTAGTGCCTCATGTCAAACTACCAAACAGACCAGATCTGTTAACGCAACACAAACAACAGATCAGACATCCAAATCCAGCATCGCTGAATCTAGCAATTTGGCTCCTGAAGTCCTAGAGTTCGGACACTTAGACCTTACACAGGAATGTATGGAGGTCATAAAACAAGCTAGGAAACCTACCACTAGACATTGCTATGCAAATAAGTGGAAAATATTTGTTTATTACTGCTATAATAATCAAATTCAACCCTTACACGCATCTGCCAAAGACATCGTAACATACTTACTACATTTGCAAAAGTCAAAGCTAGCTTTTTCTTCCATTAAGATACATCTTACAGCAATTTCAGCTTACCTGCAAATTACGCACTCAACTTCTCTGTTTAGGATACCAGTCATAAAAGCATTTATGGAAGGCCTAAAGAGAATTATACCACTAAGAACACCACCAGTTCCTTCATGGAACCTCAACATTGTCTTAACACGACTCATGGGTCCACCTTTTGAGCCCATGCACTCTTGTGAAATGCTATACTTAACATGGAAAGTTGCATTTTTAATTGCCATCACATCTTTAAGAAGGGTAAGTGAGATTCAAGCGTTTACCATACAAGAACCATTTATTCAAATACACAAGCATAAAGTAGTTCTACGGACAAATCCTAAATTTTTACCAAAAGCCATATCACCGTTTCACTTAAACAGTAGAATTACCCGTGTTCTTCCCACAGCCAGATTCTGTAGCTGAAAGAGCACTACATACATTAGACATCAAAAGAGCGTTAATGTACTACATTGACAGAACAAAACTAATTCGAAAAACAAAACAATTATTTATTGCTTTCCAAAAACCTCATACAGGAAATCCAATTTCTAAACAAGGCATTGCTAGATGGATAGTTAAGTGCATTCAAACCTGTTATCTTAAAGCAAAAAGAGAACTGCCTATTAGACCAAAGGCACACTCAACTAGAAAGAAAGGTGCTACCATGGCCTTTCTGGGAAATATTCCAATGACCGAAATATGTAAGGCAGCTACATGGTCTACGCCTCATACATTTACCAAACACTACTGTGTAGATGTGCTAACGGCACAACAAGCCACAGTAGGTCAAGCAGTACTACGAACATTGTTTCAAACAACTTCAACTCCTACAGGCTGAACCACCGCTTTTGGGGAGATAACTGCTTACTAGTCTATGCACAGCATGTGTATCTGCAGCTACACATGCCATCGAACGGAAAATGTCACTTACCCAGTGTACATCTGTTCGTGGCATTAGTCGCTGCAGATTCACATGCGCCCACCCGCCTCCCCGGGAGCCTGTAGCCGTTTAGAAGTTGATCTTGAACATTTGTAAATTTGTAAATATATTACTTTAAACTACATTATGTACATACGTATTCACTCCATTGCATGGGCACTATTACTAGCATACACAACTCCTACCTCACCCTCTGCGGGGAAAACAATCTAAGATGGAGTTGACGCCCATGCGCAATGGAGCCGAAATGGGAGGAGTCCCTCGATCTCGTGACTCGAAAAGACTTCTTCGAAGAAAAACAACTTGTAACACTCAGAGCCCAACACCAGATGGCGGGATGTGCACAGCATGTGAATCTGCAGCGACTAATGCCACGAACAGATGTACACTGGGTAAGTGACATTTTCCATATATATGTATATGTATTGCTGAATGACATGTTGTGTCGTTTAGTGATATATGTATTCATATATATTCACACACAAAAAAAGGTTAGAGGGACGTTATAGTTAGACTCACAATTCAAGCGTACAAAGCCATAGAAATTCAGCAGTTATAGTTATCTTAGTTAACTGTAACTTGCGCCCTCCTAATGCACTGCTTATGACCTCACAGATTGTATAACTCATTACATGGTCAGTGACATCACTGACATCTCAAATGACATCGTTGATGACATCTTACTGTAACTTATTGTATGAATGTGTAAGTGGGTGTATAAGTGGCTCTATGGGTGAATGACTGGTTCAATTAGTGTATGGGACAGTGCATGGACACGTGAATATCTGTATGGGTGATGAAATGACTGTGTGACTGTCTGTATTTGATTGAATGAATGGGTGTGTCAGTGACTGAGTGAGTGATTGTGAGAGTGGTTTTGTGTGTAAAGCAAGAGGTGTCATTCTATTTCTGAGTGAATTAGTGAATGAGTTACTCTCTAGTTAAGTCACTGAGTCTATTAATGACTGCAATTATAACTGAGTACCTCTGTCACTGACTGTATGTGAGAGTGAATATGTGTGTAAGTGGGTGTATCATAAAGTGAGTGGGTGTGTCAGTTTTGCATACTGGAGAATGAGTGAATGTGTTATTACTTGTGTTGGTGAATGAGTGGGTGTGTTAGTGGCTACATTGGTGACTGACTGTGGGTGTATCAGTGCCTTTGCATGTCAGTCAGTTGGTGTGTGAATGGTTTAATTGAATGATTATGGGTGTTAGTGACTATTGAAGACTGAGTGGGTATGTTAGAGACTGAATGGGTGAGTGTGTGGATGTGTTATTGGTTGTGCAGTTGATTCACTGAATGTCGATAGATGAGTGATGTAATAATTGTTTTTTCAGATTCTTTGTATGGGTGGGTGTGTTAATGGCTGTATAGGTGTATGAGTGTACGTGTAACTAGCTGTATGATTCTCTTAATATGTGAGTTCATACTGTATGGGTGACTAAGTGGTTCTGTCAGTGACTTAAGTGAGTGAATGTCTGTATATCACTAGTTTTATCTATGTGTGAAGAAATATGTGAGTAATTGTGTGTGCGTGGAAATAGAAGAGTTTCTATGTGTGAATGAGTGGGTGTGTCAGTGCATGGATGATATAATCAGTGATGTCATTTGAGATGTCATCAGTGATGTCCTAATCTTAGTTTTTTTTTGTTTTAGTGAATTTCTATGTTTTTCTTAACTCTATTTCCTAATTAAAACGTCCCTATAACCTTTGTGTTTTTCAGTGAATTTCTATGCCTTTTTTAATTTACTTCCTAACTATAACGTCCCTGTAACCTTTATTTTTTTCAGTGAATTTCTGTGGTTTTTAACTTAAGTAATTGTCATGATTATAAGTTAATCCAGTCACCGCCACGCATGGCCTTCGGCTGTGCATGGTGGTGGTTGGCAGTGGGCCTGAGGCCAACCGCCTACAAGCACACAAACTTGCACCATGCATGGCCTTTCACCTGTGCGCAAGGGAGGTTGCCCGCAAGGCCTGGCCTGCAGCCAGACTCTGCAGCCAACTCCCTATAACCACTCAACCCCATGCTGTGCACGGGCCTCTGGCCGTGCACAGCGCAAGTTGGGTGTGGCCTCTCTAGATGTGAGAGGGTGTATCTAGGGTGAGAGTGGCTGTCAGATTGTCTGTCTGGGTGAAGCAGAGTCCCAAGATGGCTGACAACACTTATGTTGTTGAAGTGTTATCAGCCAATCAGATCTCTGCACGAGATCGTTAGGGGTGGCGAAACCTTTGCGTCCCTACATTTAGAAATTTGGATTTTCTTAAATTTCTAAAAACTACTGAACGGATTTACACCAAATAACAAAAAGGAAATTTTCTGGACCAAGAGCTACCTTTCTGCCAAATTTGGTGTAATTCCGTCCAGTGTTTTTTGTGCTACCCCTGTTTAATTTTTCCTATGGAAATTAACATTGGAAAAGCTCTAAATGTCACCTCACCCTTTATCTTGTTCCCTGCTTGGCGGATCACCCCCAAATTTTCCAGACAGCAGCTCACGTGACTGTCAAATGGTTTTGGAAAGTTTTTTTGGGAGGATTCGTCAAAGGTCTGACTGTTGATGAGCCCGGCTTGTGGGAGACCCTATTCACCCCCTCATTAAATCCTGCTGTGCTGCTTGAATGATGCATGGCAGCAGAACAGGTGAGCTTGCAAATGTTAGGTTGTCTCAGGTGTGATAAGAGGGCCGAATAAAATGTGAGCCTGCAGAACTCTGTGATTAATGTGCACGTTCATCCAACCCTCTCTCAAAAAACGGACATGTCCTTGTTTTGATAAAGTGTCGGGACACCGGGCGGTCCTTAAAAAACCGGGACTGTCCAGGCAAAACCGGGACATTTGCTCACCCTAAGCTGTAGGCTGCTTTCCTGAGCAGTGTGGAGGCCAATGTGGGCAGTGTTTCTGCCTGAGGCAGATGGGCCCCTGTTACCTCCCTTTTACCTATGGCTAGACTGGGAACCCAAAGCAGCCCTGTCAGTTTCTTGTCTGACCAATCCCCGAGTCTGAAGCACTGCTGCCTTTGTTACTTGAGGCCAATATTGCAGCACAGCTGCAAAACTGGCCTCCAGTAACAAAACCTGCCCCCACTCTTCCAGCCTCCCGGAAAAATGTCTGATGCCTGCTACAGCAAGTCCGGCCCTGCTTTTACCAAGGAGGCAATGGTGGCATTCCCAGTTTCTCACTGGGCTGTCCCATTAATATATGCAGATTGAGCAGGTAGGGGCCGTGGGCGTGAGCAGAAGTGGCCTCACTTATATTCAAGTGTGATTCACCAGTGTGAACTAATCCATGCACAATGAGTCCTGACAGCATTTGCCTGTTTGATCTCAGTGAAGTTAAGAAAACATGCCTTTTTTAGGCAACCCTCCCCCCTTTTTTTCATAATACTTAAAACACTGAAGCAGTATTTTGCGAAAAGGCGCACTCCGAAAATGTGGGCCACCTGTTTCTAGGGTGCCCAGGCCTACCTTCCGTCCCAGTCTAACCGTGCGTGAAAGTAGCTGGGGCTGTTGGTGATGCACTTTCACTTTCATTAAACGGTCTTGTTTATTTAAGGGCTCCTGCACAGCATTGTTGTACTGCTGCTATGATTGCAGTACATCACAAGGACAGCACACCACTAAGACAGCACACCACTTCCCAAATATCAATAAATGCTACATCTGTGCCAGCCAGGAAGTGCATAGGGAGACCACCTCCTGGGGTCTCGCTCGGCTGTGAGACCCAAAGAACAACGTTTCAGCATGTAAATACTACAGCAAATGCCCTGTGACTACACAAAGACTCTTTCACATTAAATGGGCTATTTTTATATGCCTTTATATGGTCACTTCATTGACATCTGTTGCATGTATTTTTTTCAACTGTTTCTTTTGCCCACCTTCGGTGGTCTGGCAATAGTGCTGTGACTGAACCACAAGCAGGCAGTTTATTTTAAGCAGTGCTTAATTTGAGCCGGTGGGAGTCCCCCGGTACTTATTTTCGGGGACCAGCATTTATTTCTCACATCAGATATTTAGCAAGTGCGAGAAAGGAGAAAACATACAGATCGAAAAGAAGAGGAAGAGAGAGCAAAACAAGAGCTAGGGAAAGGGGCAGCGAGTGTCTGATAATGGATTAAAGGCAATTTTGTATTTCATTTATGTTTTGGAACGCAACCGATGTCCGCTTAAACATAATCAATATAAACAATACATTTGGACAAAAAGATAAAACACATTTAAGAATCCATACAGTGATAAAATACTACAGAGTATGCAGTGGTGCTTATCATGTGTGCAAATTACAGATTGCAAAAAAATGCAATATCAAGTACATAAAGACATAAACATAATAGGCAATACTAAACTTTTCACAAAGCTGCAAATTGTAGTGTACAAAAATCCAATATAACTTGCAAAGGACAAAATTATAATTGAGAGACGGGCAAAGCAAAAACAACTTATACGCAAAAGCAGTAAAATGATTTCATCCCTGCAACCAGGATTTTTAAAGTACTTTAAAAAGACATTTTAAAAAATTATCGCACAAACCATTTCATTAGGAGGGGCAAACAAGCAAGGTTTGGCATCAGTGGCCGAAATTATATTATGTTTAAGAAAAATGTGTTTCAGGAAACGACGTCGTGCAAAGAGCTGTTTTGGGCAAGCAAAAATAACATGATTCAAGTTTTGGACACACGGGAGACAAAGCTCACAGTACCTTTCCTTCCTGGGGGTACGCTCCTAGGCGCTTATGGTATAGCAGTGCTTAATTTGTGCTTGTTTTCGATGCTGAGCACCGGCACTTATTTGTGAGGGCCGGGGTTTATTCTTATGCCTCAAGCATTTGCTACAAGCAAAAGACACATATGTGAAAGACGGAAGAAGGAAAAACTAAAAAGCGTCATAAAGGGAGAAAGTAGAAAGTTGCAGGATGAGCTGAAGGGGCAGGGGTGGCCGTAAATGGATTGATGAGGCCCGAGATGGCTTCAGGATTACGCTGCCTCAGTATTCAGTGCTGGCAAGTTTAATTACAGCAGCCTGGTGTTTAAGAGAAGGGCTTTGAGCACCGGCACCTCTTAATTTACAAATTAAGCACTGAGGGGTAGTAGATTCAGCCTTAATAACAAAATAACTCTACGTACCCTGTGCCAAAGATTCCACATGAATAATGCTACCAGCTGTTATTTAGTTTCTCGCACACCGAAGGCAGCGTGAAATAGCTCTACTCCTACTCACTGTGAACAATGACCTCTTTAACAAATTTTTCAACACAGCTTTCAAAGAGGGAAAACCTCAACCGGTGATAGTTGAAACATTTCCAAGGTTTTTCAAAAAGATGGTATAGAAAGCACTTTTCCCTCTCATAGTTAGGAAAATTTCAAGCTTCAACGCTGCACGAATAGAGCCAGTTTCCCCAATATATTATTCCCCACATCCGAGCTGCTGCCAGCGTGAGCACAGAAGTTGAGGTAACCCACGTTCCAACTGAATAGCTGAGGGGGAAGCCATGGAGTTTAGATTACAAATTGGACACCAAATACACCCCTGTGTTTTTTTTAAAAAAAATCCCAACACTGAAGAACCATCACTTCAGTGGCGTGACTGAAAGTGGATGGACTGTGTACTTTGTGCACTGATAGAACCTGTGAACCAGGTCTCTGCCCGCAACATTTATAACATCTTTGAATGGCGGAGGTGTGAGCCAACCCTTTACTTCTGCATTGATTTATATGATCAACGCTGCCACACTTAATAGACATTTTTATTTTAGAGATAAGGATAGAACTAAGCTGTTTGCCTCCCCGAGTTTCCTGATGCTAATGTCCAACAGCTGAACTTTTTCTTTAGTCTCACTCTCCCAGTTTACTGTTAGCGATATTTATCTTTATCTTCAAATCTCGCTAAGCATTTGCATTCAGTGCCCTGATGATCAGTTGCACTTGCGGCTGGTTTCTGAGCAGAGCTCAAGCACTGGCACTCTTTGTTTCACTTAAGCACTGGCACGGTATATATGGACATTGTCATTGTGTGTTGATCATTTGGATTGTAGAATTGCAGCCCATTTAGCCCCTCTTCATTTCGATGTAGCTCAGCACTCCTTTTCCCCGAACCCTGTTAACATATTTCACTTGCCAAAAAAGGTCCGTTTTCTTTTTTTTTTTTCCCCTCTCCCCCCTTTTCTTTCACACAACTGGATATAATTTGTTTTTGTCAGGAGAACTACTATTAAAGTTATCAATGTTTGTTTCAGCTGATTTCTTGGCAAACGAGAAAAGTTGTTTGAAATTGTGTGAAATTAATCCAAATGATCGGTTTCTTTCTTTTTTGATAATCATTGGAGGCAAGTTTATATACATACCATCGGAGCTACTTGTGTGCATGCAACAAAATGCTCTGTCATCCTTTATCATGCAGATTGTTGCACATGGTCACAGGTTTTTACCAATATCTGATATTAACACATTGGTTAACATTTCCGGGGCCCTTTATAAGCAGCAGAACTTTGAGAGCCATTTGTTATAAAATTAAGTCTATCTTTGTTTAGCACTATGACAAATACTTAAACAAATGCAACATTTTGTTGTTCTTACAGACATGACTAACTGAATTTTTGTTTCAATCCAGAATTGTCTTTGTGGATTTTTTCCTTATGAATCTTATTCTTTGGGTGAAAGGATCATCAGCTGCAATTCCCTTCGGCACTCTTGTTGCAATTTTGGCAATGTGGATTGGAATTTCAGTGCCATTAACGTTTATTGGTGCATACTTTGGATTCAAACAGAGGGTAAGTCTCGACAGGAACCGAATCACCTACTTGTTTAGAAATATATTTGATTGGATTAATCTATTTTCAATGTATACAAATGAACCTATTAATTACTGCTAATATTATTTACTCAGAATCCTTACTTCGCCATCGCAAACCTAAGATTGAGGTGAAGCGTCACCCTAGTGAAAGGCAACTATATAAACCCTTTTTTGAGAACTTTGAATCATCCTGAATAATGTCCTTTTTTTTCTTCAACTTACACATTTCTCAGACAGACTTAATGGCCATGAGACTTCAGCTATCCTCTTGTCTTAGTCTTTCTTTGCTAAGATAGGATGATTTTTCTTTTAACTGGTTTGACTGTTGTTCATGAGTATATTGGGTTTATTTTATTTTTGGTATATACTCCCAGGCGTTGCCTTAGTAAGAGGGAATTCTAGCTCCAAGGAAAGGCCTGTGCTAGTCTTCCCTGCTGGAGGTTCTTGTGGCTTTTGGTTCTAGTTGCGTAGTATGCTAGGTAATGAGGTCCCCTCCTGAAACAGCAGGTTTCAGATCATGCTCTGACTATAGAAATCAGACGTTTGTCACAGACCCGCACTAGGTGTGTCTGGTGCCTGGGATCGGAACACCACGACTCAAAGTTGTGCTATAAATGCTTCCTCGTGCACCTGAAGGCGATCTGAGATGAAGCAAAGCTGTACATTGCAGAACATAGGAAGTCAACATGTCCCTCACATAAGTCACACTCCGGTTCGTGGGTAAAGACTCAATCCCGCTCTTGAGGCCATTCCCAGGAGAAGTCAACTTCGTGGTCACAGTCCTCTGGCAAGTTCAAATGCAGACACAGGAAAGCAAAGTGGGACTGACCCCTTCCTGCCATTCTGTATCCAAGGAAAAAGAGCAAGCCTCACTTTAAGCCCTGCTCTAGATCTCCAGTCATGGTGCCAATTCCCCAATTGAGCTCAGTGCACCCTGATTTTCCCAGGTCATGGGTGACAGTGTAGCAGATTGTAGCCTTCAAGGATGGCTGCAGCAGATTTTTGACAGACTATAGCCTCCCTCTGGTGCGCCTTTGGGCCCCATGAAACTGCTGGGGCCTCCAGTCAGGTTGACGATACCAGATCCATCTTGCTTGCCGTCTGACCCTTTGGGTCCCCTCCGGGCTCAGAAGTGACATATACTTCCAATCTGTATCCAAGACCTGTTTAAAGGCCCCTTACATGTTGATGCCGATGCAAAACCATGGGTTTTTGCTGAGAAACTCTTTTGTAGCATTGTCTTTTCAGCACTAGCTTTGCTCGTCTTGGACCACCAATTGTATGCATGGCTTCATGGAGGAGGTTACCATATGGATGCGATTTGAATATATTCCTTTCTCTCATTTGCTAGCTCCTTTTCTTAGTGGAGCGGAGCTGGTGGCAACACATTGTGGCATATGGAGATGAAAGCGAAGCATCCTAAACAATGCATCTTCGTGTAAACAATGCAATACTTAATTTACGCTTAAAGCCCAGACTGGTTTCATTTTGTTGTATTGTAAAAGGTCTTTTTGCGTCCCTCATTAAGGTCATTTGTCTCAAGCTGTGTCTACGACCTCCTGGAGGAAATGTAGATGGTTCTGATCTAAGATCCATTGAGCCAGTCACTAAATCCAAGAACATGCATCACTACTATTGACAGTGGTTTTCAGTAAAAAAAAAAAAAAAAATAGTATATCTTCTTCTACATTTTGGATCTATTAGAGTATGAATTTGTTCTCTTCAGATTTTGAGTTGTTGACTGAGACCTAAGTCTTGTTTGCTTTTCAGAACAACTGGTTATGCACTGTGGACCTGCATGACGCACATTTCCATGGCCCCGCCAACAGTATCTTAGGAAGTCCCTTCTGTTTATGATCTAGAATAAGCATTACCTGTACATGATGCTGTCTTTTGTTCTGACATAGTTCTGATAGTATTCACAAAACTACTAGCCCTGGTAGCAGGCTACCTTTCTATGCCAAAGGCCTTTTTTTGATTGTGTGGAGATGGATGTCTCAATGGAATTGGTGGAATCCCATCTGGCTTTGGTTCTCTGGCTGTCCGTGAGGTATAGCTTTATGATGTTCTTTACAGAATTATCTGATTTACTCAATACAATCCAGAATGAAGAGCCTGTAACTCCCCTCTTGAGGTTAGGAGCAAAGTGCATGTAAATGTCCGCCAGTGCCTTGTTTAGCGCCGAAGCCACGGATTTCCAGGATTGCAGTTTGATAGATACATCTTCCCATAGATTGCTTCTATAATTAATTCTACTCCTAGGCTTTAGACTGGTCTGGAAATCTTTTCCATCAATGCCTCCCCAGTGCTGCCAGGTTGTGCCACGTGGCTCCAGCTGCGAATCCTCCACCTTACATGGCATCGCCATCACAGGCATCAGTTCCTGTTTTCCTGTGCCTCATCAACACAGTCCAGAGCTCAAATGTCTTCTCTAAGGACGCCAGGCTTCAAGTCTTACTGACGGTGCTTTAAGATGTCCCATTCTCATTCCAACGGCTATATGTGGTGTCAGTTCATGACCTCATTCCTGTGATTCCTGTGCTTCTGTGCTTCCAAAGGCAGCAGAGAATAGGAGGCCAAGTTAATTTTGATTAAGACCCACAGGGAGACTGCCTCACAGACTCCATCTCACAATAAGACTCTTTATAGAGAACGTTATTCAAAGAGCTCTTCCCATAAAAAAGTGGCAGGTGGAAGAAGTCCTCTTATCCTCGAGGATGTGGTTCCATTTCTGGCATCGACTGGAGTATCAACGCTGTTCCCCGATGCCCAACCTTTCCTTCATGTTGGACATCTCCCGTGCTCAGGTGCGCACACAGGTTATACAGAATTGTATAGTATTTTTATTCAATGAACTAAGCTGATATGGTAATATAAGTAATGAGGAGATAATATGTTTTGAGGGAGGAGTCATTCTGTAATTGTATTAAAGAAAGATTAGGTGTTAGTGAATCTTTTTACAAGTGCACATCTGAGGCTAACAAACTGAAAAGCTGTGCCATTTGCAAACCAAAGTTGAAACGAGCATTGACAAACTACAGAGACTTAAACAGCCAAAGCTGCTAGGGTTGTCCAACATGTGCGAATTAGGGCCAAACCCATACTAGATTCTCAGGATTATCCCATAAAATAAAAAATATTCATGTAATCTCATTGGAACTAATTTGGATAGTCAGTGGTAATTCTGAAAGTCAACCATGGATTCTGACCTGCCCTCATGGTCCCAGCTGGACATCTTTGCCACATAATCCAAAACTTCCTTGGAACCCTTCTCCTTCTGTAAAATACATATGTATTTTTATGCATTTGTAGAATATCGCTCCTTAGAATGGAAATAGTGACTTCTTCCAGCTTTTTCGGAGCTACATGGGTTTCCTTGCATGCAGCAACTCTGCTTCAGTCAGGCCCAATTTAAGCATGTGTTATGCAAACCTTTCCGGTTACGCATTGCCTAATGCATAAACGATTTTGCCCCTGCTGCTGAGTAGATCAAGGGCACCCGCCTGTTAGTAAGCTTTGTGACTATTCTATTAGCACAGTTATCTCTGAATACTTCGGTATAAAACAGCATCAGGAACTGGCCAGAGCAGACTGTAGCACAATGGGAATAGGCAGGTGAGATGTTGCATCCAACACTGCTCACTTTCTCTAGGAACTGTGCAGTCACGTCTATGATCGGACTGTGCTTTTTGAGGGGGAAGAGCTGAATCACAGAACATTTATTGCTCAACACAGCTTTAGAAGCAAATTTGTTTTATTTTTAGAGCTGCTAAACGTGAGGAATGCAATCACATAGTACAGCAATCCTCCTTCACCCCCTCACTAGCAGTGGGTCAACTATCGGCCAGATGAGTACTGGCCCCAAAACCTTTGGTGCAGCCTGGTACATCCCACTGCTGGATTGAGTTATTGGTCAGTCTACCAGTAGCAGAGATTGACTGTGACTGACCCTTCCTCTCTTTCTTAGATCTTCATCCACATTCTGGCAGGTCAGCCCACCCTCATAACGGCACTTTGTGCAACTGCGTCATCCCAGCCTCTAATCCAAGCAGCAACCTCTACTGCTTGAGAAGTGAATAGGAGATTGGTTTGCTTGACGATGGACCTGGTGCAGGTAATTGCTGCTCAAAGTGTGCATGTATTTGTGTATGTGTGTGTGTGTGTATGCCATGCGAGTCTCACCAGTGTGTGCAAGCATGTTTAAGTGGAAGAAGAATCACTGTGCTTAGGGGACTCTATGTGTGTCAATCTACAGGGGATGTGTTTTGTGTCTACAGGAGTTCTGTGTCTGTGCATAGTGTAGGTGTAACTGCAGGATATGTGTGTGTGTCTGTGCAGGGCATGTATATCTACAGTGGATGTGTCTGCGCAGAGGTTGTGTGTCTGCATAAGAGTTTCTTGGTCTACCCTTGGGGGGGCAGGGGTGTCATGGGTCTAGCTACAGTGGGTGTCTTCATGCCTGCGTGGGGGGGTATGTCTCTAGGGGTGTGTGCCTGCTTTGGGTTGTGTGTATGTACAGTAAGTAATGTATCAGTCTGTGCACCTGTAGTGTAACTGTGTGTCTGTGTAATGGGGATCTTTTACTGAACAGTGGGTGTGTTTGTCTGTCCCGGAAGTGTGTGTGTCATTGCAGTTGGGTTGTGTATGTGTGCTGCGAGTATGTATGTCAGTACGGCAAGACAAAAGGGGACGAACTAATTAGGCTGGATGCAGGCCAAGCGTCTCATGACAGACAACACCTTCCCAACCACACAGAATTTCTTATTTCTTTTTTACTGCAACAGTGAGGTACTTCATCTTAATTTTGACTTCAGAATATTGTGCTATCAGAAAATAATATACAAAATATTGATGGGCGAAATTTTGAGAAGGTAATTGGTCAGTAAAGATTTACTACTCTTAAATCCAGACTCTGTTTTGGTCTTCAGTATTTCGGCAGCATTATGTTTCTATAGTAGATATTTCCACGTACAGCCTAAATGGAAGGATGTGCAAATATGCTGCAGCTTGTTTTTTGGACCAGTATATACAAACTACTGTACCTGAGGTCAGTTATTCAAGATCATTTATTGCTGTGTTTCAGTACTTGGAGAGAAAGGAGAATATCACTTTTCTGTGCATTAAAGTCAAGTTTACTTTAACATTTTTGCAAATATCACTGGTCAGCAATGTTCACTCTGATTTTCTTATCTTTGTGTGGCAATAAAGGCGCTTCGTGCACTACAGTCAAGGCAGTGTGCACTGAAGATAAGCAATACCTTAATATGCAAGCATGTGAAGGGTGCGGGCTACCAAATTCAGTGGCACAGCAAGAGTACCATCGGCCATAATTTAAACCAGACAAAAATTTACCTCCCCTTACCTTTGGCTTGGTATTAAGAGACCCATTACAGGGTCACAGTGAGCTCCTTGCACCTCTGAGCACCAGTGACACTGAACCTTGTGACCCTAATCATTCTACGTACCATTCTTGTCTCTTCGCTATTGTCATGAATCTCATCTCCTCCTTGCAGCTTTTCTTGTCTCAATCAACTTCTCTTACTTGTCCTTATCTTCTTTCTCTTTTTCTAAAGTTTTTGTCATGTCTCCTTGCGCCTCCTTATCTTCCCCACTTTTCTTTCTCCCTTTACACTCTCCTCTACTTCTCTCTCAACCTGCCTCCTCTCTCTTGCAATCTACATCCTACCATTCTCTCTTCCCCAAACTCTGACGTCCTTGGTTGTCATCTTTGTTTACCTGTCTCCTTTTTTTTGAAAATCTGTTTTATTCAAGTTTTTAATTTGTTACATTAGAAGAACACAACTACAAAACTCCCCCCGGATGAAAGCTCCTAGGCAGCAACCATGTGCAAAACCACTTAAGTACTCCACTAACGAATTTCGTTACCTGTGAGATTAACCTATCAAACTAGTGCACAGGTGTTGCCCTGATAACCCCCTTTCAATTTTATGCCTCCCATCTGGTTACCTATCACTTTCTGTTTGTTCTTATCGTCCTTCCTTCTTTTTTCCTTTTTCTCTCATTTCGATGTTTCACAGCCATTTTTTTTTCTCAGCAATTCTTGCTTATTCACATCTTCCTTTTTACTATCTCAGTCCCATAGGTCATCCTCTCCATACATGCCCCCTTTTGTCTCTACATTCAAATCCCTGTTTCCCCTCATTCTCTTCTCCAAATCTTCTTCCCTCCCCATGTTTCTAATGTTTATGTCCTTCCTGTTATTCTGCCTTCCTATCCTGCATCTTTTCTCTCTTTCCACTTCTCGTTCCTATCTTTCCTCCTTTTCTTTACACTCCTATCTTTATCATCATTCTGCCCTTCCTACATTCTTTGTCCATTTTCCAACCCTGGGACTTTCCTGTCTTTATTCTCTCGGCTTCATATCCTTCTCCCTGCACTTTTCTGTGTCCCTCCTTTATTTCCTTCCTCAATACAAGTCCTCCATAGTTACCCACTCCTCCTCCCAACCTCCTTCTATCCAGCTGTACTGTATTCCAACCTTCTGTTTTTCTTTATTTCCATTACCTTTTCACCTTATCTATCAACTTCCACTCTGTCCCGTTGTCCTATTTTGTTTTCTTCCTCATGGCAAGCTTCTCCACACACCCAGTGAATGAACATCTGGCCTGTGCACTCGAGGTGAGAACCCTCTTCACTAATGACCTCCCCCATTCTGAGTAGCCTCTGTGTCTTATGCGGCATGGTCCAGACTCTTACACCTCCTGATCCCAAGTTGCCTACCTCCAACCATTGTAGGTATATGTGGCCTAGGTTGCAAGCCGGCTCCCTTTGCCACAATGCATCTGCGGGTACCGTCAGCCTGTGCCAGGCCTTGGAAGGTACCTCTATCCAAGTAACCCTCACTGTGCGCATATACATGCCCTGCATTTCACCAGATGGAACACGTGTGCAGGAGTGCAAATCAGCCTTCAAGAGCCATGCGCTGAGCGCCCCCTTCTTCACAGACCTCTAACTCTATCCAATTCTGCTAAGGTTCCTTCAGTGGGCCTTCGGGAGCCCAGTGCAGATATCCACATTCACTCTGAGTTCTCCACAGTACTGACATGCTTCTTCCCTGCAAGCCAATCTATAGGATCTTCATAACCCTGCCCCTGTGATGACATGCCCCTCTCTGACCCTCAGCCTTCCAAACTGTTCCTCCAATGCTGTTTCCTGCCCTATCGTGAGAGCAGACTGATTCTCTGAACTCTATTTCAGATGGGTAAGGATTATTGTTTGCCTGGCTACTCATTCTCATTTGCACTAACAGAAGCGTACAGCCAAAAGCTATATCTTGAGGAACTGTTACCCAAATCATTGGTGCTCAGTCTATTGACCTTGGATGAAAGGCTTACTTTACAACCCAAGTCCAAAATTATCCGTAATCCAGCTCACTATTCCAAGAATAGAGCTGTCCTCAACCTGCCCTCTGCGGGTCTGGTGCTGCCACAAGACGCTGACACTCTTCCAAAGACCACACACATGTATCTTCTCCCTGCCCCTTCTATGATGTCCTTAAGTATGACTGACTCCGAGGAATGGAGGGAAGCTAGTGCATGAGCGAGATGCTGTGGGAGAAAGGGGTAACCTAGCAGTTTGCAAGCAGCTTTGATAATTCATAGGTCACTCTGCTATATTAGGATTGTATTTTATGAAATGCAAGTAATAAAAGGATCTCTGTGACAAAAGCAGTAACTCACTTAGCTATCCACGTAAATACAGTTCTGTTTGCATGGTGCACTTTCTTTGCAGCAAGCATATTGACCCTCGGCGCTACCTAAGATGTCAAAACTGCCTCTAGACAAAACTCGCTCTCTCTAGCAGGCCCATTAATCACCATTTATCTTAACACTTTTACCGTTGCCTGAGCACACAGCACAACCCTAAAACCAGCCCTGCGCCATAGGCATCCTGAACTCACCTATTTAAAGGCGCTTCAGCATGCGTTAATAAATTAAAAGGAGGCTCAATTAAAAAAAAAAAGTATCGTCCAAGTCTGCAAACAAAATAATCAAGTTCAAGGCGTTTATTTCACAGTGCTCGGATCGCCCACCTGAAATGCTCCATTCTGATGGATACAACTACCTGTGGATTCCTCACCTAATGAATACTCCCATGGCGCCAGCATTCGACGGAAATCTTCTTACTAGTCTCTGCACGTCGACGAGGACGTCACTCTAGCCCACGCGACGCCGTCTGACGTCATACAGGCAATAAGAGGTCCTCGACGACGTGCCGACGTCAGTTCCCTTTTTTCCGTGCATTCGAAACGGTTATCTTCGAGGGAGCAACTGTTACTTTTGTGGTTACAGTGTATTTTTGCTGCGTAGTCTTTCGCTGTGGTAATAATGTCGCAGAGAAAGTCTGGATTCAAGCCTTGTCGTGAGTGTGGAGGCAAGATGTCAGTGACGGATCCTCATTCCGACTGCCTTTGGTGTTTGAGCTCCGACCACGACGTCTCGACTTGTGATTCATGCCAGCACATGAATCCAAAGGCCCTCAAGGAACGTGAGGCGAAGCTGTTTATGGCGAAATCGAAGGAGAAGCATCACAAGAAGTCTTCTTCGCCAAGACATCGGCGTCATCGAGACTCCCGGCGCCGTAGAGAATCTCGGCGTCATTCAAAGGAGACTCGTTCCAGGGCTTCGGATCGGCGCCGAAGGACATGGGAGATCAGTCCCACGGTTACGCCGCATCCTTCGACGCCGTTGCCCTCTCCGGCGTCTCCGACTTCACCTGGACAGGCGTCGGTGATTGAGGTATTGGAGCCTCAGGTGTTATCTCCGGCGTCGCAGACGTCGAGGCCGGCGTCGGGGTCGCCTCCGAGACAGGCACCCCAGTATCCGGCTTTTCCCACCCCTGGAGCCGATAGTTCCGCATTCTTGAATGCGATGTATGCCATCTTCCAACAGATGGCTCCAGGGGGTGCTCCGGCTGGGCCTTTGGCCTTTTCATTGGGTGATCCTGCGCCTCTTCGGCCGGCACCCTTTATGCCCTTTCTCCCTTTTGGGAACGTGGGCTCGGCGCCGGTGGCCGCTCCGGTGGCTTCAGAGGGATTGGCCCCGGGGATTTCCATCCCGTCGACGTCGGGATTTCGGCCTGTGACTCCGGTGGGTCCATCTGCTTCGACTGCTCTTTCGTCGGCGCCGAAGTTACCTGTGGCGCCGGACGCGGCGTCGGTGGCTTCTGAAGATCGGCGCCGATCTTCGACTTCGGCGGAGGCATTGTCGACTCCGCGTATTGAACAACGGCTTCATTCGAGGAGACGTGCTCTCCGTGTATTAGAGGAGCAGGAGTACCAACGAGCCCTGGAGGAAGGAGAGCTAGAGGACTCGGGTGATGGGCTGCGTGGTCTGGAGTCGGCCAGTGGGCTGGACACTTCCCCTGAGTGGGATCTTTCGTCCCCGGGAGAATATACTGAGGAGGCTGCTTCCTTTCACGCAGTGGTACGGAAGGCAGCTAGTTTTTTGGACCTGCCTTTGCCGGTGGTGGAGGCTAAACAAAACCTTCTAACAGAGGTGCTACATCCGGCCTCAGCTGCGGCGGAGCCTCTTTTGCCATTTAATGACGCTCTGCTGGATCCGGTGTTAGAGGTGTGGAAGAGGCCGGCATCTTCCCCAGCAGTTCACAGAGCCGTGGCCAGGAGGTATCGGGCGGCTCCAACTGACCCTGGTTTTCTGTCTAGGCACCCTACGCCGGAGAGCTTGGTGGTGCAGGCCTCCTGTTCATCCAAGTCAGCGCCTGGTTCTTTCCCGACGGTGCCTGGGGACAGAGATTCAAAGAAACTGGAGGCGCAGTCCAAGAAGATTTTTTCGTCCTGCAGTCTGGCGTTGAAGGCCACCAACGCAACCTGTATCCTGGGGAGGTATATTCATGCTCTGATGGATGACATTTCCTCATCATTTACAGAGCTTCCCCAGGGTCTTTTGGATGTTGTTTCAAATGCCCAGGCTGCTGCGACCCAGATTATCCAGACTGGACTGGATACGACCGACTCGGTAGCCAGAGCAATGGGCACAACTGTGGTGGCAAGGAGGCAGGCCTGGCTCCGTAACTCGGGCTTTTCTGCGGATGTACAGTCCACATTGTTGGATCTCCCGTTTGATGGGGACAAACTGTTTGGAGCCAAGGCTGATTCGGCCTTGGAACGTTTTAAGGAGAGCAGGGCCACGGCTAAGTCGTTAGGGCTCCAAGCTCCATCTTCCACGGCCTCTTCCAGATTTTTCAGGAGGTTTCGTGGATTTGGGCGTGGCTCTTCCTCCTCTTCCTTTCGGGGAAGATATCAGCAACCTGCCTCTTCCCATCCCTATAGATCTTTTAGAGGGAGAGGTAGGGTCCGCACCAGAGGAGCCTCTCAGCAGCACTCTGCCTCTTCCTCATCCTCTGGTGGGGTGCAGCAGGGGAAGCAGCCTTAGGCTTCCACCATTTCCCACTCACTCCTCTCCTGTAGGGGGAAGATTACAGCATTTTCTCACCAAATGGAAGACTGTTACAACGGACACTTGGGTTCTCAGTATTGTGGGAAAAGGCTACACCCTTCCCTTTCGGGAGTTCCCGCCCCTCATCCCGCCCGCCCTTCTTATTGTTCAGAAGAACACCTCCTGTTGCTAGAACAGGAGGTACAAGCCCTCCTTTCAAAGGGCGCGGTGGAGTTGGTCCCAGAGCAGGAAAGGGGTCGAGGATGTTACTCAAGGTATTTCCTGATTCCCAAGAAGGATGGTCGTTTGAGACCAATTCTGGACCTGAGGATCTTGAATTGGTTCCTCAAGCAGGAAAAGTTCAAGATGCTGACCCTAGCACAGGTGCTTTTGGCGTTGAACAAGGAAGACTGGATGGTGTCTGTCGACTTGCAGGATGCTTACTTTCATATCCTGATACTCAAGTCACACAGGAAGTATCTCCGGTTTGTGGTGGGATCGCAGCACTATCAGTTTGCGGTCCTTCCGTTTGGTCTTACTTCAGCACCTCGAGTCTTCACGAAGGTGATGTCTGTGGTTGCGGCAGAACTCAGAAGGAAGGGGATAGCAGTATTCCCTTACTTGGACGACTGGTTGATCAAAGCCAAGTCCCCGGAGCTTGTGTCGCATCATCTGCAGTCAACAACCCAGTTGTTGTTCGACCTGGGTTTTTCGGTGAACGAGCCCAAATCTCACCTAGAGCCCTCTCAGCGCCTCCTGTTCATAGGGGCAGTACTGGATACAACATTGGGTCGGGCCTTTCCTCCGCCTCAGCGGATTCAAGATATTCAGGATTTGGTTCCAATGTTTCGAAATGGAGCGGTAGTTCCAGTCCTCAAGGTCCTTCGTCTGCTCGGTCTGTTTGCCTCCTGCATTCTGTTGGTCACGCATGCTCGCTGGCACATGAGGGCTCTTCAGTGGTGCCTCCGAAGGCAGTGGTCTCAACACAAAGGGGATCTAGAGAGTACTGTCAAGATCTCCAGAGATGCTGCTGTGGATTTGAAGTGGTGGATTGCAAGCAACAATCTTTCACAAGGAAAGCCGTTCCAGCAGTCGCCACCAGTGGCCACAGTCATAACGGATGCTTCCACTCTAGGGTGGGGAGCTCATCTGGGGGATCTGGAGATCAAAGGTCTTTGGTCTCCAGAGGAACAGATGTTTCACATCAATCTGTTAGAGTTACGGGCTGTACGTCTGGCTCTCAAGGACTTCCTCCCTTCCCTTCGTGGTCAGTCGGTACAGGTCCTAACGGACAATACTACCACGATGTGGTACATAAACAAGCAGGGAGGAGTGGGGTCGTACCTTCTCTGCAGAGAAGCTCTTCGACTATGGTCCTGGGCAAAGGACCATCAGATTTGCTTGATAGCAAACCATCTGGCCGGAGTCTTGAACGTGCGTGCGGACAGTCTCAGTCGCCAATTCTCGGCAGACCACGAGTGGCGTCTCCATCCAGATCAAGTCCGTTTAATCTTCCAGAGGTGGGGGTTTCCTCGGGTAGATCTGTTTGCCACTCGAGAGAACGCGCATTGTCCGTTATTCTGCAGCCTCCAGTATCCGATGCAGGGAGCGTTGGGGGACGCGTTTCAAATAACCTGGTGCGGCCAGTTGCTTTACGCGTTTCCTCCCATACCCTTGATTCCTCGAGTATTGAAGATTCGCCAGGACCGGGCTCTAGTCATCCTAATAGCTCCGGATTGGCCAAGGAGGGTATGGTACTCCGACCTTCTCCAACTCTCAATGTGCCCTCCGCTCCGTCTCCCTTTCAGGGCAGACCTCCTCTCGCAGTCGCAGGGGCAGGTTTTACACCCCAACCTCCAGAGTCTGCACCTACATGCCTGGAGATTGAACAGGGCAACCTGAGTTCCTTCTCTCTCCCGCCTGAGGTAGTGGATGTTATATTAGCGGCCAGGCGACACTCCACTAAATCTATCTACGCTAATAGATGGTCTAAATTTGTTGCGTGGTGTGGAGAGAGGCAGATTGATCCTTTGCATGCTCATCTATCGGACGTTTTGTCTTTTGCTCTGTCTCTAGCGCAGAAAGGTTGTGCAGTGGCTACCATTAAGGGTTATTTATCGGCCTTGTCAGCCTTCATATGTCTTCCAGACCAACCATCTTTATTTAAATCCCCTATTGTTATCAGATTCTTGAAAGGTCTTCTAAATAAATATCCTCCAAAGCCATTCGTTATGCCGCAATGGGATTTGTCCTTGGTCCTGACTTTCCTTATGGGGTCCCCTTTTGAACCTATGCATTCTTGCCCTTTAAGGTATTTGGTTTTAAAAACAGTCTTCCTGATAGCTATAAC
Source organism: Pleurodeles waltl (assembly GCF_031143425.1). Taxonomy (NCBI): domain Eukaryota; kingdom Metazoa; phylum Chordata; class Amphibia; order Caudata; family Salamandridae; genus Pleurodeles; species Pleurodeles waltl. The sequence continues at coordinate 275,063,479 of NC_090438.1, read as the reverse complement.
ATCAGCAAGGAGAGTGAGTGAGTTGCAGGCCTTATCAGTAAAGCCCTCTTATACAACTTTTTATGGGGATAAGGTGGGGTTGAGGACCAAGGCTGCTTTCCTCCCGAAGGTTGTTTCACCTTTCCTTTTGGCTCAGGCAATTACTTTGTCCACGTTCTATCCTCCGCCTCATCCTTCCAAAGAGGAAGAAAGACTGCACCGTCTGGACCCAAAGAGGGCGTTGAGCTTCTTTATTGATAGAACAAAGGATTTCAGGCTGGAGGATCAGCTGTTTATTGGATACGTGGGCAAGAGGAGAGGAAAGGCAGTCCACAAGAGAACACTATCCAGGTGGGTTGTTCTTTGCATTAAAATCTGTTACTCTTTGGCAAAGAAGGATCCTCCTGAGGGCATTAGAGCTCATTCCACCAGAGCTAAGTCGGCCACTTCGGCCTTGGCCAGAGGTGTTCCTGTGGTCGACATCTGCAAGGCCGCAACTTGGTCGTCCCTTCACACTTTTGCAAAACATTACTGTTTGGATTCTGAGGTTAGAAGGGACGGCCATTTTGCACGGTCAGTGCTACAGGATTTCTTGGTTTGACCATTTAGGCACCCACCGCCGGGCGTGGTACTGCTTTGGGACTCTATTCATTAGGTGAGGAATCCACAGGTAGTTGGATCCATCAGAAGAACGAGTTACTTACCTTCGGTAACGACTTTTCTGGTGGATACATTAGCTACCTGTGGATTCCTCACGGTCCCACCCGCCTCCCCGTTGCCTTTCTGGTCTTACCAAGTAATCCTTGAGTACGCTCCTCTTGGTCTTCGAGGGTGCAATAGATGTTGTATATAATATATTTATATATGTATATATGTATATATCTTTGTGTATATACTTGATGTGTATATATATTTTAAAAAGAGAGAGTTATATATATATATATATAAAAGATTTACAGTTATTCATGCAATGTTGTGTATTTTTACAATGTTATGGGATGTTGCCTTGCTCTTTCATTGCATTGCCTGGTTGTTCTCATGCACGTAAAAAATGATTGGTACTGACGTCGGCACGTCGTCGAGGACCTCTTATTGCCTGTATGACGTCAGACGGCGTCGCGTGGGCTAGAGTGACGTCCTCGTCGACGTGCAGAGACTAGTAAGAAGATTTCCGTCGAATGCTGGCGCCATGGGAGTATTCATTAGGTGAGGAATCCACAGGTAGCTAATGTATCCACCAGAAAAGTCGTTACCGAAGGTAAGTAACTCGTTCTTCTTGAATTAATGGAAGGAGCATCCCCTTTTTCTTTGGTGCGTGTCCTGGGCCTCCTACAGTGCAGCCTGTCACACACAAAAGAGGATTTTTCACACCTGCCGCAGGTCGAAAAATTTTCTTTTTATTATTCCTTTTGGTCCTGGAAGTGGCCAGGGCGCTCCCAGAGACAGCCTGGGCGCTTGGAGAGGCAAGGCTGCGCGTGCACGAATGCACGGAGCCTCTAAAGGGAACATAGCTGGTCAGTTTTATTAAAACAAAAATCCATTAAGGTTTATGTGTCAGCCCACATAATTGATATGAGAATAGGTAGGACAACTTGATTGGCTTACAGGACATAAAGATTTCTCTTGCATTTTGTCTAATGGACAAGTAGATTATATAAAAATGTCCACACTCCTGTGATGCTAACGAAAAGCACTCCAGTACCTTCAGAAGCTTGTGCTATATAAAAGTGCAAAAAACAAAGAAATAAGTGTTTTGCACACTTCTGTCATTGGGCTACATTTTGGGCTCCTTGTTCTCTTGTGGCCATCTTGGGAGTCTTGTTATGAAGCTTCCTAAACTCCACATTTACTGCAGTATCCTCAGTAGAAATACTTTCAGTTTTCCACTTCAATACCATCAAGATGGTTGGCAGATGTGCCACACTTTTGGCATAAATTCAGCATGTGCTTTTTTTCAGCCAACATGTCAGAACGTCTTAAGAAAATAGAAGACAAATATATTTGAGAACTCACTTAAAACGTGTCCTACGGTTCCTTTATACAGGCCTAATCATAATTTCTAAGACAAAATGAACCCCCTCATTTTGTTCCTTTTTAAATTAATGTTTTTAAGTTTTCCCAGTTTGATTCAATCAAGATGGCTTCAGGTGTGCCACACGTTTGGCATGAGTAAGACTGCTAGCGCTCTAGTTGTTCTTTAGAGCACTCTGGGAAGCTGCAGAAGAACATAAGGGAATAAACTGACAGGCTACTCCTGTTGGAAGTATATGTTTTACTCAGAATGTCAAACTTTATTCTCATATGGCTGAGACAGATAGTGTGAATTTACAGACAATATGCTCTCATTTTAGTTTCTGGAGTACCTTCCATAACCTCTATGGGAAAATCATGAGAACTGTTTTCTCTCAAACATGAGTCATGAAATCCCAACTGGAGGCTTTTCACAGGGTAAAATCACTTTAGCAACAAATGATTATGGTGTAACTAAAATCTTTTATCGCTCTTTATATGTTCTTTTTGTGACCCTCAAAACCTGCCATTCACTACAATGCATTTCAGTGGGTACTATCATGTTTATTGGTCCCAAGATGGCTGCCATCACTTTCTAGTTGAAGTGCTGGCAACCAATCAGATCTCACCATGCTTAGGCTCCGCTCATATATACAAATTTGGATTTCCTTTAATACCTCAAGCAACTGAACTGATTTACACCAAATTACAAAAAGTGTGCTTTATTAACCAAAAGCTACCTTTCTGCTAAATTTATGTAAATCCGTGCTGAAGTTGTATTCAAAATCTCTACGGGAATTAAAATGGTAAACACATTTTTTTCTGAACTGTTAGGTCCGGTTGCTCTTTGGCTGAATTTGAGTCTTGTTTGGTCCCAAGAGAATGTTGGATCTGTCTGAAGCCAACCTCCTTGAAATGAAGAAGCCCTGGGCTAGGATGATTCATACTGGAAGAAACCTTTTTTTTTTTTTGTAACTTAGTTGTTGTAATTCTTTTGTTATCGAGCATATCTGGTGAGATTTGGTGGCAATGTATAATGCAGTGCCTTCGATGCTGTGGAATGTACATTGATTCCTCAAACGCTCATATCATTTGTGATTGTTTACAAAACCTATAAAAACCGTCTAAAAGAAAAAGATTTGGACATATTTCTTAAATCTGAGATCAGTTCTGCTGCTTGTTTTCCTCACTGCAATGAGTTATGTTTAAGTTCATTTTATGCATTGTAAGCTATAATTTGTTTGTTTTACTCCACATTAGTCTTAATTTCTTTAGACATTCAGACTGCAATTTAAAAATTGAAATCTCAAAGCACATTTTGTGTAATACTGAGGATTAACAAGTATAGTGTTATTCTACTGTGCACATAAAGCATGCCCTAGAAAGCTTTGCTGTGTTTCGTTTCATTATGCAATGCTCAAAAGCTGTGTCTTTTTCCAGCCTGTTGAACATCCTGTTCGTACAAATCAGATTCCGCGTCAAATTCCAACGCAGTCATTTTTCACACAGCCGCTGCCTGGTATCCTAATGGGTGGCATCTTACCCTTTGGATGCATTTTTATTCAGTTGTTTTTCATTCTGAACAGCATATGGTAAGTCTGTTTTAATCGATAATAATTTTGTCAAATAACCTTAATGTATTGTTTCCTCAACAATTTTAACAATGCTTTAGCTTGCTATAGTTATAACAAAGTATTGGCTATGGGTCACTGTTAGAAATGGGGTCTTTGGTTGGCAGTCACGTTACCACCTGTCCAAGCAAAGGACCCTCACTCTAGTCACGGTAAAAGAGTCACCCTTAGCTAACCCCTGCTTACCCCCTTGGTAGCTTGGCACGAGCAGTAGGCTTAACTTCAGAGTGCTAGGTGTAAAGTATTTGTACCAACACCCACTGTAACTTAATGAAATCACTACAAAATGACACAACACAGGTTTACAAAAATAAAGAATATTTACCTAAATAAAACAAGACCAAAACTACTCAAATCCACAATACACAAGTCACCAATTAAAAAGCAAAAAGAGTCTTCATGTAGTTTTAAACACACACTAACACTGTTAGCGTGAAAATGTACCTTGGGTGCGTCAAAAATAACCCAGCACGGGCGAGTGTGCGCAAAAAGGGCTTGCGGTGCGTCAATTTCACTCAATAGCGAGACCTTGCATTGTTTCTCCTTTAGTCTGGTCGGTTTTGTCGTTTCTTCTCTCCGGAGGAAAGCGATGCGTTGATCTGGTCAGCACTCTCGGGTCCGGGCAGGCCTTGCGTTGTTTTTACACTCCCAGCGGTGTCTGCGTCGGAAAGCCAGCCGCACGATGATCCGAAAACCACGCAACACAGGTTGCGATCTCACCAGCCTCCGTCAGCAATGCTGGGTGTCGTTTCTCCAGCTCCGTGCGTCGATTCTTTGGTTGCGTTGCAGGCGAGTGTCGATTTTCAGCTGCAAAGCCGGTGGTGTGTTGATTTTTCAGCTGCAGATCGGAGTCCGTCGATCTTTTCCCCGCACGGCGTTCCCTGCGTGGATTTCTTCCGCTTAGGCTGCCAGCTTCTCCTTTCAGGGTCCCAGGAACTGGATGGGCCCCACAGGGCAGAGTAGGAGTCTCTCCAGAGACTCCAGGTGCTAGCAGAGAGAAGTCTTTGCTGTCCCTGAGACCTCAAACAGGAGGCAAGCTCTAGATCAAGCCCTTAGAGATCTTCTCAAGATGGAAGGCACACAAAGTCCAGTCTTTGCCCTCTTACTCTGGCAGAAGCAGAACAGCAGGATAGGTCCACAAAGCACAGTCACAGGCAGGGCAGCTCTTCTTCCTCAGCTCTTCTCCAGGTAGAGGTTCCTCTTGGTTTCCAGAAGTGTTCTAAAGCCTGTGGTTTTGGGTGCATTTTGTATACCCATTTTCTCCTTTGAAGTAGGCCCACTTCAAAGTAAAGTCTCTCTTGAATGTGAAATCCTGCCTTGCCCAGGCCAGGCCCCAGATACTCAGCAGGGGGTTGGAGACTGCATTGTGTGAGGGCAGGCACAGTACTTTCAGGTGTGAGTGACCACTCCTCCCCTCCCTCCTAGCACGGATGACTCATCAGGATATGCAGGCCACACCCCAGCTCCCCTTGTGTCACTGTCTAGTGTGAGGGGCAACCAGCCCAACTGTCAAACTGACCACAAACAGGCAAAGTCACAGAAATGGTATAAGCAAGAAAATGCTCACTTTCTAAAAGTGGCCTTTTTCAAACACACAATCTTAAAATCAACTTTACTAAAAAACATATTTTTAAATTGTGAGCTCAGAGACCTCGAACATCACATGTTCATCTGCTCCCAAAGGGAATCTATACTTTAATCAGATTTAAAGGTAGCCCCCATGTTAACCTATGAGAGGGACAGGCCTTCCAACAGTGAAAAACGAATTTAGCAATATTTTACTGTCAGAACATATAAGACACATTACTATATGTCCTACCTTAACCATACACTGCATCCTGCCCTTGGGGCTACCTAGGGCCTACTGTAGGTGTGTCTGACATGTAATAAAAGGGAAGGTTTAGGCCTGGCAAGTGGGTACATTTGCCAAGCTGAATTTACAGTTAAAAACAGAACACACAGACACTGCAATGGCAGGTCTGAGACATGAATACAGAGCTACTTATGCGGGTGGCACAACCAGTGCTGCAGGCCCACTAGTAGCATTTGATTTACAGGCCCTGGGCATCTCTAGTGCACTGTACTAGGGGCTTACTAATACATCAACTATGCCAGTCATGGATAAGCCAAATACATCCACATTTTGTAAAGGAGAACTTGCAGTTTAGCATTGGTTAGCAGTGGTAAAGTGCCCAGAGTAACAAAAACAGCAACAATCTGGGAAACAGAGGCAAAACGTTAAGGGAGACCATGCCAAGGGTGAAAAGTAACAGTCAATTTAAGCAAAATATTTTGTTCATGCTATTGCAAAAGTGCTTGTAAGCAGTAGTGCAATCCAAGATTTCTACTTTTTAGTTTCTAATTCCTTTTTCTAAAGCAAAACTTTCTTGAAATCAAGCAGCCATTGTTATACAACCATTATAAAAATCCATGTACCAGCCCACTGTAGCGTTGGAGTCCCTATGTGACTTAGACACATAACATGGTTATGATATTAGTATTACATTCTGTATTCCAGTCATGTGTTGGTATATTCATTGATTCTGCCGCCTTTTGCTGTTAGGCCTGATTGGTGTGAGCATGCTCTGAGTAAAGCACTTAAAACATATATGTTCCTGGTTCTTCCCAATAAGTTACAAATCGGTGATGAGTGTTCTAGGTTCCAACCCCCTCCACCGCATTTTGTTCTTAGTATATCCCTGGCTGGCACCACCTCTGTTGCGACACTTAAGATGTTCAATAGCATTAAGGAGACCACCAGCTTTCAGGTGGTACAGTCCTGGGATTGTAGGCGGGAATGCTGGTTGCACAAATGCCGTTCTCTCTTGGATGTGCATTGCTTAGACACAGTCCATAATGTACAACTACTCAGGCCGCATGTGACGTGCTTCTCGGGCTTGCTTCACACATGCTTCATCATTACACATGACTAAAGCTGTTACAGTCAACCAAGGGAGGCATTCTTAAAGATTCTGAGCGGTACTGCTCTGGTATGGGGCGATTAATTGCCCTATTTGTTACTTGTTTGTACATTTTTGCGCTGTTTGTTCCTGCTGACAAATCTTGACAGTGCCTCCCTTACATAGTTTCACCTCAGTTTTACTGTGAAACCTGGCAATGCATCTGTGCTTTTTACTACCTAAGGCTGGCGAATCCTACATCAAATGGAGGAGTTGATTCACATTATTCAATTCTTATTTGTATTACTTGTTTCAGAAAGCTGTTTCCCGCGGATTGGTGAAAATATGCTACTTACCATTCCAGATATCAAAGACCAGTACATATTTGATCATCATTCACCTGACAATCTTTATATCTGAGTAACCTCGGGCAATTGTAATGACGTTACAAAGGTGGATGGAAGCCTTAAAGCATATTTTATAATTTAACCCAAAATAGATTTGGAACAACACACATTTGACACCTTGGTGTAAGTGAGCTCTAAACCATGGGAATGTAGGAAATGTACTTTGTGGTTCTCACGGTACTAGCTGCCAACTGTGAATTTGGAGATCTTGTATTAGCGATCAAATACTCGTCTGTTTTAATTTAAAAAAATAAAATACCCACTGATGATGAAAAAACAACCTTGCAGAAAGGTTCTGAAATTGCTAAAAATACGAAACACAATGCATTTAGTGAGGGAGCTAGCTGATTTTAAGCAAGTACACAGCATTATGCAGTGAATGCTAAATTAGGACTTTAAAGTAGTTGTGGGAGCAACAACAATCAATGTCGGGCAGAATGAAAACACTGAAAAACAATATGAAAGGAGCAGATTGGTTCTGTCTGTGGAAGAGCCAGTTGAGGGTGTAAAACGCGAGCGTTGAAGGAATTTATGAAGGCCCTTGTGATCTCCCCTGAGTGTGAAATTTCAGTTGCAACAGTCCTCTCAGAGGTGCCTGCTGATTCAGGGTCGCTGTTTATTGTGATTTTTTTAAACTAATTTTAAGAGTTCGATTTTGGGGAAGGTGCACTTTGTGAGTAAAGTGGAACATGTTTTAGGTTCTTGTGACCCAAGAAATTTGGACATGAATCTTGAACCGTGTGCAGCAGAACAACCTATGAATGTGGATGAAGATTGTGTAAACGCGTTTGAAGAGTAATTGGGCAATGTGAAGCATTCCATACATTATATTTTATGGGCAAAGTGGCCATTATATTTAACATAAAGAGTGTGGAATGTTTCTTTAAGATCTGTTGAAGAAAATATTTGATGACTGAGTTATTGAACGAGTTGACTATTCTCTCTCGATTAGCACTGAAGTTATAGCACAAAAGAAACCAGGGAGTGCAGATTGGAGATTGCTCAACAAACTGATCATTGTCAAAAGTTTTCTGTTCTCTGAAGTACTTGACATTTTGCCAATGTGTTGAAGCCACGTCCTCAACATTAGACCTCAGAGCAGCATGCCACCAAGTGGAATAGAGTTCCGAATGCCAACCATTTTTAGAGTGTCTTTCACTATGAAGGTTTGCTGTTGCTTTTACCTTTGGCAGTCTGTGTCCAAAAGTTGACGCACATATTAATTTGGTAACACTGTGGGACTCATCGTTTTTTAGGAGGATATTTTCATCTTTCCTGAAACATAACATGCACACATGCAGAAATTAGGATAAGTGCATAATCTTGAGGAATGACTAAGGTTAGACCTTATTTAGCAATGGTGTGTTCATAACATAGGATCTCTGGTCATTCAATACACCCTAAGTAAGATCTGATTAATGAAGTGTCTCAGCCAAAACAATTAAAGTATTAAGATCAGATGTTATCTTTTCTATTTTTTTGTGTGAATATTATTTGTGTTTCCTGGACAAATATGCGGCAAAAATTACAAATCTGAAGAGGAGCTACAAAGTGCTTTTGAATCTACTTTCAGCTGACTCCAGTAATAATTGGACTGAGGCAGTGCTTTCACAATTCAAACTTAATAGCGAGAACAGAATTACAATCACTTCAGGGTCTTTCCCTTGGACGGAAATGATTTGCTGCACGATATATAGCATGAGGCTTTGGCATATACTTGGGGAGAGGAGCAGTTTAAATTATTTTTGTGGGAAGAACTTTCCCAGTCAGAACCAATCATAAACTGCTGGCATTTTTGATGGAAGAGGATGTCAGATTAATATCAAAATTGTATGAGTGTAATATAAAAATGGTGCACATAAATGATGGGAAGAACACCGATTAGATTACTATTGTAAAACGATGCTGAAGAGAAGTATGGCGAATGCATATTCGCTACTGTAAAAGATCTTTTTAGAATTTTATAGCGGTTGTTAGTCACCAGTAATGGGAGTCAGCATGTGATATGAATGATGTATTAGAAAAGTTGAGAAGGCATATTGTGCTGGAATTGCTTTGAGAGCACGTGTTTGAAAAATCTCTTTAACCATTTTCGAAAATTCATTGACAGCGATCGAGTGACAGTGTATAACAAGGTAATAAGTTTGTCCTGCCTGCAGGTGGTAAAAGGAAAATTATAATTCAATATCCTGCAGGAGCGGTTCCTCCATTAGAGCGGGGGGAGCGTTGCCCATTCTGCTACGAGCACAGCAAATGTGAAAAATAAAATGATAATAAAATGATTTTAATATTTTATTTTTCACTGCTCCCACTCTGAGCCATGTGTGACTGGCAGCAGGAAGGGAGTGGTGACTTGCAATGGCCGGCCTGACGTGCAGTTTCAACCTCTCCAAACCGAGCTGTTAGACAGCCTGGTGGAGGGAAGATGCAGGCCTCAGTGCCAATAGGAGCACTGATCCGGCCTGCTACGACCAACCTTAGTGTCTTCTCATGCTAGTTAATACTATTAGTAGCACGAGGGTGGCGCCTGGATTGGTAGAGGAAAGTTGCCTGGTGGATTCTCCTTAGGATTGCAAAAGAAGAGAACACGGAGGACGCGTCGGTAAGTAAACATTTTTTCAGCATGTTGTGTTTACCTTTTTGACCCGCTGACAGGCACTGAGAAACTCGCATTGCCTTCAGCCTCATCTCCAGAGCTCTCAATCATGGCCCGTTAAAAATAAAGCACTACCAACGAGCCATGATTGAGAGCTTTGGCGTTAAGCCTAAAGGCATTGTTGGTTTCTCATAGTGCACGTCACTTGGTTAAAATGTTTACACCACTTGCCCCACCATTTTGAAATGTCATCGCCTGCCACTGATATTTTGTAGGGCATATGGGTGCAAGTGCTTGGAGGAGAGTAGTCCGAAACAATTATTGGTGGTGGAGCATCGACAGTATGGTAGATGAGTGACTTGTATTTGTACCATCTCTATGTCATTTAAAATGTGGTTCATGGCTGCTTGTTCCTAATCCATTTACAGAAAGACATTAGGAACGCGGGGCTCTTAATTTCTTAAATGCATTTGATGTCTTGTCTAGCAATAAACTTTGTTTTATGGTGTTGATTTATTTATTTTTTATTGGATAGAGTATTGATCAAGAGTGTGCCAAATGTATATAGTGTCCTGACATTTTTTTTCAGGAAACCGTTCATGTTAGCAGTGCCTATTAATATAATTGACAACTCTGTCCAATTTTTGCCTGGTTGGACCGAGGGCTTTCTTAAATTGTCAGCTTTTATAAACAAGAGAAGAACGTCGTGTTAACCTCAATCAGGTATATTGGCTGACATAGTGAACAGGTTATTAAACGAGAGAATCCATGTAATTGTTAAAAAATAAAACAGGAGGCAGAAGTATATCAAGAAATAATATGTGCACAAGTTGAGAAAGGAAAATTATGAAGTTGAAGTTGGCTGTAAGGAATAATGTGTTGGCCAAGCAGGTGTGTCATATCCCCAACAAACTATTTATCAAAACCTTTTGATGCAGTAGCCCATTGCAACTGTACCTGAACCCTGTTGGAGAAGTTGAGGGGCTTATTGGCCTTCCAGACATAGCTCGCCTCTACTTAAACCTGACCACTGATACAGCCATACAATAAATGTCATGGCAAGGCACCTCCTGTGCACCAGAGTGCTAATACCAGCAAACTCCTGCTTCTGTTGTTGAGCCATCCTTTCTTCCTTGACACTACCTTTCTGATAGAGACTTCTAACCACCGCTTCCTCATCATTTGAATACTTCCCCAGGTGTCAGACTTGATCTGGAAATTATCAGCAATATCCCAGCACAGCAGCAGGTGGGGCTGGTACTGTATTGATGTTGTCAGTGCCAATGTGAAGTGCCCGGGCCTATGCAGGCGCCACCCAGGTACTGTGACATCAGTTCCTTTTTTTCCACACCAACAGACTCAGATCTGCAGCTACCCCTTGTCTAATTGAGACCTTAAATTGTCGAAATTCTTCAGTGTGCAAGGGAATTATATCACCTCCGAAGCCTACAAGGTGTAAACCCTGTGTGGAATGTCACAAACAGATGTCCATGACTGAGTTAAATGTGGTTTGCTTGTGGTGCCTAGGGTCGGACCATAACTCAGAAAACTAAGCTCTTTGTGGTGAAGCACTAGAAAACCCTGTGGCAGGATCATTTGAGGTCGGAAGTCTGGTCCCGATTCCAGTGTTGCTCTCCCAACTGCTCTTCTTTGTGCTCGAAGTCCTCAGGGCATTAGTCCAAGTGGAACTCTACTCCCACTTGCCACTCTTACTCATCATTATACTTCCTGATCTCTCTCCCAGAGTCGATCTGTATTATAGTTAATTCCAACACTGGTCCTGCGACAACCAGAAGTTCTGGGCCCTCTGGCATCACCACATAAAATCAAGAAATTCCAATATTCCAAGCTGCAGGTTTTTGGCACTTTACCTGCTCCCTCTCATGCTTCTATGGGCCCCAAGAAATTGAGAAGCTTCCTATCTCTGTTTCCGCCAGTGGGCTCACCCTTGGCATCAGTTGGGCCTTCTGGATCTGTTTAGGGCTTCAGACCGACGTAAGTACCTGATCCTTCACTACAACCCAGGTGGGAACATGATCCACCAACACGGGTGCAGTCAGACGATGACCAACCCATAGTGTGCTGTCTGATGCTGAGGGGGTACAACTCCAACATCGATCAAGGCAGTGCATTATTCTATTGCGCTGACACACTTTTATCACCCTTCTGACTCAGACACAGTCCCCCTTACCTTCTGGCTCTTTATGAACTTTTCGGCACAAACTCAGCCAATGGGGGCTATTATGCTGAAGATTCAATTGCCCAATCATACTTGCAGAAAAACAAGTATGTGGACCTCCAGGATGCCAGTGGGCTGGATACCTCTGCAGACACAGGCCTAGTACTCCACCCCCACCCCAAGGACCTGCCTCTTTTGCTATGGTTATGAGAAGGGAGACAGAGACCCTTAATCTTCACATTCCCACTCAGGAGGTTAAAACCAATGTTCAGACCGAGATGTTGCAGCCTGGCCAACCCGTGCTCAGGCCTACCTATACACTACCAGATCGCCATACGTCTGCTCCAGGCGACCCCGCTTTTCTCACACTGCACCCCACTCCTAAAAGACTTCAGAACGAACCCATACTTTTTTTCCCACTCCTCCTTTTGACAGGGAGTTAAAGAGAATAGATGCCTCTGGTAAGAGGGGTTTCTCCTCTACAAGTTTAGCTCTTTTTTCCTTGAACACCAGCTGCCTCTTAGGCTGGTAGTCTCTCATGTTGTGGGATTCCGTGGCCCAAGTGTTGCCCATGGGTTCAAGAAGAAGCCTTGACCTTTATTTCTCAGGCCATGCAGGATGGTTGTGATGCAGCAAAGGTCACCTTCCGCTGTGGACTGGATTCTACCAATTCCATTGGACGAGCTATTGACAATTGTGACATTTGTGTTGCCATTCGCAGACATGCATGGATGAGTTGAACTGGCCTTTTGGGAGACAATCAGACTAGTATTAAGGACATGCCTGCCATTCATTGGTTTCCGACTGTTTGTAAAGCCAACTCAGCCCGGGAGCACTTCATAGAGAGCAGGACCGCAAAACACTTCCTGGGCCTTTATGCTCCCCCACACCAACCAACCTGCTATTTTGCCCCTCCAGGGCTTCGGTATGGGCTCTCAATGCCGTCAGCAGCCCCCTACAAGCTGCGGTACCCATCAGAGAGGGCAAGATGGACTGCGGGCAGCCCATTCTTCCACACTCTAAAGCTGCTGCCCCCTCGAAGCCGCTTCGGCTTGCCTTTGTCAGCCCACAGCCACCCTGTCGGAAGCACAATCATCACTTTCATAGAGGGTGAAAGGCGATAATTTCGAACAGATGGGTCCTGGAAATTGTAGCATGGGTTTTCCCTTTACAATTTCTCGAAACCCCGCAACACCAACCAGCCCCGGCTCCACCTCATCCTTCTTGAGCTGAGACACCCTCTTGGTGTTGAAACTGGTGTTTCAAAGGAAAACTGGTGCAGGTGTTCACTGACAACACTATTGCCATGTTGTACTGTAACAAGCAAGACAGAGTGGGGCCATTGACCCTATGCCAGGAGGCTTTGCGTCTTTGGACGTGGTTAGACAGCCATGGGATTTTTCTGGTGACATACCACCTGGTGGGTTTCCTGAACACCAGAGTAAATTAATTAAGCCTCCAATGCCTTGTGGATCATGAATGGCAGTTACATCCAGAGGTGGCTCAGGGTCTTTTTCGAAAATGGGGAGAACCCTGGCTCGATCTGTTTGCCACTGCCTAAAATGCTCAATGTCAAGGTTTCTATGTGTGGGAGTTTCCAAGGCGTCTCTCTTTGGAGATGTGTTCCACATAGAGTGGAACTAAAGACTCCTGTATGCCTTTTTGAGGATTCCTCTTCTGCCCCAAGTTCTGAAGAATATCAGGACCTACCACGCCCATGTCATCCTAGTGGTGCTGGATTGGGTACAGAAGAGTATGATATCCCGGGCTTCTGGGCATGAGCATCTCTTTTCTAATCAGGCTGCCTCTTCGGAAGGGGCTTCTGTCAAAGTCTCAAGGCTGGGACTTGCACCCTGTCCTGTCCAACCTCAGCCTCCGGGCTTGGAGACTGAGCTGCAACTGTAGAGTGCTTTTAACCATCATCCAGAAGTGGTTGATGTGATCTTGACAGCCTGGCGTCCTTCACCCAAATATTATATGGCTGCCATTGTGTTAAGTTTGGGACTTGGTGAACTTCTAAACAGAATGACTAACTCCATGACAATCTGTCCAAACTGTTGTTTTGTGTGGTCCATTGGCCAGCAAGGCCTAGTTGTGGGCACTCTTAAAGGGTACTTGTCAGCTATTTTGGTCTTTTTGTGGTCCCACTTCATTGTTTAAATCTGCTGCTGTTAATGCATTTCATCAAAGGGCTACAACATATGTTTTCTCCCTCTCTTTTCATTATACCCTAATGGGATTTAATTGTGTTCCTCGTATTCCTTCTGTGTATGACTTTTGAGCCCCTCTGCAGTTGTCCTATCAGACTCTTTATCCTCAAGGCAGTATTTCTTGTTGCTATAACATGAACCCGACAAGTTAGTGAGCTACAAGCCCTTTCTTTTGACCCATCTCGAGCCATGTTTTACCTGAACATGCTAGTCCTCCAGACACAAGCTTTCTTCCGAAGGTGGTAACTCATTTACCCTTCTGGCTTTCTTTGCTCTGCCTCACCGCTCTGAGGAGGAAGAAAATGCTTTAATGGTTGGGTCTGAAAAGAGTCCGCACTTTGAAGAGGAAGAAATACCTTACTGGTTGGTTCTGAAAAGTCCTCAGCTTTTATATCAGTCTTACCAGAGAACACCAGATGGAGAATCAACTTTGTTTTTAGTAAACAGGAGCAAAGCAATGCAACGCTGTGCAGAAAAGTCCAGTCTCTTGCTGGATCATGCTCTGCATTAAGGTCGGCTTTGCATTGGCCAAGAAGCGCCTTACTGAAGCTTTATGGGATCATTCTAGCAGCCAAGGCTGCTACTACTGTGTTGGCCAGTGGGGTACCTGTTCTAGACATTGGTCAGGCTGATACATGGGCTCTACACCATACATTCACTAGACACTGTTTTCCGGACAGCCAGGTCTGCTGAGAAGGGTATTTTGCTTGCTTGGTCTGTCAGGACTTTCTGGTTTGAGCCAGTTCACGGATGCAACACTTATGAGGTATTGCTTGGGTAACTATTCAAAAGATGAGGAATCTGCAGTTAGGAGTCTCTATAAGAAGAATAAGTTACCTACCTTCAGTAACGCCCTTTCTGGTATACTCTAACTGCTGTTTCCTTGCTGACCCTCCCACATTCCCGTTCTGTGAACTGGTCTCCCTGCACAAAAACACCAATCTAGGAATCTGCACACTGATCACTACCAATCTCTTTGGCCAAGTTTCTGTGGCTATGGAAATGTAAAGAAAGCAACTAATGTCGGCACACATTTGTGGTGCCTTGATATCTCCTGCGCACATCACATCTGGCATGGAATAACCTCGACGTGGGGTTGCTGGTGTTGCCTGCTAGCACCAGTGGGTACTGCTGAAAACATTTCTGGATCCAGCCTGATGCCTAGGGAAGTTTTCAAAAGCTGAGAAATCTACAGTTAGGCTCTACCAAAAATAGCATTACCCAAGGCAAGTAACTTATTCAACAGACCACAGAAAATCTTTCGGAGGGTCACACCTCACTAGCTAGAAAATAACAAAACCATCTTCGTGTTTAATTTGTCTCACATAATGGAACCCTGGAACAGTTTCTCTGATGGGATGTGTGAAGGTTTTATGAAATGCTTACACTTTCACTTTTGGGTTCTGTTTTTGAGGGGGCTACACATGTTTCAGGAATGGCAGGAGTAGTGTTGCAGCCGCTCTGTTGTAACATCTGCACTATAGCGGCACAGTTAGAAGCCTTTCTGCTAGTCCAGTTAACTCTACCACTTTAATCTGTTTTTTTGTTTTGTTTTTTTAGCCTTACCTTCATTTACACTGTGCTGCTGCTCTCTGAAGCTAAGCATTCTATAGATGTTTTGGGAAATTACTAGAGTGCCATATTGCAAAGGAAAATGAAGGAGAGTTTCTGTGGAGTAGTAGGGAAAAATACTTTCCCATCTGGATTGCAAGGTCAAAAAAAATCCTCCGCCAAATTCTAGAGTTAAGCTGCTGCCACATGGAGCCCATTTAAGATCGCCAGCAGGCAAGACTAACCTGGTTGTCCCGCCCTCATTGCTTCCTCTGCAGAGTAAATACTGGCATAAGAGACTCGCCCACCCCATCCATACACCACGAACCTGGACAATGCCCCCAGCGTCTCTGCACATCTGATCCTCCCGACCACCGCTCCTTCGACTTACTCCACCTCTCTCCCGCCCTACTCTGTTGTATCACAGATCCCACTCTCCCAGAATGGTGTCACTTTCCAGCCAGGGAGGAAGGGGACAAAATGTTGTAGTGCTCCTTGCCAAGACGGAGAACAGGTGTAACTGATGGTGTATAGTTCCCTTTCCATTTGCCAAACCTATTGCATTTGTAAATGCCTATCCAAGCCACGTTTTCTTAAGTGTCTGTAGTTCTAGGGGCTTAAATGGATCCGCTGCTCAACTACCAAGAACAATGTTTTGCTTCCTAGATTTCAAAGCAAACTGCTAGGATGTCGAGCAGCAACACCGTCACCTTTTGACATTTTATGAATCCAAGACACGATATTCTGGCTGATAAGAATTACAGCATTTTAAGATAATATATGTTTATGGGGAAAAAAGGTTACCAGTTATGGCTGCACACACTCTCTAGGTTCAAACGTGCATTTAATACTCGTTTTGTCATGGTGTCTGCCAAGCCTCCTAAAACGTATTTTTTTTCTGGGAAAGAATCTAATTCGTAAAATACATGCGTTTGACAACTGTTTTTTTCTCAGACAAGTCTTGAGGCTGAGGTGGTGTTCTGGTCATCCTTACATTATGTGAACTATGGAATAGAAGCCTATTCTTTATAGGCAGGGCTACTGGAATTATGCAATTGTGCGGCTGCAGCGATATTCACGTAATTATAGATTTGCCACATCATGCGATAGATGATGGATAATCTGCAGATTTTAACAAAAACATTTTTACTAGCTTAAACGGTTAAAAAGTTATGCGACAACACTAGTTGATGCACAGTGGAAGGCCCTTTCCAAAGCTGAACTGGTCAACTTTCTGTTGCTTATTCCTTTATTTGGGTGTTAAACTGGTACTAATGAAATGCAACCACTGCTCAGAGTGTCACCAAGTGTTAAAATGACGAAATAATGAAGTAATACAATTACATAAGGTGCCGCATAAAGCTGCATAATTTTCCTTTTATTATCACATAATTTACTCAACCCTGCCGCATAATTTGGCCCTCTCCTAATGCATAATTCCAGTGGCCCTGCTTCTAGATGAGACCAGTCAAAGTGGGATTAACTTTTTAGGCAGGGCACTGAAGCATTAGTAATAGTATACAAGTGGTTTGCTTTCCTACCACACAAACTCACCAATACTTGGTATGCCATGGGTGCTTTAGAATCAGTAACATTTACACTAATTTCTTTAGAAAATAATCATTTAAGTTCGTTTTTGAATAGTATAAATCGACTTACGAGATATCTGTGTAACATCAATCAACAAAATGCTTACCTGTCTTTTAAGATTATCTTCCATAAAGATATTGCACCGTATGTTGTACAACTTTTCAAAGCACCGTCATGGTATTATAGGCCTTATTTAGTATAACAGTCGATATAAAATATGGACAGCCATGGGATGTTTTGAGGATTAACAATGCCGATTTTAAGGTACATGTAAATATTTTTTGGGGAGACAAATGGCAAGGGTGTCAAAATGCAGCTTTGCATCAGTGTGTTTGTCTTACTGTGGAATAGATATCGAAAATAGTTATTGCCAATTAATTTACTGTATTTAAACAGTGGAGGAGGGGATCGCACTTCCCAACAGTGCTGCAGTATTTACAGTGCATTCTTGACTCGTTTGCCAGATGTCCTTGGACACGTGTCTCATGCAAATTGACATTCATCCAAATGCAGGGGCGGCTCCTCTATTAGGGCGGAGGGGTGTTGTCCCCACCGGCAGCTAAAAATCCTTTCAAAGAAAAGGATAATAAACTGTGTTTATTATCCTTTTCTTTGAAAGAGGCGGGGTCACGGGGGTGATGTGCACTGAGGGGGAGTGCTATGCACTTCCCCTCACTGCGCATGCATGTTTGTCCAGCCGTTTCGGGCCGGCCAAACACACATGCACATCTATGTTTGGCCGGCAGTCTTGGGCTGGCCAAACACACATGCGCACAGGGCTCTCTGCAGCCCAGCAACCTAGAGCTAGGGTGCTCCCAGCCAATCCTGACGTTGCTCTGAGCAGCGTCAGGATTGGCTGCAGGGCAGGCTGGAGCCTATTCCTGCAGCCTTCAGAGGAGCAAGGAGCAGTGTGCGGCAGAAAAGGTACATTTTAATTTTTTTTTATTAATGTGAATGTATTAATAAACATCCCCCTCCCCCCTGCATCAGCTCCCCCTACTCTTGACATTTGCCAAAGTCATCTAGAGAACTGTGACTTATTTTATGACATTCTTTGCATCCGCTCAAACAACAAAACGCTGTTAAAAAATTAAAATAAAAAAACTGCAAATGTATAATTTCATTGGCTCAAATATTTTTCTACAATGTAGTTTCTGTCTGAAACCTGTGCGTTCTTCAGGAACAATATTCGTTGCAGCAGAGTAATCTTGTTTTACTAGTAAAATATATTAAAACAAAAAAAAGATGTTTCCTATAGCGTCGAATAATAATTTCCTTCAGTAACTTGATGATCAACTATAGGGATATTGATGCTTCCCTTCCAGGAATCTGGGATAATTGCTTCTTTGATAAATAATCAATAGACTACAGGTAAGATTGGATATTGCGTCTATATGCAGATCTTTTCGGCCTTAAGATCTTGTTGCTTCTATGGTAATCAGGCTTATTTTGCGTTCACTTCAAGACCCCAAGAGGGATTTCTCAGTGTATTGTTTGCTATCATTTGTTAAACCCAATTAATTCATTCATGTTTTTCTGCCTCAGAGCTTGACATTCTTCTCAACATTGCTCACCTTGCCACCATAGCTCTCTTCATTGTAAAAGAAAAAACAACCTTTCTGAGAAGCCTAAACAATCTGATACCAACATTTCAGCCTCTGTCCTGAGTTTTAGTGAGACTGACTCTCAGGCTGCTGGTCCTCATGACCTCCTGCATTCTGCTGGTAAATCATGGCATATGCGGGCTCTACAGTGGACCTGAAGTTCCAGTGGGCACAGCATCAGTGAAATCTCCCCGACATGGTCCAGATCTTTGAGGGAACTGCGAAAGACCTGCAATGGTGGATTACGAACCGTGATTGGATCAAAATCAGACTCCTCTCAGTTCCCCAACCAGAGCTCACAGTAGGGACAAATGTCTCTGCTGGGATGGGGCAGCCATCTGGAAGAGGTGGAGATCAGAGGACTCTGGTCTCTGGCAGAATCCAGGCTCCATATCTACTTTTCTTGGAGCTCCTGGCGATCCGACTAGCATTGAAATGATTTCTTCCCTCTGTCACGGGGAAGTTAGTGCAGGTGTTTACAGACAACACTACCACCATGTGGTACTGCAACAGGCATGATGGAGTGGGGTCATGGATCCTTTTTCAAGAGGCCCTGTATCTCTGGACAAGGCTGGAATAGCAAGGCATAACCCTGGTGACACAACACCAGACAGGTTCTCTGAACGCTAGGGAATACAGTCAGCCGTTGATGCCTAGCAGACCATGAGTAGTGTCTCCATTTGGAGGTGGCACAAGGACTCTCAGCAGTGAGGAGAGCCTTGGTTTTATCTGTTCGCCTCTGAAGAGAACACGCAGTGTCAGCAGTATTAAGTGTTGGAGTTTCCAAGGTGGCAATCGCTCAGCGACTGTTTTTGTTGCGAGTGGAACTCAGGAATGCTCTACGCCTTTCCGTCCATACCACTTCTGCCCCAGAGTGCTCAAGAAGATCAAGAACGACCATGCCCAAGTAATCCTTGTGGCTCCGGACTGGGCAAGGAAAGTCTGGTATCCCGAGCTTCTGAAGATGAGCATTGATCCTCCGATTAGTCTTCCCCGTCGGGAGGATCTTCTGTCGCAGCAGCAAAGGAGGGTTCTGCACCCAAAGCTGTCAGCTCTGCGCCTTCATGCATGGAGTCTGAGCAGCGACAGTTGACAGCCTTCGACCTCCCTCCCTAAGTCTGTAATGTTATTTTAGCAGCCAGATGTTCCTCCACAAAAACAGTATACGCCTGCTGTTGGCAAAGAATTATAAAATGTTGTTCAGATAAGTCTTTAGATCCTCTTTCTGCCTCTCTCTCTGACAATCTTCTTTTTATTCCGTTTCTTGCCCAGCAGGGCTCTGCTCTGGGCACTCTTAAGGGCTATCTCTCTGCTTTATCCACCTTTCTGTGGCTGCCTGACCAACCCTCATTGGTTAAGTCCCCTATTGTAAATAGGTTTCTAAAAGGGCTTATACATCTGTTCCCCCCCTTTGCCTATTATTATACATCAGTGGATCCTTAACCTGGATCTCACAAACCTCGTGTGCTCCTTTCGTGCCACTACACAGTTGTCCACTCCGGCTGCTCACCATCAGGACACCCTTCCTAGTGGCAATAACATCTGCCCGGAGGGTGAGTGAGCTGCACTGAATACTGAGGCAGCGTAGTCCTGAAGCCATCTTGGGCCTCTTTAATCCCTTTAACCATTCCCTGTCTCTCCAGCTCATTCTTGCAGCTTTCTGCGTTCTCCATTTGTGAAGCTTTTTCGATTTTTCTCTTCCTCCATCATTCCCATATGTGTCTTTTGCTCGCAGTAAATGCTTGAGGCAGAAAAATAAGTGCCTGCCCTCAAAATAGTGCCCTGTACTGGCAACTACCGGCTCAAATTAAGCACTGCAGGCATCCCAGTGAAATACGATAAGTGCGGTTATATTTTACATACATTTAATTAAATGTGCTTACCCTGTTCAACTGAATGATCAGGTCTAATGCCCAGCCGTTCTCCACCTTAGCCCCCCAAGAGAAACTTCTCCCTTACCTCTGGCACTGGGGTAGTCGTGTGGAGTCCATTTCCACGCTCTCCTGTTCATCTAATGTAGATGGTCCCCACCATACAATGCACCATGCTAGAAAAGAAAAACAGCAGTTTGAAGAACCCTAAAAAATCTCAAGTGTGTTTACTGCAAAAATAGCCAATATGCAAGCAAAACCATGCACAACATTTGTCGTTAAAACGGACCAGAACTTCTGGCCTTTACCCAGTTGGAGCATATAATGCTAAAAACCAAACATTCTGAGAACACGTTAATGGTGTTTTTTCTCAACACAAGTGAATAGAAGCAAGAGCATGTGATCAATACAGTTATTTATAAAGATTTTTTTATTTTTTATTTTGAAGAAAAACAAAAGGACAAAACACAACGATAATAAATTGTACCAATAATTGAAATATACAGATATCAATACCATAGCACCCTATTCACGATGTAACATCTGTCCCTTCCGTCTTACTCGTCCTGTGGGTCCCGGGGTCCTTATAGGCCCCGTGGCCTCAAAATAGACTGGAGTAATTATTTTTTTTTAATTTTTTTTTTTTTTAGAGTTTTTGAGTTTTGGCCCCGCCATTATAGTACTAGAGTAAAGTGGTGACCCTTGTTGATGCCACGTCTGAGGGAGATCGGCCTGCTCTCCACCTCGTGTGGCCTTAGTTTGGCCCCTCTCACACCCAGAGCGAGGGTTGTCGTTGTTATTGCCCCATAGTCCCTGGGTTACTTTTGCTTTGGGGGAGCCACATGGAATTTCTGCTATCTTAGGTTAATCAATCGGCCAGCAGACCCACCCAACTCCCCCATACTCTATTATATTTTTCAGGGTAACCTCTCGCCTCGTATACCATTTTTTCACATCCTGCACACCAATCCACTCCTCGTCTCCATTTGTTAAGGGACGGCGCTTTTACGGCCTTCCATTCCGACATAATGTCTTTTTGCCACTAAGCAGGCCACTCCCAGGAATGTACGACTCGGTCTGTTTAGCCCTGTCTCGCCCGTTGCCCCCAGTAAAAGTGGTGTCGGGGATATCTCCACTGTTGACTGCAGTACATCGGAGACCTCCCCCATAACTGACCTCCAATATGACTCTATAACCGGGCAGGCCCAGACCATGTGGAAGAAGTCTGCCCCCGTTTGAGAGCACCGGGGACACTCGTCCGTGGGCCGTAGACCCGCCCGGTGGAGTCTCTTAGGGGTAAGGTAGGCTGCGTGTAGGTAGAGGGTCTGTAGCAACTGAAACCGTGTGGATATGGCCAATGTTCGGGGAGCCATTAGAACCTCTCTCCAGTCTAAGTCCTCCATGGGGCCCACCCAGCCCTCCCATTTCCGGTGAAGTTCCTCGAGGGGAGGGGATGTGTTGGTGAGGATGGAGCGGTATATTTGAGAAATTCCCCCTTTGTTTAGGTGCCCCATCATAATTTTAGCTTCTAGCGGACTATATTCTGGGATGCTGTCCCTAGGCCGTACGTGTACCAGTAGAGCATGCCTGAGCTGTAGATATTTGTGAAACTGGGTGTTATTTAAAGAGTATGTTTTCTGAAGCTCCTAAAAGGGCCGAATGTGTGTCGTCCCAGATGTCACCAAGCGTAGTTATCCCAATAATGTCCCACTTCCGAAAGCCCTCTAGCATGGAGACTTCCTTTAGCCATTTCCCCTGCCAGAGAGGTGTCTAGTGAGTTAGACAAGACCACCACCCTGTGGCCCTCTGTGCTGCTGTCCATCCCGTACGAACCAGTCTGGTCACCTCCGGGATGGACTGCGGGATCACGCCTCCATACAGGGCATTGAAAACCCCGTTGTAGCCCATCTCCTGAAGTTCCAGTCTGTACGCGGGGTCGGTCCATCCTCCTGATAGCCAGTCGTTGATCACCAGTAGGCGCATGGCTAGGTAGTAAAAATGAATGTTAGACATTCCCAGTCCCCCTTCGTAGATGTCTCTTTGACATGTGACAAGGGCTAGCTTGGGGCGGGAACCGTGCCACAGAAATTGGCGTGCCATAGTCTCGACTTCGTTAAGCCATTTCCGGGGGATGAGGTGTGGAAAGTTTTGCAGTTGGTATAGGAATCTGGGAGCACCATCATTTTGTATAGGGGTATTCTCCCCAGTGTGTTGAGTGGTAGATTCCGCCAGCGTTGAAGGTCTTTTCTGGAGTTCTTAAGGAGCGGTGTAATATTTAGTTCCCACGCAAGCTCAGGGAGTAGTTATGTGAACCCCCAGATATTTAAAACTATTGCAGCGGATTGGGATGTATTTCTGCCAGCTTACACAGTCTTTCGAGGGATGTAGTGGGATCAATAGGGATTTGCTAGAGTTCAGGGTAAGCCCCGAGGCTTGTGAGAAGAGCTCCAGAAGTTCTAGGACTCGCGGGCCACTCATTGCCGGGTTAGAGAGGTAAAGGAGGAGGTCGTCAGCGTACAGTGCTACCCGGTCCTCCGGCCCACGGGCCATGCCCAGCCTGTTATTAGTGGGTCTTCTCTCAGCAGCTTTGCCAGTGGCTCAATTGCCAGGGCAAAGAGTAACGGCGATAGTGGGCATTCCTGTCTGGTCCCGCGTCTGATGCAAAATGGATCGGATGTCACCCCGTTTACCTGAATACGAGCTGGCGGATTGGAGTAGAGCAGTTTTACTAGGCTTCTGAATTTGGGTCCGAATCCGCTCTTCCTTAGAACTTGCTCTAGGTACGACCAATCCACAGTATCAAAGGCTTTTTCAAAGTCTATTAGAAGGAGGGCAAGAGGGGACCCGGTCAAGGTGCCACGGCGAGCCAGAGCATTATGCAGTCTCCTAATGCAGTGTCTGGTGCTACATGAGGGCATGAAGCCGCATTGGTCTGGGTGTACCAGCGAGGGAAGCACTACCTTCAGTCTGGCAGCAAGTAATGTGGAGAGCACTTTAATCTCAGCGTTCAACAGGGAGATGGGTCTATAGGCTGAGCGGTCACGCGATGGCGGGTGGGTCTTCGGAATCACCACTATTGTGGCTTGATCTATTCCGGCGGGGAAGCGGCCTATCTTCATTGCTTCGTTAAACATATTGAGCAGATGGGGGCTTAGAATGTCCCCACATCTGCCGTAGAGCTCAGATGGGAAGCAGTCCGGTCCAGGTGTTTTGCCTGATGCTAGTCCGGATATGGCTGTTGTTATTTCGGCCAGGGTTATGGTTTCCTCCATGGTCTCCCTGGTCGCCTGCGAGATTTTAGGAAGGATTATGTCATCCAGAAGGGGGGATTCCCTTTCAATTCGTGGGCGGGGGTGCACAACGTATAGCTGAGCGTAGTATGATGCAAAACTCGTAGCAATTTCACTGGGGGTCTGCACGATTGAGGCTGCTTCGTCCGCGACCTGCGGGATAACTCTGTCGGCTAGGGGGCGCGAGGCCAACCAATGCAGGAGTTTGCCATTTTTATCACCCCATCCATACACACGAGCCGCCGACGCTCTCCATGTGTGCTTTGCAGCCTCAAACACTAACTGTCTTATTTCCTCTCTAATCACTGTCGGACGCCTCAAAGCAGATGCTGATGCCGCGGGAGTCTCAGACTGCTCCAGGGCCAGGGCTTTGGCTTCGAGGGTTGTCACCTGTAAGTCTCGTGCCTGTTCACGGGCGCGCACACGGTACCTGGCATAGCCTCTGAGTGTGGCTTTACATGCCGCTCAGAGTGTGCCCGGGGATTGTACGGATCCCAGATTTTGATCAAAGTACTGGGTAAGGTGGTCCCTTATATCAAGAGTGAAATCATTATTTTGTAGGTACCATGCGTTCATGCGCCACATGGGACGTTGATTTGGGGCTATGTCTCCTACCCGGATACGCACCGGGGAATGGTCTGAGACTCCTCTGGGTAATATCTCAGCACCCGTGACTCTAGGGATGTCTAAGGCAGGCATGAGCACAAGGTCAATTCTTGCTTGGGAGTTATGGGCCGCTGAGGTGTGTGTGTATTGCCGCGTTCTGGGGTGCCATGTCCTCCATACCTCACACAGGCCTAAGCTTGCTGTCCAACCATTTAATTTGGTTGCTCTCCCAACTCGGGTGGATGAAATGGGTCTGGATACATCTATTTTAGGGTCTAGGACTGAGTTAAAGTCACCTCCAATAAGCGTGAGTCCCTGAGGGAGGCCTATAATCATCCGGCGGAGAGTTAGTAAGAAGGTATCAAAGCCAGATGGGGGAGCGTACACGCATACGAAATTAATCGGCGACCCGTGTAGTATGCCGGTTACCGTAACAAATCTACCTTGTGGGTCTGACTGTGTGGCTGTAACCACTATGGGCAGTGAGCGATGAAGCAAGATGGCCACCCCCCTGGAGCCCCTCGAGAAGCCCGCGTGGAAAGCTTTGTCAAAGCCTCCCCGTGCTAGGATAGGGCAATTGGTTCCAAGTAGGTGGGTCTCCTGCAGGAGGACCACTGAGGGGGCCTGCGCAGGGTGTTAAACACTGCGGTTCTTTTAATTTTATCTAGGAGGCAGTTGACATTCCATGAGAGAATCTGTGTCAGTGCGAGGGTTGTATGTGCCATGATTGCGTTACAGGAACTCGGGGACCTGACTGGGGGCTCAGAGACAGGCCTATTTATTGGAAGGGATCTGTACGGCAGGTGTAGGTATTGCTATGGTAAGTTGTCACAAACACTTCACTAAGCCCTAACGTGAGCTTTAAACTCCCCAACTTCCCCCCACCCTATACTTCTACCTCTGAAGCATCTGTCGCCCTAATGCCCAATGGGGGCAGCACAGCCGTGTAGGCTGCCATCGAGTGGAGTGGTGGACCCCTCCTGTGTGTCGGATCAGCTGCAGTTAATTAACGGAAAAAAACCTACCCATAGTAAAGTCTTTGGGTTGCTCGGGGTGGTGCCGTCGTGGGTGCGCCCCTGCACCAGTCACATGAAATGCCATTCGGTTCCAGTGTACAGGAGCTCAGTACATGTAGGACCAGTGTCAACCAAGTTCGGGGGACTGGCTCAAACGGTCTACTCCTCACTCTTCTTTCGAGGTCCGGTCTCCGGAGTGAGCCACCGGCACCTCCCCCGACGGGGGGACCAGGATCGAATGGGCGTCCTCGTCTATTTGGGCATTGGAGTTCCTCGGCCTTCCCCTCCTGGATCTGGTGCGTTTTCGACCTCTCCGCATGGTTGCTTGTGTGCCTGGGCGTGATTCCCGGGGTCCCCCAGACGGATCGGCTGGACCCTATCGGTTTCCGATACCTTCCTCCGTCAGCCAATCCCACGCCTCATCGGGTTATTCAAAGAAGTGCGCCTTGCCAGCAAGGATTACCTTCAGGCACACTGGGAAGAGGAGCATGTATGAAAGTTGCATCGCTCTCAGTTTCTGTTTCACCTGTTCATACGATCGGCGCTTGGTTTGGACTTCTTAAGTGTAGTCTGGGAAAACCAATATTTTCTGATTGTCCCAAAGGAGGTCAGGGGAGCGCCTGGCTTCTCTGAGGATCGCATCACAGTCTTTAAAATTGAAGAAGCGCGCTATCATGGGTCTTCGGGGGCCGCCTGGGGGGGCCGCGGGGCCAGGGCTCTATGCGCTCGTTCTATCGCGAACCATGGTGAAAGAGAGTTCTCCGGCATCCAGGATTTAATCCAGTTCTCTAGGAATTCGGTAGCTTTGCCATCTTCCGCTTCCTCCGGGATGCCAACGAATCATAGGTTGCGTCTGGAGCGGTTCTCCGCTCTTCCACCCTGCGGTGGAGTTCGCCTGTCCATGTTTGTAGCTGAGCCACCTTGGCTCTGAGGTCGGTCAAGTCGTCCTCAGCCTGCGAGACACGGTTCTCCACCTCTGTAATACGGCCCACTGCATTTCTGAGATCCTGTCTTACGAGTCCCATCTCTTCTCTCACCTATCCAATCTTTGATTCCACTGCCCGTTGCGAGGTTTGAATTGCAAGAAGGATAGTATTGACCCCGTCTGCGGCCTGTTCATTAGGCGGAGCGTCGCCTCCGGTTCGGGGGACCGTTGGCGTGGTAAATTGGTCAATCCTCTGCTGGGATGGCTGCGCCTGTCTGGAGGCTCTGTCTTTACCCATGTTGTCCGATGGGTCAAGTAAGTGCAGATATGGTCTATTGGGAACAGTGCATATCCATGACAAGGGTCCTGCGTCTCTTGTCCAGGTGGGCCTGATTCGGGGTATTCACCTTGGGTGAGGGGGCTCCAGTCAGGGAGAGATCGGAGGTTGTGCAACGCCCAGAGGCGAGGGTACCAGGTCTTTCACCAGATCCCCAGGATTAGATCAGAAGAGAAAGGGACTCACCCCTCAACAGGTCCAGGGCATGGAAGTGTCCGGCTGTTGGGTTCCTCAGGGGCAGTGGTCCTCCATCGGGTGAACAGACTGTTGCCCTGGCGTCCCTCCGGCGTGCCCGTGGCATTGGCTGTCCCCCGGCGAGGATCACTGGATATCCGGGGCTGCTCCAAGGCCTATCTCCTCTGGGGGCCTGAGTCTCCGCGGTCCCCGGGCGAAGGGAGGGTTCTTTGGCTCCTACTGTGTTCCCCGCGGAGTTGTTGTGCCAGTTAGGTGCCACCCCTCAGTGGGCCGATTTCTCCCTCCGGGCATCGGATTTGGGATTTCAGTATGGGGGTCCACATGGGCCAGGGCCCTCGTCGCTCCTCCTCGTCACCCCTGCCTCGCTCCTCCGTTCTCGCTCCCCGCGCCGGAGCAGGCACGATTTTGGCGCTCCCCAGCCCTGGGGCGCAGCTGGTGTTTGGTCCTCCGAAGGGGGGGGCGTCTGCGGTTAAGGCCCGGACCCCAGGTCCAATCGCCCGCTACGCAGCGGCGCGTAGTGCTGTCTCCTGGGGCTTCAGAGGGCGCAGATTTCCAGCACGCGACCCTCTGTGCCTCCTACCTTCTGGGGTCGCGCTGCCTCCTGTCGGCGAACAGACAGTCTGGTTCCCGGTGTCCAATCCTGCGGGTCACGGGGCCTCAGCCAATTTTGGAGCCCGTCGGCTCCGGAGCCATCCACTCTCGGCCCGTCTATCTCTCGTGCGGTCGTCTGCCAGGCTTTCTCCCGGGCACAGCAGAAGGTGCGGCCCTTCCGGGTACGGCCCTGGTCGGTCCCCGCCGGTCGGAATTGATTCGTTGCTTGCTTGCTCGACGGCACTGTCCGCGGGGCGGTCCCCGCATTGGGCGCGGTCCGGTCTTCGGGTCGGCGCCGCCCCTCAACGGCTACAGGCACCCCGAGCTCCGGATTTCGAGCACCCGGCGCCAGAGGGCACGAGGCACCCCCGAGTCCCGGTTGGGACAGAAGCAGGATCGTATGCGGTAGTGGATTTGGGCGGATGACGGAGGGGTCCGGAGCACTCTTAGAGTGCGACCGCCATCTTGACGCCCATGGCCACGCCCAATACAGTTATTTAAAACAACGAAGTAATGAGTATAGGAAACTGCCTCTGCATATATTGTACTAAAATGAGGTATGGTGTGCCCAGAGTCCAGTGGATCCCCAAAGGCTTAACAGAGGATAAAGTAGAATAATACTAATGCTCTTTTTTGTGGTTGTGTAGTCAAGCAGTTAGGCTTACCAGAAGGTAGTGCAAAGCATTTGTTGTACACACACAGTCATGAAATGAAGCACACACTCAATGACTGACTCCAGGCCAATGTTTTTATATAGCAGAAATATATTTTGTTACTTTATTAGTAGAACTAAAAGGTCTTTGTTGCAGGTAAGTACAGTTGTAAGTAGGTATAGAGCATATGTATCAAATGTACTTTGTTTAGGTTTTGCAGATAAAACACTTTACGGGTAAGTAACAGTTTTCAACTTTAAAAGTTGACACAATGCAGTTTCTCATAGGAGCCAATGCAGCCTTAGGGAAGGAAAAGTGCTAGCACAGTTAACAGGTAAGCACTAAACTTGCAATCCCAGTCTTCAGGGGTTAGGATGTCCACAGGTCAGAGTTCAAGTTGAACCCAAAAGTGTACCACCAGCAAACACAGGGACGGCTAGGCGCGGAGGTCAAAGTTTGTGGTGGGTTTTCAATGGAATCCTATGAGGACTGGGGTACTCGGAAGAAAACAGGTTGAAGGTAAGTACCCATGGTATCAGGACACAGAACCTTTGGGGGTTTAGGTCAGCACCGGGGGCACAGGTCAGCACCAAACACACACCCTCAGCGGCACAGGGATGGCCGTGTGCAGGATGCAAACACAGGGCCAAGTGCCCAATGCTTTTCAATGGGAGAACTCTGGGGGGGGGTCACAAAGATGCTGCAGGCTGGGTCCAGAGAGTCCGTTCCGGAAAACCAAAGGCTGGACAAGGAGAGGTGCCTGCTGGATGTTGCTGGACTGTCGATCGGATTTCTCAAGACCAGGGGGCTGCGGGTGCAGGGGTACCTTTGGGCATCTGGAATCTTCATTGGATCGGGTCGCAGTCAGCGGAGTCCTCTGGATTTAGGCTGCAGGCGTTGTCACGTTGGACAGGTGGGGTCAACCGATGCTGGACTCAAGGTCTGAATCACCTGGAGACCTCTGGACCGGTGGGCCACCTGGACTCGGGCCGTGGGTGTCGGGTGCAGAGTGGACCGGGCTTGCAGATCTGGGGCGGTTCTAGAGTCCTTGTGGAGGGTTTCTTCTGGACAGGGCCGCGTCTTCTGGAGTTCTTGGTCCTCTGCTGGGCAGGCAGTCCTCTGGAGGTTTGTGCAGGTCACTGGTCCTGCAGCATGCATTGCCTTTTTGTAGCAGGAGTCTTGAAGCTGCAGACAGGCCGGTAGGGCTGGGGCCAAGTCATTTGTCTTGAGTCTTCACTGATGGGGTCTGCTCTTCTTTACTTCTTTCTTGAGGTCGTCTGGAATATGCAGAGCAAGGTTCAGGGGTGCCACTAAATACTAGATTTAGGGGCGTTACAGGGGTCAGAGGGCTACTGTCCCTGAGGGTGGCTATACCCTTCTTGTGCCCACTCCCTTTGGGAAGGGGTGGGCGCGTTCCTATCCCTATTGGTCCCTCTCCTCCAAAACAAGATGGAGGATTCCGCAAGTAGGGGGTCACTTCAGTTCTGGACACCTTAGGGGTAGTCCTAGCTGCAGTGGTCACTCCTTGTTTTACCTAATTTTCCCTAAGGACCTGCCGCCAAAAGTGGGGCTTAGTCTGGGGGCGGGCATCTCCACGAGCTGGAGTGCCCTGGGGCACAGCAAGAGGAGGCCTGAGCTGTTGAGGCTCACAGCCAAGTGTTGCAGTTCCTGCAGGGGGAGGTGTGAAGCACCTCCACCCAGCGTAGGCTTTGTTCCTGACCTCAGAGAGCACAACGACTTTCACCACATGGGGTCAGAAACTTGTCTGTTAGTGGCAGGCTGGCACGGACAAGTCAGCCCTACACTAGAGGGTTGGGTAAAATACGGGGGTCATCTCTAAGATGCCCTCTGTGTGCATTTTACAGTAAACCCAGCACTGGCATCAGTGTGGGCTTATTTTGCTGAGAAGTTTGATACCACACTTCCCAGTCTTTAGTGAGGCCATCATGGAGCTGTGGAGTTTGTAGTGACAAACCCTCAGCCCATGTACTTAATATCACCACACTGAACTTACAATATCTAAGAATGAACTTAGACACTGTAGGGGTATAGTGCTCATGCAGCTATGCCCTTGCCTCTGGTATAGTGCACCCTGCTTAAGGGCTGTAAGGCCTGCTAGCAGGGTGACTTACCTATGTATGACACTGGTACTGGTTTGTGGGCATGGCACCCTTGGAGGGATGCCATGTCAACTGTACCTTTTTCTGCCCCCCAACACACACAATCTGCAAGGACGGTGTGCATGTGTTTGGTGAGGTGACCCTTAGGGTGGCACAATACATAGTGCAGCCTTTAGGGACCCTCCCTGGCCAGGGAGCCCTTGGTACCACTGGTACCTTTTACAAGGGACTTAGCTGTGTGCCCGGGGTGTGCCAATTGTGGGAACACTGGTACAGTTTAGGGAAAAAACATTGGTGCTGGGGCCTAGCTAGCAGGATCCCAGGACACACTCAGTCAAGTTTGCATCAATATCAGGCATAATGTGTGGGTGGGGGGGTTCCCATGCTAAAAGTAAATGAGTAAATGGCAGAATCTTCCCACAAGACAATGTGGAAAGTCATTGAACACTAGATACAGAAGACACAAACAAGCAGTGACTACTACTTTCTCCAATTCAGGCTTGGTGTTGCCAATCTTCAACATGAGGCAACGCTTACTACACAGTGCATAAAATGTACAATTGTGCAACACTGCATTAATTAAATTCTGTGCATTGGCAATCCGTGACAGATAGATGACTTATCTATAATTACTGCGCTCTTCAGGTTCATATGAAAATGGGATTGCAATTTGGACATAAAATGTATCAGTACATGTTTAGGTGTGCCAGAGAATCGGCTTATTCATAATGGAGCAGTGGTGTTAAAGCACAGATACAAGTGATATTGCTTTCTCAACAGCAAGAGAATATGGTGCTGGGAGCTGATTTTCAGTGACTTGACTTCTTTCTCTGACACTAAAACATCTGATACCTTTGTTGTTTTCCTCTGTTTTGCAGACTGTTTTGCAGTTCACCACTCTTGCAACTGATTTTAAGTATGTATCTGAATTCTCTAACCCAAGTTATACATTTTTCTGCCATATCTTTTAAGTATTATTGCAGAAATACTCAATATGAAACCCATCTTTCAGGCCAGCTGCTATATATAACAGGCATTTGCAGTGCAATGGGTCTCGCATTTACTTGAGTTTACAGCTATTAGCATTGTAAATTCCCAAACTGACTTTTCTTGCCACATAAATTGAAAATTAAAAGTTAAACAGTTTCACATGACCAAGCTGTTTCAAAGCGCCACGGCATGAGCGAAACACACAAAAGGAAAAAGAAGTTTGCTCGCAGTCAAACATTTCGTCAGAAGTGCAATTAGCCATGTAACAGGGTTGATGTCCAAGGCAGTAACCAAACCCTCCTGAGGAGGGACAAACGTAAAGCATTTAACAATGATAACGAAGGATTTTTGAACGGCAAGCGCATGAACGAGCGATAGTGATGGGCGTGGTTAAAAGCCCAAATAGATGATAACACTTTGTAAAGCAGCGCTTGCACTCTGCTATGCTCGACCTAAAAGTTGGGGGCAGAAGGGAGATTATCTTGTACTGATTTTCGGAAATTCAGGAAATGTACTGCACCAATGAAGTGAAGGAAATGATTGTAGAAAGTTTATTTCTAAGGAATTGTAAAATAAAAACAGCCCTTTCTCAATATAATATCTAGGTCTGAATTTCTGCTGTTCACAGGAACTTGCCTTTGTGCAAAATGCATACAAAAGGAATCTAGGCGAAGGCTATACTCCTAGACCATTCTCCTGATCAAGATTCCTTAATACAACAATCGTTCCCTGGGAGTATCTCATTATTTGCCCTCACCATAAATCCATGGACTGTCTTACCCATTAGGTATCCCGAAATATCAATTTCACCTCTGCGACTGAAGATCTCCCGCCCCAGCGTCTGAGACACTATATTCTCTATACTATAACCACCACACACTAACTCTTCATTTGCATTTGTAGCCTCAGGAAGACCTTGCTAGCGTTTGCAGAAAAAAAAAACACACAACAATCTAATGCACATTACTTTGAAGAAGGCTGGCTTTTAGGCAGTGTGCTGAGTTTGGTAGGGGGGTTGCTGTATTTAACAAGCATTTGCAATGCAATGGGTCTCGTGTTTACTCGAGTTAGAGCTATTAACATTGTAAAAATATTGAAATATAAATATATTGAAAATGAAAAGTAAAACGGTTTCACATAGCTAACTGGACTTTTCTTGCCATATAAACTGAAAAGTAAAAGTTTCACATAAGCGAGCCGACGGCCGCCATCAGTGCAAAGCAGACACACAAAGAGAAATAAAAGTTCCCTCGCAGTGAAACCTATCGGCAAAAGTGCAATTATCCATGTAACCGGCAAAAGTGCTATTACCTATGTAACTGTCAAAAGTGCAATTACCCATGTAACAGGATCGATGCCACGCAAAATGGTGGATTACTGCCCAGTGAGATCGCTCTGCGAAAAACAGAGAAAAAGTAGTCCAGAAACTAGATGGAAAAAATATCGAGCCTTGTATGTTTTCAGTAGTTGGTCAATGCACTCCTTTCACTAATGAAAGCAAGTGGATTTTAAAAGGCATGCCCACAAACCAATGATAGTGACTGACGTGCCATGTGCGTGGTTAGAAGCCCAAAGACAGATTACAACAGGGGACGGAGCGCTTTGCGCACGCCCCTAAAAATTACTTGGTTTAAAAGCTTGTAAACTTCCTTGTGCGGCCAGCAGTTTCAGTCAACAACAGATGTCAAGATAACTGGTGATTAACGTTCCTACTGGTGAGAGATTGCTTTTTATGGGTGAGCGCAAAGGGCTCCGTCTATAAAGTAATCTCTCTCTGGGCTTCAAACCATGCCCAGGTCACATCAGTCTCTTTTATTGGTTCCTGGGCTTGTTCTTTAAAATCTGCTTGCTTTCATTTGTGAAAGGTATGCATACGTCATGCCTTTTCCGGTGGTTAGCCCGCCTACACAGCACCGGTAAACTACTAGAAACATATGAGGCTCGATGTTTTGAGCCTGGTTTCTGGACTACTTTATCTGTTAATGTTCCCCGCAGCACGATCACTCTCTGTTTTTTCGTTTTCAATTTTAGCACGATCGCGCTGTTTTTTTTTTTCTTTTAATTTGTGTGGCAAGAAAAGTTAGGTTATTAGTTTACAACGCAAATAGCTCCAACTCGAGCAAATGCGACCCCCGTTGCATTGAAAATGCTTGTTTATCTTGTGGCAGTTTTTGCGACTACAAAGCAGCATGGAGAGTTAATGTGCCTGCTGCAAAGAACGTGTGCTGTGCAGATCACAGAATTGACTGACTGAGTGTGAGTGAACTATGAGTAGCGCCATTATAAAAAAAAAAAAAAAAAATGGAATGCATGTCCGAGAGGGGCTATGTAGAGATGAGGTGCACTGTTTGAGAGAGAGATAGTGACGGGGATAATGGAAAAGGTTATTTTTGGGGGGGAGGGTGCAAAGACTGTTGCAACCGTCGCTTACCTGTCCTTGATGACAACACTCTTGGAGGTCATGTGGCAATCATGCACTGCAGCAACAATTGCCACATTCACTACCCTCCATTCACGCGCCTTGCTACCCACACATGCAGACTTAACCTTGCAACGGCTCTTGGGCAAGTCACCAGCGTCACTGTGCCATGACACCGGTCGGCAGATAACATATTCTGAAATCCCACCTAATTATTCAGATTTTACTCACCATTGCTTTCGGACTTGGATTTGTGGTTCAAGATACTTTCAAGTTACTTTTGTGACCTGAAGTGAATTCTGAGAAAATTCAGTGGCAACGTATCAATTTTCTGATGGCTGCTTTGACTAAAAATGTTTATTTTGAATTTAAAACGTTTAATATATTTGTGTTAAACTTTCGGTCAGGGTTTTCACGTTTATTCATATCAGCCTTCCTTCCTCCAGCCTCACGGGATGTGTGGTGAAAAAAGCGAGGTTGACAGTCTCCGGTGGCCAATACGACGTCCATATTAACGAAATAATAAAAGAAAAGGCTTAGGCTAGATTAGAAAAAAAGCATCTGGCGCATTGGTGTACACCCACGCTTCTCCTATAGATCACATCAAAGGGCTGTGCTGTACCTCCAGACCGTCTCCATGTATGTTGTAGCTATAAAAGGTAACAGCAAGAGGCGTAGTAGATCTGAATAACTGTTGTACCTCACAACGACTGCATTTATTGTAATTCTTCTGCCTTTTGCCAATGCTGGGATTGTTAAACCTACTCAAATAGTGAGTTACATTGTAATCACTGACCCCCAAGCCTGCAGAAATAGACACTGCAGTTTTGAACCGAGTAACTCCCAGTCCACCAGACAATGCAAACACCCTAATTTGAATAGTAATAAGGAGCTGGGAGATTAAATAACATGCTTCTTGCAGTATTTCGACGGGACCTTGTGAAGTTCCCACTCTAGCAAGATTTCATACAGGATTCCACAGGATCACGCCTTGCCAGATTTTGGCCGCAGTTGTGAGACGCTTGTATTTAAGCCGGGTCAAGTGTGAATTTCTCAGTTTCCTTCATGTGATATGCAGTGTTTGCACACTGCCCTCCTTAGGGAGGGGCTTTTTGACCTCTGTGCCTCCCAGCAAGCACTTCATGACCCTCCACTCATGAGCTTTTTGACAGCGCACGTCGAGCCCTTGAGAAAAATACAACAACCAGGCAAAAGCGGTGCTGTAAATGGAAAGCAAAGTGCAAGTACTCACCAGAAGGAGTGATAGACCGGGGGTGGAGTCTGGGGTGGGCATGAGGGCGGTGCAAAAGGCATATCAAGGGGCGGGGCTAGGTTTTTGACCATGCCAAGCTTTGCTTGGAATCTGCATGAATTTTTAAAATGTCGGATGCATCTGCCCATTAGTTATCACGCTGATAACCATTTAGATAGCAAGTACCAATACGTGTTTATTTCTATCCCAAGTAACCATTTTTTACCAATCTCAAAATAAGAAAAGATTGAGGAAAAATAGTGAGGTTCTAAATATACACCTTGTTGTTTGCAGGCAGATATTTGATGCAGGGCCATAACTCACTAAGATATATTACAAGGATGTTAACTTGTAACCTGCAGGTAAAACAAGGATCTGTGCAACAAAAACAATAGTCAACTGAGCTACATAAAAAATAGAAAGCTGTCATCTGCATGTTGCAAGCTCAGCTTTCCAGCAGGCACAATGATCCTCTACGCAATTTTATGGTGAGTTGAACCTTTAATTAGAATCTACGCAGATCTTTCTAGCAAGTGCATTAACCATCAGTTATCCACCTTATTGCTACGTAGGATGCCTCGAGCTTACTTAGGAGAAAGGCCCCAGCTTCATGTTTCTCACAATCGGTGAATGCGCAGCTGCATTAAAGTGAGCAATTCATCGGGCACTTTTTCCCTTCTCTGCACTGGTGGGTGTTCTGTCAAACCTGGAACCCAGAGTTGCTTTCCATCGGACATACTTTGTATAACTTTAGTGAACAGCTTAATCTCAGTCTCTCGCTGTCACCGGATGAGAAATGTTGACACAGAGTCACTGACGATACATCTGTTGGTGGCTCAGCCTTTCAACATTGCATTTTATGTGTTTGAAAAGGAGTGATGGACAGAGTAAACATGCTGCAGATGTGATATCAGACGGAACAAGGCATTTACTGGGGTGATCTTGCTGCACTCTGTAATTAAAATGCACACCATCATCTGTAACAACACGAATCATCAAAAAAAGTCCCTGTCGGATTATTCAAACTGCTCAATAATCTTTTGTTGCCGTTATTTTGCATTACTTATGGCGAATCTATGTGTGCTAATTCAGATAATTTATATGAAATGCCTCATCTACTTACTATACTAAATGTCAAATGAATTCTTGCATTTTCAATTGTCCATGCAATAATTTTTAAAAACAAAAGTAACAGATTTTCACATCACATTACAAAAGTCAAGACGGTCTTTCTGAATTGAAATGATTACTGACATGAAGTCCCAGGAGATGGGGCTTATTAGAAATTAAGTATGTTTCTGTGCTTGTACCAAAATATTTTGTACCAATGACAACCTCAGAGCCCAGAATAGATGAAAAAAAATGTTTTCCTGCTGTTGTCGTTCGATCATAGTGTGCAATAAATTTCAACTATGAGTGTGAATAAGCCGCACATACCTACCCATGCAACACATTTATTAGCTTTTGATAGACATACATCTGTGTACATTTGTGTGGCATGTAAGCCCAGGTGGTTTAGCACTGGCTGCAAACATCCCTGTTCAAGTAGCGTATCACATTTTTAAACGGACTTACCTTCTCTTCCGCCCCTGGGTGCGAAAAAAGGATCACAGAGTCTGTAAGGCGATCCCATATTATATGCACATGCAAATAGGCAATCCAGTCCTGATAGTTAGAGATGGTGAAAGCAATTGTAAACGTTTGTTTGTTCTGTCCTTGGCATAATGACACTACCCTGAACTATGCGTTCCCCACCCCCACCCATCAGGTTTCACAGCCACCTCCCTGCCTCCACTGTGTTAGATCAAACCTAACTCCTGTTTACACTACAATATGTGTGATTATGGGAAGCTATACTTTTATATGATTGATTTGTTTGATAACATGTACTATTGTAAAGCGCTCCGATACCCTTGGGTCATGCCAGCGCTATAAAAAAACTTTCTAAATAAATGATAAACTAATCACCCTGCAGCTAGACCCCTGCTCTAATGCCTTCCAAAGTACTGCATGCTGTGTCCTGCTGACGAGAGCTACTGTTCTGGCACCTGTGCCAGCTCAGCTGAGGCTTCCACTGTGATTACATGTCTGCAGTGTGGGTTGAAGGTGCTGCAGAGGTACACATTTATTAATGAAAACAATGCTGGCGAAGTCGAAGCCAGGTCCTCAAGAATACTGGTACTCTTCTTGTTTGAGAAAAAGTGCTGGTACTCCAAAAGGAAGAAAATGAAAAGGTGCTGGTACTCAATACTGGCGAGCACTGGCTCATTTAAAGCACTGGCCAAAGGTACGTATGTTAGTAAGGTTGTGCGCACCTCCTAAGGCATTTGGCTGACTAAATCAACAGACTAACAAGGCAAAACTGCTATAAGTGCTGCCATGTTGAACTCTTTATTCAACAAGTGTGGCATACAAACTAAGCTCACATGCTTGTTTAGAATGCACTCAAAGAAAATATGATAATAGACTTGCTTCTGATGCATCTGTTAAATACACTTGAGGACACCTGGCTAAAGTGAATCTCTGTCAGGTTAGCACTAGAGAATCTCGAAGCAAGTGGTTTCTTCCATGACTCAGTTCACAGGAGGGATTTGATATAATGTCGTCTTGCGATGTAGCTGCGAAAAAGTTTGTGATTTTTGTATACATATTTAGCTAATAACACCTAAGTATACACTCCAAACAGTGGGTGTTAGTGATTCTGTAAAAGCATGCACTGAGACATTTTTACAGTAGATCTAACTGTGTGCATCTCCCTGTGCTTACCGTTGTCATTAGACATTGAGCACCATAAAGCCACAATGATACTCTTTCCATTGAATACGCTCGTAGAAGTCCAAAGAAACGCCACCAGAGCTGGAAGAATTCATTCCTTTTTCATCAATAATTTTGGAGACAAGTCCAGTGGTGGAGAGTGGAATATATAGTTTCCCTAAGGACTTTTGCAGGGCATTTTTCCACTTTGGGGACAGCTATGGCTGCCATTTTTGGGCAGTGCATGCTCTAGCCTTTTTCCAGGCCACGTATATTTAACATGGGATGCCCTCGCTGTTGGCAAGCCAGCATCCCGAAAGTGACCAGCTACTATGCCTGTGGCCTTCCACAAGGTAATCAGTGCTTATGCTATAGCCCAGAACAATTGCTTAGGTGGCTGCAGGAACGCCATTTAAAAATAGTGAACCTACTGTCATTCCCAAGACTGGGACTAGCAAGAACACACAGTTCTCTACAGCTTTGATCAATGCTCGGTCACTTAAGAAACATGCAGCTAATATATCCGATTTTCAGTATGAGGAAATCCAGACATGTTTGTGACCTAAACATGGCTAACTGAGACGTCCAATCCTGCAAATGACTCCGTGATTCCAAGGGGGTTACAAAATAAATATACAGTAAGGATCATCTGAGTGGAAAAGGACAGGGGGAGCTGTGGTCTACAGAGAATACTTCAGTGGCCTAGCAATTCCCATTGTCGGTCTGGAAGTAGCTCAGGCACTTGTATTCTACCTCACACTATCACTTCACCAATCATTGGCTTGGGTTCTAATATATAGATCTCTGGGTCCTGTCCGTACCTTTTTCAATTCCCTGGGTAATGCCAAGGCACATTTGGCCCTAACTTATGCTCATTTTACTATATTGGGGGATTTAAATCTTCGCATGGACCAAATTGAAGAAAGTGAAGTAATCTCCGTACGTGAAACTGTCCTCCCTGGAATTTATTCAATTTGTGTTCAGCCCTACTCACCAAGAAGTTCATGTGTTGGACTGGATCTTCTCCAATGCTATGTTGGATGTAGGTGATCCTATTCTGCAAGTCTCGTCCGACCACCAGTTGATCAACTTTAATTTGGCGGTCTTAGAAAAAGTACAACTGCTGGTAGTCAAAACCTCTTGCGCCTCCAGAGCTTTTCACAGTATCCAATCAGGGGAGTTTATTAGGTCCCTGGAGGAGAATACTCCCTCCTTCTCGGGTGATGTGGAAAATGACAGACATCTTCTGGACAGTTGGATTTGTGTTACTGGCCATAAGCTTGCACCAGTAGTTCATTATCTACTGCGCAGAGTTTAGCCGTCCAGCCCCTGGCACACACATATCCTTAGAAAGGGAAAGAAACAATGTATAATCATAGAAAGACAATGGAGGAGACTCTATAAACCAAATGCTAAGGCTTTATACAAAAATGCCTTAAAGAAATACTGTATGGAAGTTAAATTGCCAAGAAGGCTTACTTGAAAGGAAGAATAGAGAGAGCTGGATGAATCCAGAGACATTTTTAAAGTTGTGAAAAACTTTGTCCATTGAGGCCTGTTTAAGAGGGCAGCAGCCTTCGGCTGAGTGGTGTGAGAAGCTGACGTTACTTTCATAATAAGATCTCAATTATTCAAGACAGTCTCTTCTCTGGCTCGTAGTCTGAAGAGGTTATGTTGGAAGTAATGCTTCCTTCTACAGCTGCTGTATCTATAGCACATCTCTAGATGGATTGTTAACATCTATTCATATCCTTAAGTCTGGATCTCCAGTTGATCCTTGACCCCCTTAATAATTATACTAGTATTAATGGCAAGTGTCATTGACCCCTTGGCCAACAAACGTCTGAACAAATCACTGTCTATAGCAACAGTCCCCCATTTCTGGAAGCAGGCTAAAATATTGCGCCCGCTTAGGAAGTCTCATACACACCCGAGAGAGCAGTCTAATTAGACTTATAACTCTTCTACCAGTGTTATATAAAATGCTGGGGAAGCTTGTTAACCAACAGATCTTCCAGTGCTTGAGAAGTGATAACTTGCTCCAACGAGTCACTCAGGCTTTAGACCCAATTTCAGCATGGAGACAGGACTAGTCTCCGTGCTTTTCACATCAGAGGCACTTAAGATGCTGGGGGGAAGGCAGTGCTGATTGTGTTATCAGCTGCCTTTCATATGGTACCCCATGCCAAACTCCTAGCACGTCTTTAATTTATCGGACTAGAGGGTCAAGCCTTGGATTATTTGGCCTCTTTTTTTAGAGGGCAGAGTTCAAGAGGTCTGGATCCCTCCCTTCTCGGTGGTGTCTCGGGAACAGTTAGTGGGGGGCCACAGGGTTTGGCCTTGAGCCCTACTCTAGTAATGCTTATCCATTAGCTCTACTTGCCTATGCCTTGAGAGCAAAAGTAATGATCTATGCTAACGATACTCACTGCTGATCTCCTGGGGCATGGAGGCAGAGCTGTCTGTCAAAACATCAGATCCTGTTTTCCAGTAGTTGGCTCACCTTCAGCTTAAATGCAGTGCAGATAAGACTGAACTGCTATTTTTCAGTCTGAAGGCCTCCTGAGACATGGCAGACCTTTTGCCCAGCAAACATGACCCCAACCCAACCACCCCCCAGAGTTGGGGAAGTTCAGTAAAAAATGTGGGTGTCAAATTCAACAACTCTCTCTCTTTCCAACCTCAGATTAAAATGGTGCTGGGGACCAGTTTTGGACTGCTGCGTATTTTAAGGACGTTTTTATATTTCCTCTCATTTACAGCCAGGAACCTGGTCTTACAGGCACTGATAACATCTAAGACGGCTGGATTATGGTAATGCCCTGTATTTAAGACTCCATGACTTTCTTATTAATAGATTGCAGGTGGTCCAGAACGCAGCAGTGAGCTCCCTTCTGGGCATGCCTCGAAAAACCCACGTCCCAGTAACACTTATGTTGGTCCACAAAGTTCTCCACCACACAGGTGTAGGCTGTCTCAGGGCAAGGATTAGCTTCTTAGCCCCTTCAAGGAACATTCAATCAGCCAACATCCTCCTGGCCAGAATCCCTACGATTAGCATACCACGGCTGGGGGGAAAGGGCCTTTTCTTTCTTAGGGCCGTCAGCCTGGAACAAGCTTCCACTTGAGTTCCGAGCTATTGTTGCAACCTCTTTTGTCAGGCTTAAATACAATGCAGAAAATGCCAAACTGCTATTTTCTGGTCTCAAGGCCCTTGAGACATGACAGACCTTTTGGCCAGCTGACGTGAATTACACCCCCATCCCCATGTCAGGAAAGTTCAGTAAAGAATTTGGGTGTCAAATTCGACAACCGGCTTTGGCTCTGGACTCGTTTTCTGATTGGATGTTCAGATTAGACTTCCCCTGAGACCCTAGAGATCATTTACATGACTGGGAAACCACTTTCCTGATGCCAATAAAGTGCAAATGTCAAGAGTTTAGTAGTGCATTCACATGTAATCATCTAGACTTTGTTTCACACTTGGCAAAATGCAACGTTCACTTGAAACCTCACATATAAAATGTAGCTCCAAAGTATGTTTATCGTAACATAGTCTTTGTTTGTTATTAGTTTTTAGTTGTTAAATATTGCTTTGAAGGGACATATTCACTTATTGTCAACTAATAGTTCGGAATGTTGAATTACCTTCATCCTGCATCATCTTCTTTGACATACTTTTTGGATGCTACAAAATATTCATAGAAATCTGGAGGAAGGGGAGCTGAATATAGGAGTAAGGAAAATTACTTAGTTTCTCTTGTAAATCTAGTTCTTAGTCCAACCTCCTAAGGATCTATCTGCCAAGTTCACTATTCTGTTTGCTTTGTGTTTGGCTGGAGAGTACTGTGTAGGGCACAGAGAGACTGTTGGGGTGTGTTGGGCAGGTGTGCACACATGCCACAACTTTAACAGTCAACTATTTTGCCCTGACAAGACAGAGTTCTAGGCGTATTACTGCCTTCTCTGAGCCTGAAGAAAGGGAGATTTTTAACTGCAGCAAGTAACTTCTGTTTATCTTTTTCAGGTCTCATCAAATGTACTACATGTTTGGTTTCCTCTTCTTGGTATTTATAATTCTTCTCATTACCACGTCAGAAGCGACAGTCTTGCTGTGTTATTTCCATCTATGTACTGAGGTAACCGTACCGGATAATTATTTTTATTTATCAAATGATAGTCTTGGTTTGGAAATAATTGTAGTTTGTCGATATAATGCGGTAACTGTGCCTATACAGTGGATTGTGAGACGCAGGAAAGGAATCTTTGAACAGTAGAAAAACAAATTACACTGCTCCAAGTTAAAGTTCTGATAAAAAATTGTCATCCTATTTATTTCCGAGTTTATAACAAGGCCTAATTGAAAGTGTATTGGGAACTCCAATATGAGGACTATATTGTGCATTCACTGTCAGTAGGACCTAATAAAATTTACAGGTGCCAAAATGTATTGTACTGTAATGCACAAATTACCTCTCGGAAGTAGAATTACATAAAAAAGATGTAAAACTCCATTACTTAATTTCGCCCCATGCATACCAAACTCGACCACTCACGGTTAAAAGCGTAACATATACTTGAAGCAAGACTTGCATAACACAACTCTAAGCCTTTATACACACGGAAGCATACAGTGAACAATCACCATTCTTGCTTCATAAGAGAACAGAAGCATGGGGTTTTGAACCTACCTTTCTGAATTTGGCATGACATTTAAGTTATATGGTGCAAGAATTGCGGGAAAGGGTTGGGGGTATACTGCCGTGCCCACCAAAGTGCTGAATGGGATCATTGCCTCCTTCTCCAACAGGTCCCTACTGTGGGCATCCCGCTTGTTCCCTCCTCCTCATTTGTTTCTACCTTGTATCCTCTAGGATGCTGGAATTATACCCAGCAGGACAGCAGATGCGTAGGGTGTATGACCGGAATACTTTTATAGTATGGGCCAGTTGCAGCGTTGTGCCAATGTTCCAGGCACGGTAAGGAGTTTCACAGCATGAGGGAAGCAAAATTCACATCTGAATTTGAGTAGCTTTATTCTTCTGAATGTCGTTGCCCAGTTCAGAAGTGTTGTGTGCTCCACTGATAATCTGGCAAGCCATTGAGTCTCGGCCCCAAGATAGTTTAGTTCAAAGTCCGGGTCCCTCATACTATTGTGTCAGGTTTGCAGTTTCATGTGAACCAGTGCATCCCTAGGTCTCTTGCCATTCGTTTTAAGGCCAACAGTAGATTTCCAGGGTCCTTGACATATCTTCTGGAGATAGCGAACAGTAAGTTTGCAAAATAATATAGAGGTATGGTAACATTAGCATTTATTTGGCTCTAATCTACCTGCAACTGCAATAGGAAGAGTCCTTGAAAAGACTAATTGTGGCCTGAGAAAATGAATGGTGCGCCCTACATTGCCTTTTAGGAGGCCCGCCTGATAGACCGTCAGTCTCAAATGCTTTAACACGGTGCTGTCCCACCTAGGGCCATTCCCTTCCAGAACCCGTGCAGTCCAGTGCAACCCAACTCTCATTAGGTAAACATGGACCTTCCACAGTTAATCCTTAGCCCGGTTAATCCCTCCAAGTTATTGAATGCTGTGGTGATAGGCCTAATGCCAGCCTCTGTATCTTGAACATACAACAGGAATTCATCAGTGCAAAGGGAGATGATGCTGGTCATCTCTCTGTTGGGACTCCCCCACAGATCCCCATCCCATCTAAGCTGTTCGGCAAACGGTTCCATTGACATTGCAAATTGGAGGTTGGGGATGGGGCAATCCTGCCTTTTCTTTGCCAACGTCTAGAACTGCCTCTCCAGGCCAATCTGCAGTGACTACCTCTGTTATTCTAAGCAGCTGCCATATATCTTGTGACGTACTGGAGTTCGGAATGAAATCATTCTGATCCTCATGTTTGAGCAGTAGCCTAACAGACAAAATTTCCCAGATAATTCTATAATCTACATTGAGGCTAGAGAGGGGTTGCTATGTCAGCAACTTTTCAAAATCTTTACCTACTTTTGGGAGGGAAATTGAGCCCTTCGTTTGTGATGGGGGTAGTCTGCCTAAGTCAAATACCCCATTGTACATTGTGCTAAGCGTGCGTAATAGCTGGTCCACGAAAGCAGCATTAAACTCTAATGGAAACCTATTGGTTCCTAAAACTTTACCCCTGGCGATGGATACGATTGTCTCCT
Organism: Pleurodeles waltl; assembly: GCF_031143425.1. Lineage (NCBI taxonomy): Eukaryota > Metazoa > Chordata > Amphibia > Caudata > Salamandridae > Pleurodeles > Pleurodeles waltl. The sequence goes on along the minus strand of NC_090438.1, from coordinate 275,019,617 downwards.
TAACCTCTTGGAGTGGAACAGATTGCTTATGAATGGCACTCTCCAACCTCTGAGGTCTGGGGAATGGAATGTCTGCAAAAAATTCACCTGTCCCATCCTCAGCACTGCCCTCTTATCTTATTAATGGCTTCCTGCGACTGCTGTTAGGCCCCTTGGAAGTTCTTAATGGCAGATAAGGGTGAACTGCTCCTGTCTGATGCAGCTAGCCAAGTCCAAAGCCTGCAAGACCTTTCCCATTATGCTTGCCAATGCTCCATGTGGGCTACATAGGGCACCTCTGCCTGACTGTGGTGGAGGCATCCCTGACTGGGTTTCACCTTTGAACCTGTGTGCCACTGCTGTGCATCCTAGTTCACTTATAGTAGATTCTAAATCTCATAGCTGTTGTGATTTTTCTCCTAACCACGACTGAGGTGCGAATGCAGTGACCCCACACCACCTTGAAAGTCTTCCATTCTGTTATAAGTGAGGTGGCAGATCCCTCATTCCCTTAAAAGAAATGTTCAATGAGTTTGCCTAGTGAGGAGCCAAAGGTGAGGTCCTCCAACGCAGCACTGTGTAGTCCCCACGTCAGTTTGTGTCAGACTCCTTACCCAAAGTATATTCATGGCCTACAGGTTGTGATGGGATATTGTCTGACCTAAATATTCAGTGCAGCTGACTTCACATAGTAACTCCTATGTACCCACTATACGATCTAATCTGATGTGGACTTCATGAACAGAAGAGTAAAAAGAGTATTCCCTGGTCCCTCTGGTCTATATCTGTTGTGTGGGCTGAGATGTGGAGAAATGGGGGGTGAAAGCAGTCTAATTGCACATCTAGGATCCCATTGAAATCCCCCAATACCATCACCTGCCATGGCCAGTTCGCGAACAAGGACAGAGTGGGAATACACTGTGACTAACCAGCATACGGAACATAGATACTCCCAAACACAAATGGCCTGCCATCGAGCCTCCATTCCACTAGCACATATCTTCCACTTCTGTCAGCGAGTTTCTTTGTGATCTCAATGGACATCCCAGGGCTTAGCCATATCAGGACTCCTCTTGCATAAGAGGAGAGACTGGTGGCCACTACCGACCCTCGTTATTTGGTCTGTAACATCATACTCTCTCTCTCTTTTAGGTGTAGCTCTTGCAGCAGGAGCCACATGTGCCCATTAGCACTGCCAGTGCTCACTTTACATACAGAGCCCTTTATCTTTTAGATTGGGACTGGCCATGTTCCACCTGTGCCATTCTCAGCCCACTAGATGGGAACCCTTATCATCCAGATGAACAAGGCCCAGCTGTCACCTCTCTCTCTATCGGAATTACATCAGAAGACAACCTCCTGCGTTTCAGGAATGAGGTTTTTATAATAACACTTAGCTGCCGTAGACATCCTTCGTATGTTCCACGTGAGGTTCTCTAAATGTCTAACCCTGTCCTGTGCATATGAGTGCCCACAGCCCCCCTGTGAAGATATTTTCACTCTCCCATCTCTCTGCGATTCTAAAAGACCCAATGCCGTGCTTAATTTTTCTCCCATCCCCTGAGGTACTCTCCCAATTTCTCTGCCCAGTGAACCATAGCCTAATGCTATCTGTCCGCTTGGGTGGAACCACTGCATGCATCCCTGGTGAGGAGAGGGAGCCTGGCATGCGGTGGGATCAACATGTGGCGATTTTAACTGTATTGTATTATCCCAGATTTGGCTCAGCCAGCCTATGTCAACTCATTGTTCCAAGAGCCAGAGGCAGCCAGTCGCCCTTTGCACAAAAGCAGAATGAGCCCTTCATCAAGCCACCTGCACTCCTATGCAAAGAAAAAATACACCTTCCCACAGAAACATTACTCTCCTCTTCTGTGTCTTATGTCTCACATCTTTTTTGAAGGATGAGGTGGGGTCAGCCAAATTCGCCCTGAAGTTACCCCTTTCCCAGTTATCTTGTACCAGGGTCACTCTAGCAATGCGAGTGCGTAGCCTTCTTTCTGTTAGAGTTCACAGCAGGCCATGTGCCATTTGGGTAGGGATTTGGGGATAGTACCCTGACATTCCACTTTTACTTCCAAAGTTCGCACTCAGTGTCTAAGTTGAATGCAAACGTGGTCAGATGTGTAGGACACAAGGTTTGGCAGAAGATGCAGCGATAGTATGAGCAGCCTGCTGTAGGAGGCTGGCCTGGCTTATAGTGGGTACCTTGTGGTACTTACACCCTCTGCCAGGTCTAGTTATCCTTTATTAGTAGAATAGAGGTTTTTCTAGCAGCTAAGGCTGATAGAAGGTAGCTATGGCAAAGCTTAGGCTGAACTAGGAGACATGCAAAGCTCCTACTATACCACTTATATCATATAGCACAATATCATAAGAAAACACAATACTCAGAGTTACTAAAAATAAAGGTACTTTATTTTTATGACAATATGCCACAAGTATCTCAGTGAGTACCCTCAGTAAGAAGGTAAGTAATATACACAAGTTATATGTACACAAACCCAAAACAGGTAAGTAAGAGTAAGAAAAGTAATGCAAACAGTGTAGAATTACAATAGGATGCAATAGGTGAACATAGGTCTAGGGGCAACACAAACCATATACTCCAAAAGTGGAATGCGAATCACGAATGGACCCCAGACCTATGGGAGCTTGTAGAGGGTCGGTGGGACTGTAAGAAAACAGTCAGGGTGTCCAAGATACCCCAATCCAAGACCCTGAAAAGTAGGAGTAAAGTACACCTACTACCCCAAAAGGACACAATAGTCATGATAGGGGGATTCTGCAAGAACCACAAACACCAGCAAAGCACTAAAGACGGATTCCTGGACCTGCAAGGCAAGGGGAAAGAGTCAGAGTCTCAATAGTGTCTGGGGGGGGGGAGGGGTAAGAGGGTAAGAGTCCAGGAAACCCCGGATGAGGGTGCAAGGAAGCTGCCTCCGGATGGAAGAAGCTTAGGATTCTGCAACAACGAAGAGAGCTAGGAACTTCTGCTTTGGATGGAAGATGTCCCACGGCGTGCTGAAGGTTGCAGAAGTGTTCCCTCGCAGAAATACCGCAAACAAGCCTTGCTAGCTGCAAGGGTCGCGGTAGAGGTTTGTGCGTGCTGCTGGGGACCAGGAAGGACCAGGATGTCTCCCCTTGGAGGAGGAGACAGAGGGGGTGCTCAGCAACTCAGAGAGCCCCCACAGAAGCAGGCAGCACCTGCAGAAGTACCGGAGCAGGCACTTAGAAGATTTGTGAACCGGAGTCCATGCAGAGTCACAAAGGAGGGACCCACGACGTCGGAGACCAACTCACAGGGGTGAGCACTGCAGGATGGAGTGTTGGGGACCCAGGCTCCGCTGTGCACGAAGGAATCCTTGGAGGAGTGCACAGAAGCCGGAGCAGCTGCAAATCACGCAGTACACAGGTTTGCAGTCTAGCGTGGGGAGGCAAGGACTTACCTCCACCAAACTTGGACTGAAGGATCACTGGACAGTGGAAGTCACGTGGATAGAGTTCCTGTGTTCCAGGAACCATGCTCGTCAGGATGAGAGGGGACCCAGAGGACCGGTGAGGCAGTCTTTTGGTGCCTGCGTTAGCAGGGGGAAGATTCGGTCGACCCACAGGAGATTTCTTCTTGGCTTCCAGTGCAGGGTGAAGGGAGATGACCCCCAGAGCATGCGGCACAAGGAAACCGTAGAGAAAGCCGGCAGGATTAGGTGCTACAATGTTGCTGGTAGTCATCTTGCTACTTTGTTGCGGTTTTGCAGGTGTCCTGGAGCAGTCAGCGGTCGATCCTTGGCAGAAGTCGAAGAGGAAGTGCAGAGGAACTCTGGTGAGCTCTTGCATTCGTTATCTGAAGAATACCCCAGAGGAGAGACCCTAAATAGCCAGAAAAGGAGGTTTGGCTACCAAGAAAGGTAAGAGCCTATCAGAGGGGGTCTCTGACGTCACCTGCTGGCACTGGCCACTCAGAGCAGTCCGGTGTGCCCCAAACACCTCTGTTTCCAAGATGGCAGAGGTCTGGGACACACCGGAGGAGCTCTGGGCACCTCCCCTGGGAGGTACTGGTCAGGCAAGTGGTCACTCCCCTTTCCTTTGTCCAGTTTCGCGCCAGAGCAGGGCTGGGGGATCCCTGAACCGGTGTAGATCGCTCCCCCTGCCACTGCAGCTCCTCCAGGTTCCTGAGTTCCTGAGACCCACCTCACAGTAAGTACCCCCCACCTCTCAACCCCTCGCCCTGCCCCGCACTACTCACCCTCTCTCCTGCTCCTGCTTCTTTTCTTCTTTTCTTCTTCTCTGTTCTTCCTCCTCGCTCCTCGCCTGTAATCTTCTTCTGTACTCTTCTTCTCCCCGTCTTCTCTCTTCTTCTGTGTGCTTCTCTGCCTCTCCTGTCGCCTCTCTTCTTCTTCATCTTCTTCTGAGGTCTTCTGCCTTCTGTTCTTCGTATCTTCATCTGTGATCTTCTGCTCTTCTGTGAACCTCCGCTGTTCTGAGTTCTTCTGGACTCCTGTTCTTCGGTTCACCTGTTCTTCGGTTCACCTGTTCTTCGGTTCACCTGTTCACCTGTTCTTCTGCTCTTCTGCTCTTCCGGTCTTCTGCTCTTCTGCTCTTCCGGTCTTCTGCTCTTCCGGTCTTCCGGTCTTCCGGTCTTCCGGTCTTCTGTCTTCTATCTTCTGTCTTCGGCTCCTCTGCCCCCTCCGTCTTCTTCTCCCCGTGCCTGCCCTCCTGCTCCTGCCTCATTCCGCTCCCTCACTCGCCTCCCCCTCTCTATCACCCCTATCTAACCCATTCGCTATCTACCTCCCTCTCTCCTCCTATCCACCTTTCTCTCTATCTCTCTATCTCACTATCTAACTCCCTCACTCCCCACCTCCTCCTATCCACCTATCTCTCTATCTATCTATTTCTCTATCTATTTCTCTATCTCTCCCCCCCCTTCCCGCCACCCCCTCTATTACCTATTCTTCCTATCCTCTCACTCTACCTCTCACCCTCACCCACCTCTACAACCCCCCCTCCCCTATCTTCAAAACCCAACTCCTATCTCTCTTCCTAACCTCCCAACCCTCCTAACACTCTCCACCCTTAAACCCCCCTCCCCCAGCTCTTCTCACTCTACCTGTCCCCCCCTCCCTCGCGCTTTCCCGCTGCGAACTCCTGCTCGCCCCGCCCCCCCAGCTCCCATTCGCCCCCAGCTGACCCCTCCCCCCCCTCCTACTTCATATGGCGGCCGCTGCGCGACAGCCTTGACCCAAGGGTAGGTCGCTCCCCCTGCCGCTGCAGCACCTCCAGGTTCCTGAGTTCCTGAGACCCACCTCACAGTAAGTACCCCCCACCTCCCAACCCCTCGCCCAGCCCCGCGCTACTCACCCTCTCTCCTGCTCCTGCTTCTTTTCTTCTTCTCTGTTCTTCCTCCTCGCTCCTCGCCTGTAATCTTCTTCTGTACTCTTCTTCTCCCCGTCTTCTCTTCTTCTGTGTGCTTCTCTGCCTCTCCTGTCTCCTCTCTTCTTCTTCATCTTCTTCTGAGGTCTTCTGCCTGTCTTCTGCCTTCTGTTCTTCGTATCTTCATCTGTGATCTTCTGCTCTTCTGTGAACTTCCGCTGTTCTGAGTTCTTCTGGACTCCTGTTCTTCTGGACTCCTGTTCTTCTGGACTCCTGTTCTTCTGGACTCCTGTTCTTCTGGACTCCTGTTCTTCGGTTCACCTGTTCTTCGGTTCACCTGTTCTTCGGTTCACCTGTTCTTCGGTTCACCTGTTCTTCGGTTCACCTGTTCTTCGGTTCACCTGTTCTTCGGTTCACCTGTTCTTCGGCTCACCTGTTCTTCGGCTCACCTGTTCTTCGGCTCACCTGTTCTTCGGTTCACCTGTTCTTCTGTTCTTCCGGTCTTCTGTTCTTCCGGTCTTCTGTTCTTCCGGTCTTCTGTTCTTCCGGTCTTCTGTTCTTCCGGTCTTCTGTTCTTCCGGTCTTCTGTTCTTCCGGTCTTCTGTTCTTCCGGTCTTCTGTTCTTCCGGTCTTCTGTTCTTCCGTCTTCTGTTCTTCCGGTCTTCTGTTCTTCTGTCTTCTGTTCTTCTTTCTTCTATCTTCTGTCTTCGGCTCCTCTGCCCCCTCCGTCTTCTTCTCCCCGCGCCTGCCCTCCTGCTCCTGCCTCATCCCCCTCCCTCACTCGCCTCCCCCTCTCTATCACCCCTATCTAACCCATTCGCTATCTACCTCCCTCTCTCCTCCTATCCACCTATCTCTCTATCTCACTATCTAACTCCCTCACTCCCCACCTCCTCCTAACCACCTATTTCTCTATCTATCGATTTCTCTATCTATCGATTTCTCTATCTATCCATTTTCTCTATCTATTTCTCTATCTCTCCCCCCCTTCCCGCCACCCCCTCTATTACCTATTCTTCCTATCCTCTCACTCTACCTCTCACCCTCACCCACCTCTACAACCCCCCCCTCCCCTATCTTCAAAACCCAACTCCTATCTCTCTTCCTAACCTCCCAAACCTCCTAACACTCTCCACCCTTAAACCCCCCTCCCCCAGCTCTTCTCACTCTACCTGTCCCCCCCCTCCCTCGCGCTTTCCCGCTGCGACCTCCTGCTCGCCCCGCCCCCCCAGCTCCCATTCGCCCCCAGCTGACCCCTCCCCCCCCTCCTACTTCATATGGCGGCCGCTGCGCGACAGGGGTAGCGACCCTTGACCCAAGGGTAGGTCGCTCCCCCTGCCGCTGCAGCTCCTCCAGGTTCCTGAGTTCCTGAGACCCACCTCACAGTAAGTACCCCCCACCTCCCAACCCCTCGCCCAGCCCCGCGCTACTCACCCTCTCTCCTGCTCCTGCTTCTTTTCTTCTTCTCTGTTCTTCCTCCTCGCTCCTCGCCTGTAATCTTCTTCTGTACTCTTCTTCTCCCCGTCTTCTCTCTTCTTCTGTGTGCTTCTCTGCCTCTCCTGTCGCCTCTCTTCTTCTTCATCTTCTTCTGAGGTCTTCTGCCTGTCTTCTGCCTTCTGTTCTTCGTATCTTCATCTGTGATCTTCTGCTCTTCTGTGAACTTCCGCTGTTCTGAGTTCTTCTGGACTCCTGTTCTTCTGGACTCCTGTTCTTCTGGACTCCTGTTCTTCTGGACTCCTGTTCTTCTGGACTCCTGTTCTTCTGGACTCCTGTTCTTCTGGACTCCTGTTCTTCGGTTCACCTGTTCTTCGGTTCACCTGTTCTTCGGCTCACCTGTTCTTCGGCTCACCTGTTCTTCGGCTCACCTGTTCTTCGGCTCACCTGTTCTTCGGCTCACCTGTTCTTCGGCTCACCTGTTCTTCGGCTCACCTGTTCTTCGGCTCACCTGTTCTTCGGTTCTTCCGGTCTTCTGTTCTTCTTTTCTTCTGCTCTTCCGTTCTTCTGTCTTCTGTTCTTCTTTCTTCTGTCTTCTGTCTTCGGCTCCTCTGCCCCCTCCGTCTTCTTCTCCCCGCGCCTGCCCTCCTGCTCCTGCCTCATCCCCCTCCCTCACTCGCCTCCCCCTCTCTATCACCCCTATCTAACCCATTCGCTATCTACCTCCCTCTCTCCTCCTATCCACCTATCTCTCTATCTCACTATCTAACTCCCTCACTCCCCACCTCCTCCTAACCACCTATTTCTCTATCTATCGATTTCTCTATCTATCCATTTTCTCTATCTATTTCTCTATCTCTCCCCCCCCTTCCCGCCACCCCCTCTATTACCTATTCTTCCTATCCTCTCACTCTACCTCTCACCCTCACCCACCTCTACAACCCCCCCTCCCCTATCTTCAAAACCCAACTCCTATCTCTCTTCCTAACCTCCCAAACCTCCTAACACTCTCCACCCTTAAACCCCCCTCCCCCAGCTCTTCTCACTCTACCTGTCCCCCCCTCCCTCGCGCTTTCCCGCTGCGACCTCCTGCTCGCCCCGCCCCCCCAGCTCCCATTCGCCCCAGCTGACCCCTCCCCCCCCCTCCTACTTCATATGGCGGACGCTGCGCGACAGGGGTAGCGACCCTTGACCCAAGGGTAGGTCGCTCCCCCTGCCGCTGCAGCTCCTCCAGGTTCCTGAGTTCCTGAGACCCACCTCACAGTAAGTACCCCCCACCTCCCAACCCCTCGCCCAGCCCCGCGCTACTCACCCTCTCTCCTGCTCCTGCTTCTTTTCTTCTTCTCTGTTCTTCCTCCTCGCTCCTCGCCTGTAATCTTCTTCTGTACTCTTCTTCTCCCCGTCTTCTCTCTTCTTCTGTGTGCTTCTCTGCCTCTCCTGTCGCCTCTCTTCTTCTTCATCTTCTTCTGAGGTCTTCTGCCTGTCTTCTGCCTTCTGTTCTTCGTATCTTCATCTGTGATCTTCTGCTCTTCTGTGAACTTCCGCTGTTCTGAGTTCTTCTGGACTCCTGTTCTTCTGGACTCCTGTTCTTCTGGACTCCTGTTCTTCGGTTCACCTGTTCTTCGGTTCACCTGTTCTTCGGTTCACCTGTTCTTCGGTTCACCTGTTCTTCGGCTCACCTGTTCTTCGGCTCACCTGTTCTTCGGCTCACCTGTTCTTCGGCTCACCTGTTCTTCGGCTCACCTGTTCTTCGGCTCACCTGTTCTTCGGCTCACCTGTTCTTCGGCTCACCTGTTCTTCGGCTCACCTGTTCTTCGGCTCACCTGTTCTTCGGCTCACCTGTTCTTCGGCTCACCTGTTCTTCGGCTCACCTGTTCTTCGGCTCACCTGTTCTTCGGCTCACCTGTTCTTCGGCTCACCTGTTCTTCGGCTCACCTGTTCTTCTGTTCTTCCGGTCTTCTGTTCTTCCGGTCTTCTGTTCTTCCGGTCTTTCGGTCTTCTTTTCTTCTGCTCTTCCGTTCTTCTGTCTTCTGTTCTTCTGTCTTCTGTTCTTCTTTCTTCTATCTTCTGTCTTCTGTTCTTCTGTCTTCTGTTCTTCTTTCTTCTATCTTCTGTCTTCGGCTCCTCTGCCCCCTCCGTCTTCTTCTCCCCGCGCCTGCCCTCCTGCTCCTGCCTCATCCCCCTCCCTCACTCGCCTCCCCCTCTCTATCACCCCTATCTAACCCATTCGCTATCTACCTCCCTCTCTCCTCCTATCCACCTATCTCTCTATCTCACTATCTAACTCCCTCACTCCCCACCTCCTCCTAACCACCTATTTCTCTATCTATCGATTTCTCTATCTATCCATTTCTCTATCTATCCATTTTCTCTATCTATTTCTCTATCTCTCCCCCCCTTCCCGCCACCCCCTCTATTACCTATTCTTCCTATCCTCTCACTCTACCTCTCACCCTCACCCACCTCTACAACCCCCCCTCCCCTATCTTCAAAACCCAACTCCTATCTCTCTTCCTAACCTCCCAAACCTCCTAACACTCTCCCCCCTCCCCCCTTAAATCCCCCTCCCCCAGCTCTTCTCACTCTACCTGTCCACCCCTCCCTCGCGCTTTCCCGCAGCGACCTCCTGCTCACCCCCACCCCCCCAGCTCCCATTCGCCCCCAGCTGACCCCCCCCCCCTCCTACCTCATATGGCGCGCCGGAGGCAAGCCCTTCTGCGCCCGTCCGCGCCTGGCTTGCGCCCAGCACCACAACCCCTGGTCCCCAGCTCTCCCAAACCCCGCTGATACGCTACGACCTCACGACCCTCCTCGCCCTCAACCCAGGACGCTTCAACACCTGCTTCCAAGCTCACCCCAAATGCACCCATGGACCCTTCGCCTGCAACTCCTGCAAACGCATCTTCCACCACGCAACCACCACGACCACAAGCCCACGCGCCATCAACCACCTCAAGTGCATCCTGGTCAACGCTCGATCCGTCCACAAGCACGCCGTTGAACTCTGGGACCTCCTGGACTCCACAGCACCGGACGTCGCCTTCATCACGGAGACCTGGATGAACGCCTCCTCTGCTCCAGACATCGCCACTGCCATCCCCGAAGGCTACAAGATCTCCAGAAAAGACCGCACCAACCAAGTAGGAGGAGGTATCGCCATCGTCTTCAAAGACTCCATCAGCGTCACCACCTCCACCGAAGACACCCCCCTCGCCGCTGAACACCTGCATTTTCAGATTCGCACCGACCCGAGGACCACCCTCAGAGGATCCCTCGTCTACCGTCCTTCCGGACCGCGCGTCCCCTTCAGCGATGCCATCGCCGACTTCATCTCCCCGCACGCCCTCGCCTCACCGGACTACATCCTCCTAGGCGACCTCAACTTACATCTGGAACAAAACAACGACCCCAACACCGCCACCCTGCTCGCCAACCTCGACCTCAAACAACTGGTGAACACCGCCACCCACATCGCCGGACACACGCTTGACCCTATCGTCTCCGCCAGCAAACACGTCTTCTTCAGCCCCACCTCCGCTCTACACTGGACCGACCACAGCTGTGTCCACTTCACATTCCGACGCGAGACCCGCCACCTCCGCACTCTACCCATCCCAACAGGATTTGTGCGAATCCCTCGCCACTTTCTTCCATCGCAAGATCAGCGACCTCCACAACCGCTTCGGACACCAGACCCAACATAACACCACCGAACCCGTACCCCACCCCCGGTCATCACCCTCAACAACTGGACCCACATCAACACTGAAGAAACCAAATCCATCATGAACTCTATCCACTCCGGCGCCCCTTCGGACCCCTGCCCTCACTTCATCTTTAACAAAGCCGACGACATCATCGCCCGCACCTCCAGACCGTCATCAACTCTTCTTTTTCTTCTGCTACCTTCCCCGAATGCTGGAAACACGCCGAAGTCAACGCCCTACTAAAGAAACCTACGGCTGACCCGAGCGACCTGAAAAATTTCCGCCCCATCTCTCTTCTGCCTTTCCCAGCCAAGGTAATAGAGAAGACTGTCAACAAACAGCTGACCACCTTCCTCGAAAACAACAACCTGCTCGACCCTTCACAAACCGGATTCCGAACCAACCACAGCATGGAAACCGCCCTCATCTCAGTCACTGACGACATCAGAACCCTGATGGACAACGGTGAAACAGTCGCCCTCATTCTCCTCGACCTCTCGGCTGCCTTCGACACCGTCTGTCACCGCACCCTAATCACCTGCCTCCGCTCCACCGGGATCCAAGGCCAGGCCCTGGACTGGATCGCCTCCTTCCTCTCAAACCGTTCCCAAAGAGTTTACCTCCCTCCGTTTCGCTCAGAACCCACCGAGATCATCTGCGGCATACCTCAAGGCTCATCGCTCAGCCCGACACTCTTCAATGTCTACATGAGCCCCCTCGCCAACATCGTTCGCAAGCACGACATCATCATCATCATCACCTCCTACGCCGACGACACCCAACTTATACTCTCCCTCACCAAGGACCCCGCCAGTGCCAAGACCAACCTACAAGAGGGTATGAAGGACGTGGCAGATTGGATGAGGCTCAGCCGCCTAAAGCTGAACTCTGAAAACCCCCACAAACCACGCCTGCAACCTCGGCTTCATCTTGGACCCTCTTCTCACCATGACCAAGCAAGTCAACGCCGTGTCCTCCGCCTGCTTCCTCACCCTCCGCATGCTCCGCAAGATCTTCCACTGGATCCCCGCCAACACTAGAAAAACCGTGACCCACGCCCTCGTCACAAGCCGCCTGGACTACGGCAACACCCTCTACGCCGGGACCACAGCCAAACTCCAAAATCACCTGCAACGCTTTCAAAACGCATTGGCACGCCTCATCCTCGACGTACCCCGCAACAGCCACATCTCCGCACACCTGAGACACCTGCATTGGCTCCCAGTCAGCAAAAGGATCACCTTTCGACTTCTCACTCACGCACACAAAGCCCTCCACAACAAGGGACCGGAATACCTCAACCGACGCCTCAGCTTCTACGTCCCCACCCGCCTCCTCCGTTCCTCTGGTCTCGCACTCGCTGCCGTCCCTCGCATCCGCCGCTCCACGGCGGGTGGGAGATCTTTCTCCTTCCTGGCGGCCAAGACCTGGAACTCCCTCCCCACCAGCCTCAGGACCACCCAGGACCACTCCGCTTTCTGGAGACTCCTAAAAACCTGGCTATTTGAGCAGCAGTAACCCCCCCTTTCCCCTAGCGCCTTGAGATCCGCACGGGTGAGTAGCGCGCTTTATAAATGTTAATGATTTGATTTGATTTGATAGACTGGCTTATGCAGAGATGGGCACCATCTGTGCCCATCAAAGCATTTCCAGAGGCTGGGGGAGGCTACTCCTCCCCAGCCCTTCACACCTATTTCTAAAGGGAGAGGGTGTAACACCGTATAACACCCTCTCTCAGAGGAAATCCTTTGTTTTAACTTCCTGGGCTGGGGCTGCCGAGACCCCAGGAGGGCAGAATCCTGTCTGAGGAGTTGGCAGCAGCTGCAGTGGAAACCCCAGAAAGGCAGTTTAGCAGTACCCGGGTTCTGTGCTAGAGACCCGGGGGATCATGGAATTGTCACCCCATTACCAGAATGGTATTGGGGTGACAGTTCCATAATCTTAGACATGTTACATGGCCATGTTCGGAGTTACCATTCGGACGCTATACATAGGTAGTGACCTTTGTATAGTGCACACGTGTAATGGTGTCCCCGCACTCACAAGGTCCGGGGAATTTGTCCTGAACTATGTGGGGGCACCTTGGCTAGTGCCAGGGTGCCCACACACTAAGCAACTTGGCACTCAACCTTCACCAAGTGAGGGTTAGGCATATAGGTGACTTATAAGTTACTTATGTGCAGTGAAAAATGGCTGTGAAATAACGTGGACGTTATTTCACTCAGGCTGCAGTGGCAGGCCTGTGTAAGAATTGCCTGAGCTCCCTATGGGTGGCAAAAGAAATGCTGCAGCCCATAGGGATCTCCTGGAACCCCAATACCCTGGGTACCTAAGTACCATATACAAGGGAATTATATGGGTGTACCAGTGTGCCAATGAGATTTGGTAAATTTAGTCACTAGCCTGCAGTGACACAGTTAGAAAGCAGAGAGAGCATAAACACTGAGGTTCGGGTTAGCAGAGACTCAGTGATACAGTTAGGCACCACACAGAGAACACATACAGGGCACATACTATGAGCACTGGGGTCCTGTCTAGCAGGATCCCGGTGACACAAGGGCTAAAACAACATACATCCAGTGAAAAATGGAGGTAACATGCCAGGCAAGATGGTACTTTATTACACCTGCTCATCATGTTTTGTCAGCAGGGTTACAGTGAACCCAAAATGTTTGTCTTCCATTGACATGTTATATCTGATAGAGACTTCTAGCTTCAGATTCCCTACCTTAGAATATTCCCCATGTGTCAGACTTGAAACTTATGGTGAGCAGCACCTCTGTATTCTGGTAGGTGGTGTTGTTTGGCTCCATGTGGCGTAGTTCACACCTGAAGTGACATGCTTGGTACCTACATTGGCACCACCCCTGCGCGCTGAAGTAATTTCTCATGTTTCTGCGCCAGTTGGTGCAGATCTGGAGAAGGGCTACCCTGAGTTACTGTTTGACAGACATTTTTTTCAACCTCATGACGTAGATGTTTTGAGACTGTCTACTGGTGTAAAGGTTGTCCACCAGATGGGCAGGGGCCCGTAATGGACTTCCGCCAGTGGGCTCACCCTCTGTGCCAGTTTGGCCCTGCCCTCTCCAGTGCCGACGACCACTGGTGTCACCGCCCTCCTCATCATTCCCAATTTAGATGTGGAGTCACATGTGTTGTCAAATGCCAGCTCCAGTCCTGACCGAGGGCAGACTCCCCATATTGGCGCCAGTGCCATATTCATATGACAGGCCACATTCATATGACAGGCCTGGATCGGGGGATGATTTGAAGGGCTCTGAGGACCCTTATGGATTTCAGACATTAGAAGATTCTGATGACAACTGGTATTAAGTTCTGGTGGATGCACATGTACTGGACACCTCCCTAGACACTGGCCTGCCTCTCTCCCCCTCACCCCTGGCTACAGAGGAGGGTGCCCCATTCTCAATGGTGGTGCGGAGAGCAGTTGAGGTCTTGGACCTTATGGTACCCTCAGTGGCAGGCAAGACAAACTTATTGATGGAGGTGCTTCAGCCGAAAGTTGTCCCCTCTGAACCATTACTCCATTCAGTGAATCCCTAACGGACATCCTTGTTGGGGCCTGGTCCAACCCCTATACAGGGGCTCCTGTGCATAGGACAATTGGCTGCTACAAGCAACCCACCCCTAGAGACCCTAGTTTCCTCACAGAGCAACCCACCCTGGAGAGCTTGGTAGTAAAAGTGCCACCTCCAAAATGAAACCCGGCACATTCCCTACCACCCACTGGATAGAAAATTCAAAAGGCTGGCTACCTTAAGGGAAAGAATGTTCTCTTCTGTCTGCCTGGCACCACAGTCCGTGAAAACCACATGCCTCTTGCGCCAATACTCCCATACGATCTGGGACTCTGTTGCAAAAGTGCTGCTCTTGGTCTCAGAGGAGGCCTGAGCCATACTGTCTCAAGCAGTTGCTGTTGGGAGGAATGCAGATAAGTTCTCCTTAAGATGTGGGCTGGACACAACAAGCTCAGGGGATTTTCAGGGTATGTCCAAGCTTCCCTGATGGACATGCCCTTTGGCTTTCATTTGATCGGAGAGAAGGCAGACACAGCGCTGGAGCGCTTTAAGCGCCGTTGGACTATGGCCATGTCCTTGGGCCTTTCAATGACCCCCCTCACCAACCCCAGTCCACCTTCTGCCCCTTTCGTGGGCATGGAAGGGAGTTTTTAATACATCTCTACATACCCATCCACTACAACCGGCAAATTACACAATCTTTTCATGGCCAAGGATGCTACTCACACAGACCACATGGGACAGGTAGCCAGAATTCATGCCAGTCAACCACACCCCACCTGTCCACCAGCTGCAGCCTCCAAACATCTTTAATCTGACCTCCAATCTTCTTGGGCAGTCCCTCCCCTTCTTCCCCCCCCCCCATTCCACTTACTCCCCACAAGCTGACAAAGGACCACCTGTCTGTGCGTCAACAGAAAGTGTTAGTTGTCTTGACCAAGGGATCTACAGAGAAAGTGCCAGCATCAGAAGTTGGGGGTCGTAGTTGATATTCCTGCTACTCTCTGGTGGACAAGAGGCCTTTGTCCTATTCTAGTCTTGCATATTCTTAATCTCTTCCTAAAAAAACGAGAAATTCAAGATGCTTGCACAAGTCCGGTCTTCCCTGGACCCATGAAACTGGATGGTATTGCTGGACTTGCAAGGCACGTATTTTCACATCCCTGCCCTGCCTGCCCACAGGCGTTACCTTCCATTCACGATCGGCCAAGAGCACTTTTAGTTTGTCGTGCTCCCCTTTAGCCTCACCAGCGTCCCTCGGATGTTCACCAGAGTGCTACTCGCCATTCACCTCCGGAGGTTAGGGTTTCTAGTCTTCACCGACCTCCACAATTGGCCGTTGAAGGCGGGCTTGCCACAGGTAGTCGTTTCCCACCTCAAGTGTACGGCAAATTTTCTTCATTCATTGGGGCTCACTGTCAAGGTGTCAATGTCATACCTGACTCACTCTCGGATGCTACTTCTCGTTTGAGCTGTTCTGGACACTGTGCAGTTTTAAACTTATCCTCCCGGGTGGTGAGTCCAGGATATTCAGGCTATGATACTAATGTTTCAGCCTGTAGCCTGGATTTCAGTGAGACTGCCTCTGAGGTTGCTGGGCCTCATGGCATTCTGCATCCTGCTAGTGACACATGTCCTGTTGGCACATGCATGTTCTGCAGTAAGACCTGAAGTTCTAGTTGGCGGAGCAGCAGGGGAATCTCTCAGACATAGTCTAGATCTCTGAGGCAACTGCAAAAAGGCCTACAATGGTGGCTAACAAACTACAATTAGGTCAGTGGCAGACCTCTCTCACTTCCTCAACCAGAGCTGACTATAGTGACCGATGCATCACTCTTGGACTGGGGCGACCATCTAGGAGAGGAGGTTATCCGAGAGCTCTGGTGTCCTGCAGAATCTGAGCTCCACATCAATCTGTTGGAGCTTCCGGCGATCCATTTGCCATTGAAAGCCTTTCTTCCTTTAATCGGGGAGTGATGGTACATGCATTCATGGACAAAACCATTGCCATGTGATATTGCAACTAACAGGGTGGGATGGGGTTGTGGACTCTTTTTAAGGGGCTTTGCACCTCTAGGCTTGGCTGCAACACCATGGCATATTTCTAGTAGTTCAACACCTGTCCGAATGCATGAGTGAACAAACTCAGCCATTGATGCCTAGCAGATCACAAATGGCTTCTCCATCTATGGGTAGTACAAGATCTCTTCACCTCGGTGAGATCTGTTCACCTCCATCGGGAATGGGCAATGTCAGCAGTTTTGCATGCTGGAGTTTCCAAGACTGCTCTTTCTCGGAGATGCTTTTTGTCTTGAGTGGAGCTTTGCCCTCCTGAAGGCTTTCCCACCAATACCACTCCTGCTCAAAGTTCTCAAGAAGATCAGGAACGACCAGGCCCAAGTCATTCTTGTGGCTCTGTATTTGGCATTGAGATTCTGGTATTCCGAACCGTTGTGCTTGAGCCTTGGTCCCCCGATGAGACTGCCTCTTCAGGAGGATCTTCTGTCACTGCAACAGGACAGGGTTCTGCACCAAAACCTGAAAACACTTCTCCATGTGTGGAGATTGAGCAGTGACAGTTGACAGCTTTTGAACTTCCACCCTAAGTCTACAATTTTATACTGGCGGCCAGGCGGCCCTCCACCAAGACTGTAAACGCCTGCTATTGGAGCAAGTTTGTGGCATGATGTACAGATAGCCACGTTGACTCTACCTTTCCCAGATTATTTTGTTCATTCCTACATTTAGCCATCAGGACTCTGCTTTGGACACGTTAAAAGGTTACCTTTCTTCCATCTCTGCATTTATGATGTTGGCAGATCAGCCATTCCTTTTCAAATCCCCTGTTGTACATAGGTTCCTGAAAAGTCTCCAGAATATGTTCCCACCAACACCTTTCATTATGCCACAGTGGGACCTCAACCTAGTTCTCACATTTCTGGTGTGTGGTCCCATCGAGCCACCACACAGCTGTCCATTCAGACTTCTCACCATCAAAATGGCCTTCCTAATGGGTTAATAGCTGCCCGGAGGATCAGTGAGCTAAAGGCACTGTTGGCACATCCTCCATACCTTAACATCTACCCAGACAAGCTGGTCCTTTGTACAAGAGCATCTTTTGATGTAGGCCAATCCACCCCTCTGCCTACCTTTTATGCTTTGCCTCACCCCTCTAAAGAAGAAGAGAGACTCCATTGGCTGAACCCAAAAAGAGAGTTGTCCTACCTTGACCACACAAGAGGTCAGGGTGGATAATCTACTCTTTGTGCGGTACACTGGAGCAAAGAAAGAGAAGGCAGTGCAGAAACAGACCATCGCATGATGGCTAGTGCTCTGCATCAAGATCTGCTATGCACTGACCAAAAAGTAACCTCCTGAAGGCTTGCAAGCTCATTCTACCAGACCCAAGGCTACGATTACTGCGTTGGTTCATGGAGTTCCTGTCTGGATATCTGTCAGGCAGCAATACTGGCCACCTGCACACGTTTGCAAAGCACTACTGCCTGGACAGTCGGGTGCGGCATGACGGTCACCTTGACCATTCAGTCCTCCAAGACTTCTCAGTTTAATCTGTATTGCAGCCCCACCTTGGGGAGGTATTGCTTGGGTCTCTAATCTAAAGTAAGGAATCTGGTGCTAGAAGTGACTATCAGTAGAAGAAGTTAATTACCTTCGGTAAGGCCATATCTGGCAAAGAATCTGCGTAGCCACAGATTCCTTACTGACCCAGCCATCCTTTCTGAGAATGGATATTAAAGGGCTGTCCCCCTTTTTAAGAGCCATAGCTTAGCACACCAGTGATCATTGTTTCTTGTGGTTTCGTGCTTCTGGTGTGGAAAGTCATGAAAAGACACTGACATTGCCGTGTTGGTGTGGTGTCTATATAGGCACCGCGCACATCACTTGTGGCGTGGACAATGCCAGCAATGCCACACTGAGCCGAATAACACCACCTACCAGCTCTCAGGGGTATTGCTCACCAAAACTTTCCAAATCCAGCCTGAAGCTTGTGGAATATTCAAAGTTAAGGAATACGTGGCTGGATAGTCTTTCAGATAAGGCATTACCAAAGGTAATTCTCTGGGTCTGTTGTGTGGGTGGGTACGGCTGCCCTGTTGGGCTGCGTTTACTCCCTTTCTCTAGTGCTCTGTTGTTCGGCCCAGTCCTATGCAGCTTCCAGTTCGTTGAAAAAGAAGGTACACTGACTTCATTATTTTCAAAGTGGCTTGAAAGACCGCAGGCCCATGTCTCTCAGCCTTCTTATAACTTCTATGAAACTGGACCTTCAGTGCTGGACTGCCAGGGTGTAGTCGAGGACGATCATCATTTTCCTGTTCTTAAGGATGAAATAACCCTCCTTCCTGCCATGTAATTGAGGATTTTTATCTACTATGGATCTGGGGTGGGGCGCCCATGAAGTGACGCCTTGCTATGACCCTATGAGCACTCTCTACTGTGAAGCAGTTGTACAGTCCATATGGGGCTGAAGTTCTGGCTTGCTAAGCTTGTTTATTGCATGGGGTCTCTTCATGCCCCTTCCAGCATCCCTGTTATTCGCTGGTCCCTGCCATCAGCATCTTTAACCCTTCCTTCCAACAGTGTCAGTCTGTTCCTGCAGATACCACTTCAGGTCCACAGTTTGGGGATTTAGTTTGTGAATTACTGATTCTGTGATATGAAGTTTGTGTGGATCATCTTGCTGCAGACCAAGGGCAATGGTGACTGTGTCCACTTTTGTGAGAAAGTAGCCTCTTTCTAGCATGGTTACTCCCATTTTTGATTATATAAAGGTACACTGTTCCAAAGGCACTAATATAGAAGGAAAAGGAATGAAAACAGGGGAGACCTGAAATCTCAGGAGCAAGAGCCCTCAAGCATCACTCTGGATGACTGGTATCATCATCGGGAATAGCTCCTCACTAGGCCGGTACTGCAATGCCTAGTGGGCACCCCGTAATGGGGGCTCTCAGCCGAATTTTTAGATAGTGACTGGAAAATTCACAGTGCAAAATACGGGTGCCGCAAGTCACCACCCAAAGCAAAAAGAAGTGGAAGAGGTTCTAAAATTGGTTATTCATCCATAAACTTCATCATTTAATCGGTCTAGTATAACAAGGATGAAGACCAAGGTTAAAAGCAATTTTGAAAGTGAAATTGAGGATTATGCTCATATATCTTCCAAAAAGTCAATAAATGTACTAGAGTGTCCTAAAAAAAAATAATTGAAGGAAACCTCTATGTGATGGTCGACATGTTTCGCGTCTATTGGTCTATCCAGATCCACTGACGCTTCATCAGGACCTACATGACTCGGTAAGTAAACCTCTTTAGAAATACATGAAAACCAGTCACTTACTTTAGTTGACTGGTAATACAGGTACCCTGAAAAACAAAGATAAAATCGCCAAAAGAGTGTGAAACAGATCTCACTATTATAAGAAGTATCAAATGAGAAATGGCGCAACCAAACTCTGGTCAAAAGAAAAAATGACAATGAATAGGACATTACACAGGGAAAATGCTTACCACCCCCTACTTGAGAACAGGTTCCATGGGTATTCATCCTTGTTATACTAGACCGATTAAATGATGAAGTTTATGGATGAATAACCAATTTTAGAACCTCTTCCACTTCTTTTTGCTTTGGGTGGTGACTTGCGGCACCCGTATTTTGCACTGTGAATTTTCCAGTCACTATCTCAAAATTCAGCTGAGAGCCCCCATTACGGGGTGCCAACTAGGCATTGCAGTGCTGGCCTAGTGAGGAGCTATTCCCGATGATGATACCAGTCATCCAGAGTGATGCTTGAGGGCTCTTGCTCCTGAGATTTCAGGTCTCCCCTGTTTTCATTCCTTTTCCTTCTATATTAGTGCCTTTGCAACAGTGTACCTTTATATAATCATTCTTACTGGGAGATTGTACACTGGACCAGAAATACTCCCGGTCCCTTCCTTTTTTTGTTAGTATTTTTATTTTTTTTGTTAGTACTCCCATTTTTGGCCTGTTTGTGAGTGTCTGTGTGTTTTGCCTGTCTCACTGGGATCCTGCTAGCCAGGACCCCAGTGCTCATAGTTTGTGGCCTATGTGTGTTGTCCGTATGCTTAACTGTGTCACTGAAGTTCTGCTAACCAGAACTCCAGTGCTCATGCTCTCTCTACTTACCAAATTTGTCACTACACTTCAGTGACTCCATATTCCAATTCTGATTGGCACACTGGGCCCCCCCTTATAAGTCCCTGGTATATGGTACCTATGCACCCAGGGCATTGGGGTTCCAGGAGATCCTTATGGGCTGCAGCATTTATTTTTCCACCCATAAGGAGCTCATACAAACCTTTCATCAGGACTGCCACTGCAGTCTGAGTGAAATAGTGCACACACTATTTCACAGCCATTTTCACTGCACTAAGATAACTTATAAGTCACCTATGTGTCTAACCTTCATTTACTGAAGGCTAGGTGCAAAGTTACTGTGTGTGAGGGCACCCTTGCACTAGAAAAGGTGCCCCCACGTTGTCCAGAGCAAATTCCCCGGACTTTGTGAGTGCAGAGATACCATTATAAGCGTGCACTACATATATGTAAATATATATATGTAGCTTCACAATAGTAACTCTGAATATGGCGATGTGAGGTGTCTAAGATCATGGAATTGTTCCCCCAATCCAAATCTGGTATTGGGAGGCCAATCCCATGCACCCTGGGGGCTCCACCATGGACCCCCAGTACTGCCAAACCAGGTCTCTGAGGTTCCCACTGCAGCCCCAGCTCCTGCCACCTCAGACAGGTTTGCCCTGGGTACTGAGCAGCTCAGTCCCAGGAAGGCAGAACAATGCATTTCCTTTAGGAGGAGGGTGTTACACCCTCTCCCTTTGGAAATAGGTGTTTCAGGCTGGGGAAGGTTAGCGTCCCAGAGCCTCTGGAAATGCTTTGAAGGACACAAATGATGCCCTCTTTGCATAATCCAGTCCACACCGGTTAAGGACCCCCAGCCCCTGCTCTGGCACAAAACTGGACAAAGGAAAGGGGAGTGACCACTCCCCTATCCATCACCACCCCAGGGGTGATCCCAGAGCTCCTCCAGAGTGTCCCTGGCGTTAGCCATCTTGGATTCCAAGGTGTGGGGACCCTCTGGAGACCTCTGATTGGCCAGTGCCAGCATGTAACGTCAGAGACCCCTCCTGATAGGTGCATACCTGGGTAGGTAGCCAATCCCCCTCTCAGGGCTATTTAAGGTCTCTCCTCTGGGTGTTTCCTCAGATTCGGTTTGCAAGATAACTCCAGGACTCCTCTGCATCCTCTACTTCAGCTTCTGACTGTCAGATCAACCGCAGACTGCTCTAGGAAGTGCTGTAACTGCAACAAAGTATCCAGGACGACTCCTGTGACCTACAGCTTCAGCTCCAGACAGCATTTGCAACAGTTTCCAAGGTGTGCACGCTCTGAGGACTGCCTGTCTTCATCCTGCATCAGAAGAACCGAAGGAATCTCCTGTGGAGTGACGGAGTCACTTCCCTGCATCTGCAGGCACCCTTCTGCGATGGCTACCGGTACTCTGGGACTCCTCTCCTGACAATGAGCATCCTCCCTGGCACACTGGTGGCAGACCGAAGTGACCCAGACTGTCCAGAGGTCCAGCTGTCCAAATTTGGTGGAGGTAAGAGCTTGCCTCCCCATGCTGCAACAGTACCCCATGTGCACCACGCCTTCTGCAGCTCCTTGGACTTCTGTGCACTTCTTACAAGAATCCTTTGTGCACAGCGTAGCCCAGGTCCCCAGCACTCAGTCCTGCGACGCACTGCTCCCTGAGTTGTTCTCCAGTGTCGTGGGACCTTCCTGTGTAGTGCTGCGACGACCACACTTTGCATCTTTGTCCCAATTTTCTGGGACTCCCATGGGTGCTGCCTGGTCTTAAAAGGGCTCTCAAAAGTGCTGAGAGCCCCCTCTGTCCCTCCTGGGCCCAGGCAGCTCCTTTTTGACGCAAACCGTGCTCTTGCTTGAACCAAGACTTGTTGGCGGAATCCAGAGACGCAAACAGCCTGCATCCAACAACTCAACATGGGACACCACCTGCACCAAGCAGGAACCCCCAGCCATCTTCTTTGGTGCTCCTCTGTACTTTTCTTCTGACCGGAGAATCCACTTTTGCACCTTCTTCTAGGTTGGCAGGGACTCCTGTCCTTCCTGGACTTTTCTTTGACTTCTGGACTTGGTCTCCTCTCTCCACAGGTCTTCAGGTCAAGAAATCCATCATTTGTTGCTTGCAGACTTGCCTGGTTCTTGCAAAATCTCTTATCACGACTTGTAGTGTGCCCTGAGGAAACTTGCTGTACTTTACTCCTGCTTTCCTGGGCTCTGGTGTGGGGGTACTTTACTTACCTCTGGTGTGTTCCTACAATCCCAGCGCCCCGCTACACACTACACTTGCCTGGGAGGAATTTGTTATTCGCACTCCACTATTTCAGTATATGGTTTGTGTTGCCCCTAGGCCCATTGCAATCTATTGTATTTTCTACTGTACTATTCTATGACGATTTACTTACCTGATTTTGGTTACTAGTGTATATATTGTGTATAATACTTACCCCCAGAAGGAGAATTGCCTCTAAGATATTCTTGGCCTTGTGTCACTAAAATAAAGTACCTTCATTTATGGTAACACGGAGTATTGTCTTTTACTGTGTATAAGTAGTTTGTAGCTGTAGTGGTATTGCAGGGGCTTTGCCTGTCTCCTTGTTCAGCCTAAGCTGCTCTGCTACAGCTCCCTCTAGACAGCCTAAGCTGCTAGAACACTGCCTCCATTTCACTAATAAGGGATAGCTGGACCTGGTACAAGGTATAAGTAATGTAGGTACCCACTACAAACCGAGCCAGCCTCCTACAACTTTCCTCTCTAATGTTTTCCTTTTCTCCACTATAGCTTCTAGGATCTTGCCTAGTTTAGTTTGAGCCAATTCTCCTGGGTCCACCACCTCTGGTCCTGCCAGAGACCTCTTACCTCTGCCATCCATTTGTCGACAGGGTAAAGTTCTACCACCGAACTAACGGAAGAAGGCTTCTTGCTTATTCAGAGCCTGCCCATCTGTGCAGATGTATCACATTGGAAGGGGGCCCCTATTTTCTCCAATATGTTTGCTGTGCATTTGTGATCCCACACCTTGCGCTTGTCATCAGAGGGACGGTGGGGTTCAGAGGCATTTCGAAATGTGGCTCTAAGTAGCTTGACTTGCCAGTTCTCCTCACCCAGTGTCTACCCGATGGCTTATTGCTGCAGATGGGGGGGGGGAACGTGCGGATGCTGTGCCTCCTATCACCAGAACCAACTAGGACAAAGAGCTATCTACCATCGGGAAGAAAGTGGCCCACTTTCCAACATCCTTAGGCATCAGCTTTTAGGTTTCTTTCTCCATTTTGGGCTTCTGCTGGGCGTAACTATTCTTTCAGTTAGGCCCCCAATGTCTAAACTTATTGTCCATAGTTGAGCAAAACACAAATTTAAGGGGTCGTGGGATCACTCAATTGCCTGTGGCGGGGAAGCATCCCAGTTGGGTACAGCTACCACTCCGGGAGCAGACCTCTGGTCCACCAGTCCATGTGCGTGGGGAGAAAGGTGGCACTCTCAAACCTCTTCAGCTGCCATCCATTGAGCAATCGGAGGGGGTGTACGCTACCCCCACAGTGCCACTTCTCAGCAAGGCAGGGTGTCCCATAATTCCCTGCAGTCTTCATCCAGTGTGCTGAGTTGGCTAAGGGGCAGGAAGCAGGGGACAGCCCCCCCCCCCCTCCTAATAGGCTGCTCTGCCTTCCTGACAAGAGTCTAAGAGCGGAGGGAAGCAGTTCCCTTCATTATGTCCCCCAAGCCTGCAGTGAGGTGGTCAGGGGGTCCCCCATTGTCCATGGAACACTTTTACTCACCTCCCTGCCCTTTGGCGCCCCCCCTATGGATCAGATATTACCACTACCTCCTCACCTGATAGAAAGCAGAGAGGTGGAGTGGGGTGTTCCACTGTTCAGCCTGTCTGCTCACTGCAACTTTGTGATCTCTGGGACCGCCACACTGCGCTCAATTCCTCTGCCATTTCGTTTCAGTTCCCCGGGCATGGTTTTTGTGCTATGTGCAAGCCTCGGATCACTGCATGGCTGCCATTATGTTTATGTGCCACCTCATGTGCTTAGCCGGCCTGCAGGCGCTCACGTGGTTGGTCCGGCCTCAGAAACTGGTGGCGCGGAGTTTGAGTCATGCAGGGATCTGACTGTGCCAATATGTATCGCAGCTTGCTGAGGTGATGCAAGGGTTCTCGCAGTCATGACAGCCGTTTTGCACTCCTAGGCCACATCCCTCCCCACTCTCTTTGATTTGCACAACATGATAAAAAGCTTCATGATAATGCAGAGCTTTGTTTTTTGATCCATTTCAGCCTAAATAATTTTCTCATAAACCTGAGCACTGCAGGCA
Organism: Pleurodeles waltl; assembly: GCF_031143425.1. Lineage (NCBI taxonomy): Eukaryota > Metazoa > Chordata > Amphibia > Caudata > Salamandridae > Pleurodeles > Pleurodeles waltl. Next base: position 274,995,128 of record NC_090438.1, on the reverse strand, counting down.
TCGTGTTTTTCCCCCATATTTTTTATTCAGAACGTGTCAAATATTTATAGATAAATTACAGAGGCAAAGATAGAAAACTCTTCATTGCAGTAAACCCTCTCTATTCACTGGCCTTTTCTTAGTACACCACGGAGAACGTATTGCCAATGTATGATCTATCCCAGTCATCTGGAAAAGCAGATGGGGAACATTATATAACAGAAGTATTGTCAAAGCACTCTATGTTAAACCGAGAACCAGTTTGCTACTGTATTATAAATTAATATATATAAAGATAAGCTCTTTCTGCATTTTTAAGAAGAGGAAGTAAAGTTGCTTTTCACGTACATTGTGTCAATTGTGCTCGTTTTAATTTGTACAGGATTACCATTGGTGGTGGAGGTCGTTCCTGACAAGCAGCTTTTCGTCAGTCTATCTTTTTGTCTATGCAATTCATTACTTCCTCTCCAAGCTCCAAATAACTGGAATGGCAAGCACTATTTTGTATTTTGGATACACCATGATAATGGTCTTAATTTTTTTCCTTTTTACTGGTAAGTTCACAAACTGTTGACTAATAGTACTGCAACAATGTTCATATGATGCACTGACTTCAGTATTATTTTGATTTATGTTTAACTTTCAGATATTGTTTCCAACTTGTTAATGTAAATTAGCCTTTATTTCCTGCTCATTGTACCTTGGGTTCGCTAACAGTTTTATTTAATTGGCCAGTTTCGGCCTATATTCCACACTGTTTTGTATAAATGCTTAACATAAAATTCCCACACCCGCTGGCTGATCACAAATGAGAGTACAGCCTAAGAAGGGACCTAAAGTCACAGTCCCACAGGACAGATTGGGTTAATTTCACTAGGTCATTTAATAGGCAGCCATGCATGTTTTACCCTGCTCACCCATTGAGTCTCCCACCACCCCTCACGGAGTGTTAAGGTAATTTCCAAGCAACCACTGGTAAAAGCCAGAAGAAAGGGTGGCAGAACAAAACCTTCCTGACCTGCCACCTGCCCAAAAGTGAAAGACCAGCCCCTCTTACAGCAGGAGGACTCTGCCTGACACACGGCCCTGGCAACCTTTCTGCTCCAGCTAGTGCCTGGCCTCCACCCACAGAGCCTTCTTTATTTTCCCCTTTCTGCAGCCTTCTGGCCATTTTGCATGCTGGGGCTGATGATTCCACTCTATATCCAGTGGGGAGGATGAGGACACCTGAGGTTGCCCCCTCTTACCTCTAACAGAAGATCTTCTGTCAAAGCATAGAGCAGCTACACTGTTCCTCAGACTTCACCCCTTCAACCTTCGTCCTCGGGATTTGAAAGTTTACCATTGTTTCAGTGCTCTCTACCTCAAAAGGGTTTAGATGTTTTTCTTCCTGGAGAAAAAGAGCCTGTACTAAAGCTGCATCTTCCAATAAATTAGTTGTAGTTTCCCAGTAGTGTAACAATACACCTTTAGAGTCCTTGAAGCTTAGACTGAACATATTTTAATTTTCACTTTCGTTTCTGGAATAATGTATGAATATTGGGACAGTAAAGGGATATTTACCTGTTATTTCAGCTTGCCGATAGATCAAGGTTCTCTTTTCAGATTGCCTGTCAGGGTGAGATTTCTGAAAGGATTACTGAGCAAATCTCATTTGCAGTTTCTAACCCCTTCTTGGAATTTGAACTTGCCACTCGCATTCCGTAAGGCTCACAGTTTGACCTTTAGCTATTTCTTCAGCAAAAAGATTGGAGGAGCTGCAGGTTTTATCAGCTTCATTATTGTTCTTTGATTTCTAATGATGAGGCTACTTTGAGGATCCAGCCTTCCTTTATACAGAAAGGTTTTTAGGGTTTCACTTTTCTCGGGTAAATTCATTTCCTGCCTTCTTTCTAATCTCACGCACTCCTAACCTTTGTAAGATTGACGACAAGATTGTAAAGGTGGTGCCTCAGAAGGACCCTCAGCCACTGCATACACTAATTAAAGGAAACGGGGATAGCACAGGATTCTGGATAGGATATGGCAATATCTTGTTCTTCCTCTAATTTAATTCTAGTTGTGATATCTATTCTGTCCTTTAGTTGTGCCATACCATTGGAAGTTTCATGAACCCTTTGCCCACTTGTTTCATAATTGCCAGAAACCCTCACCTCTTCTTCTGTATTGATCCTCCCCCTCTCAGCTTTTCCTTCAGCACATTGTATGAGACTTATTTCCGGCTTCCCATTGTCTCGTATGAAAAGACGTCACACTAAAAACAAACCGTAAAGATCTCATTCCCTACCATGTGATAAACATTTCACCTAACTTTCAACACTGTAGCTGTGAGAGAAGTCTGTCCTTTATTTGCCATCAATATCTAGTACATTTAAAAGCTCCAAAAGTTACATAACAAATTTAAACCTACTGTTGGAACAATTTTTATTTTCATCATGGAAACCAAAATGAATCTGGCAAGGAAATTGTAAGCCCCCACCTCTCTGGCTGCCGGATATCATGGCCCTTATTCAAGCAAGCTTTTGAAGCTTTTTATTTTAGAATAATACTTTATCTTGAGAATACAGATAAGATCATCATACTAATGTTATGCTTTTTCACATTTGGATGTTGTCCAATATTAACTCAATCAACAACTGTTCTTGTTATAACTTATATTTAGCTGTAATGTTGGCCCCTCTGCTTTTTTCATGCCCCATGATCCTCCCCATCTTCCTTTTATAATATGCAGAAGCTCTGAAATTCCAATGTTCAAAGGCTTGCCTCCAGATCCAGACCAGTCTATTGCATTATATCATCTCTCAATAAAGTTGCCTCACTCCTCATCCAATTTGGGATTCTGATCATTTATAGATCCATTTCTTGTATTTGGCCACTTACAATACATCAGTCAACGCTCTTTGGGATCTGATAGAAACTTCTAGTTGCAGGTTCCTTACCTTAAAATTTCTCCCAGGTGTCAGCCTGGATCTGGAGATTTTTCTGGAGCAGTACCCCTGCGCGTCATTAATTGGCATCGGTCGGCTCCGCGTCCATCATCGTATGCATGGATATGATGTTGCAGGACCTATGTAGGAACCACCCCGGCACACTGACGTCAGGTCTTTTCTTCCGTGCCATCCGAAAAAGAGCTTCCCCCCACAGTCACTTTCTGACCTTTTTCAACTTTTTGTCAAAGATTTTTCAGTGTTTAGACTCCTGGTACGTCGAAGATGTCCTCACGCAAGATCTGGTTCAAGCCCTGCGGATCCTGTCATTGGGAGATGTCCATGAAAGATCCGCACCTCGTGTGCTTTTGGTGTTTGGAGCGCAACCCCAACCTGAAGTCGTACTCAGAGTGCCTGGTCATGAGTACGAAAGCTTTGAGGGAGCTGTCACAAAAGCCACTTGAGACCCGGCGCTCAGCTCGACATCACTCACGATCTCATTCGAGAGGAAGGCCCAGAGAACGGTTACATAGCCCCAGTTCTTCATCGTTCCACTCCAAGTCATCGGGCGGTCGGTTAAGTCAAGGCATAAGAAGAAGTTGAAAACGAACAAACGTTCTTCGACTTCACCCTATCCGTCAGCCGACGCAACAAGGGAAAAGGAGTGTTGTGGTTCCAGGCCTTCATCCTCTGAGTCTGCATCTCAGTTGGCTGCGCGCCTCCCTAAGTTTCCAGGAGCTGGACCGACCCCTGCCCTACTCCATGTAAATGTAAATTAGCACTTGTATAGCGCACTACTCGCCCGTTAGGGTCTCAAGGCGCTGTACTCATACCGCTATGGAACCCCTCCTGGCTTTTCCCTGTGAGGCGCCCACTCCTGAGCACCCCCAGGGTGAAGCCAGGCATCCAAGCGCTGTTGGGGCCGTTGTGGAGATTAAGCAAGCTATTGCCCAGAGTTGCAGAGTGGGACCCATGAATTAGATTAGGCACTGAGGCGAGAATTATCTGGTCAAGGGGAATTGAGCCCAAGACCTGCCGAAGCGGGACTTGAACCCTGGTCTTGAGCCAGATCTCTGCTTCAGGGTCTGCCGCTCTAACCATTGAGCCACACTTCTACTCCATGAGTTCTATGAGGCCTTGTGTAGTAGGCTGTCTCAGTTTATGGTGTATTCCTATGGTGTGGCACCCTATACTGAGTCCAGGCAACCCTTAGTGATAGTTTTTAGGTGTCCAGATAGCAAAAACTCTCTAGGGATGACTGTGGTGAGCAGCTAGAGCTTATCTAGGAGGATTGTAAAGCACCAACCACAAGAAAGAACCACATCAGGTGTTGCAAAAATAATGGTTTCTTTATTACAACACTACAAGCTAAACTAGCATTGGTATATCTCTACCTGGAGATATCTACACACAAAATATACAGTTAAAAATAATCAGAAATGGCATAGGAATACATGGGGCCCTCTGGGGGGACCAAACCATATACTAAGAAAGTAGTAAAAGAACTGGAGGTGCCCAACTAAGGTAAGTGTGTTCGGATCTAAGGGACTGGGAGAGTAAGGAAATAGCAGAGGTAAGTAGCTGTTATCCCACAGGCGCCTGGGTGCAGTTATCATCGAGCTGGATGTCCCATAGACTAACACAGGGCCGTCGCGGTTGGAGTTTTATGAATTCAGGACCCTTCCCAGTGGACCCTGAGGAAACCAGTTGGCAAAAAGAAGGTTGGAGACAGCCCCTACCTGGAGATGCCCAGAAGACCGGAGTACCTATGCCAGAGAGCCCAGGTGCACAGGTGTGAACTGGCATCAGAAACTCTAGTTGAAGTCAATGGCAGCCTCAATTGTCCAGCTGCTGTTGCGACCCGTGGACCAGGTCGGTGGAACCAGAAGGTGGATTCTGGATGAGAAGAACCTAAAATGAAAGGGATAGTGTCCAGACCACTCAGGGATGTCCAGGCAGTGCATGTAGGCAATGCCCACCCTCTTGGAGTTGAAGTTCCTGCAGGATGGTGAAGGCGAAGTCCAGCTGCGGAGTCCAGGAGGATGCAGGGGATCATTGGAATCGCCCACGAGCTGTCCCATGTCGGTCACTGGACTGCAGGAGGGTCAGTGGCCAGCAGGACCAACAAACCTTGGCAAATGCACATAGTAGTTGAAAGGTAAGTTGTAGGTTTTTGAGGACCAGCAAGGTCCTAGTGACAAGACCCTTGGAAAAAAGTCAGGGCAGGCCTTCAGTAGGAAGCAGAGCCAGCCGGAGTTGACAGAGCCCCCACGAGTGACCCACTGGCAGTAGGCAAAGGGAGTTGCAGGGAGGCCTTAAGGGCACAATAAAACAGAAGTCCCACATCTCAGGAGCTGCAGAGTGGAAGCTGATCTTGGAGCTGCAGAGTGCTGGAGGCTGAGGCTTCTTGGAGCCTGAATATCTCCTTGGAGGAAGAGCAAACAAGCCTTGGCAAGGGCAACAGTTGTGATGTACAGGGGTGCTGTTGCAGTGGCTGCAGCAGGGGCCAGCAGTCTCCCAAGTGGATCAGAAGACAGGAGGGACCCAAATAGGACCACAAAACCACCACCTGTGATCAGAACCTTCACGTTGCCCATGGGACAGCAGGATCCACCAGCTGGTCATCATCTTAAGGTGCCTGCAGATGCAGGGGAGGGACTCCTTCACTCCAAAGGAGATTCCTTCTTGCTTCTTGAATGCAGGCAGAGTCCTTGTGACCCTGGAGGATGCATGGCCACGGATGTTTCAGAAATCTTGCATGAGCTGGAGAAACAATGTTGCAGTGGGAGCCCTCCCAACTGGATACAGTCTTGTTTCCGTTCCAAAGCAGACCAGCAGAAGAAGGTTCCTGAGGGCAGGAGCAGAAGATGTCTTGCAGAGAGTTCATTGAAAAGTCTTGCTCGATGACTGAGGAACTACCCACGTGGGAGATCTTAAGTAACCCTAAAAAGGGATTGATCACTCTCCGAAGTGACCCACCTATCAGAGTGGATCAGGGACGTCATCTGCCTGGCCTAACCATTTAGATGCTCCCACGGGACTCTGCACATCTTATTTTCAAGATGACAGAATTAAGTGGCCACCTGGCCAGAGTTCTGTGCACCTCCCTAGGGAGGAGCTGGACAGGAGGGTGGTCACTCCCCTGTCCTTTGTGTAGTTTTCAAACTGTATTATGCAAGGAGGGCACCAAATGTGCCTTCAAAGCAGTCTGGTGACGCTCAGAGGCCACCCCACCCAAGCCCAAAGTCACCTGTTTCAAAGGGAGAGGTGGTCACACCTCTCCGTTGCAGGAAATCCTTTGTTCTGCCTTCCTCTGCTTGAGATAAGTTCATCAGCAGGAGGGCAGAACAGTCTCTAGGGTCGACAGCAGCAAGAGGTGGCAGTCAGACCCCGTAAGGCTGCATAGGCAGAGCTGGGGGATTCTCTAACGAACCCCCAGAATACAGGGGAATCATGCAACTAGCACTGGAATCAGTGTAGTTACATGATTCCAACATGTTTGGTAGCAAGCGTGCCTAGTTTCTTAGAAGCCATTATGTAGTTGGACTACTTGTGTTGACTATTGTCCACTACATATGTTAAGATGGTTTCCCCACACTTATAAAGCTCAGAGACTGAAGTCTGGAGTTTGTCGGGCTACCTTGCTAATGGAGGAGTATCCTCACACTTAGGGACATGCACCCTGCCCTTGGGCTGAAGGGCCTACCAGAGGGGGTGACTTATAGTGCTTAAGTGCAGTGACTCTGATATCAGGTTAGCCTTATATCGGTGGTGAAAGGGTGAATGCCCCATTTCACACAGGCTGCATGGCAGGCCTGCTGACACAGTTTGCCTGGGCTCCTATGGGTGGCACAATACATGATGCACCCTATGGGAAACGCCTGGTGCACCAATGCCCTGGGTACCTAAGTACCATATACTAAGGACTTGCATTTGGGCACCAGTATAACAACTGTGTTGTGAAGGTACCATTTTACCAAATTTAGGGGAGAGGGCACTGGCACTGTGGCCCTGTTAGCAAGATCCCAGTGCACTACAGTCCAAAACATACTGACATGAGGCAAAAAAAGTGTGGGGGGAATACTACAACCAGAAATGAGCTTACTGCACGATGTGCCTCAAATTTGGGCAGTCTGACTCCGCCAGAGTGTCTTCTGGCCCAGCAGTCCACAGGGCCCCCCTCAGGTTCCATGCCAGAAGCTTTGGCCTTGGATCTGAGGGGCACTCAGGGAGCTGTTCCTGAATCCGAACCAATGTCAGTAGTACCAACTTGACCTTTCCCGAAAACTGTTTTGATGCTTCTGATGCTGCCCGTGCCCACGGTCGGCGTCAACCCCATTCTCATTGCTGACTCCAACACGGAGCTAAACGCCGATTCCAACTTCAACAGGGATCTTGCTCCTTAGGTCGGATTCTGACCCTTATTCTCTTGGGTTGGGGTACGGTGAGGATTGGGAGGGGTCCCTGGACCCTTTGGAATACCAGCTTGGGGATTCCATGGACTGACTGATGGACCTGGGTGATTCTAGTGGTCTGCATACTTCCCCTGACGCTGGTATGCTTTCTCCCCCTACTGTGAGTACAGAGGAGGGAGCATCCTACTCCATGGTGGTGCGGCGAGCAGCTGAGGTCCTGGGCCTCGAGCTGCCTTCAGTGGCAGTCAGGACTAACCTCCTGACCGAGGTGCTTCAGCCTGGGGCTTCCACTTCTGAACCGCTGTTGCCCTTTACTGAAGCCCTCACTGATGTCCTGCTGGGGTCCTGGTCCTAACCCAGCACAGGTGCTCCAGTGAACAGGACAACCATCTTGACCTTCTTCTAATGACTCGGTGTTCCTAAAGCAACACCCAACTACTGAGAGCTTGGTTACCCAAGCCTCTACATCCCCAGGAGTATTCCCATCTACACCTACAGATAGGGAATCCAAGAGGCTAGATCAGCTTTTCTTCCTCTAGCCTGGCACTGTGGTCAGTGAACACTGCATTCCTTTTGCACCATTACACCTATACTTTATGGGACATGGTTGCACAGGTGCAAAGGTGCTACTCCCTCCCCTTTAAGACTACTCCTCCATACATGACACCATCATACGATTGGATTACTGAAGATCACTTGGCACGTCTATGCAAGGAGGTTTTAGCTCTGTTGGCCAAGGGAGCCATAAAGAGAGTCCCTGTGTCAGAAGTAGGTCATGGTGGTTGTTCCTGCTACTTTATGGTGCCCAGAAAGTACAAGCACCTCCGCCCTATCCTTCCTCAGGAAGAAGTTCAAAATGCTCACTCTGGCTCAGGATCTATCTGCCCTGGACCCAGAAGACTGGATGGTACCGTTGGACTTGCAGGACACCTATTTCCATATTCTCATCCTGCCTACGGTTCACGGTAGGCCATGAACACTTTGTTTACAGTGCACCCCTTTGGCCTTGCAAGTGCCCCTTGGGTGATCACGAAGGTGATGGCGGTGGTTGCAGCTCATCTGCGCAGGTCGGGGTTTCAGTCGGGGTTTCAGTCTTCCCCTACCTCAACGAATGGCAGTTGAAGGCGGGTTCGCCACAGGCTGTTGTTTCCCACCACCAGAGTACGGCAGACCTCCTGAATTCACTCGAGCTTATCCTCCCGAGCAGCGAGTCCAGGATATTCAGGCTATGATACCAATGTTTCAGCATCTCTCCTGGATTTCAGTGAGAATGACTTTGAGGCTGCTGGGCCTCATGGCCTCCTGCATCCTGTTGATGACGCATGCCAGATGGCATATGCAGGCTCTGCAATAGAACCTGAAGTTCCAGTGGGTGCAGCATCTCCGATATGGTCCAGATCTCAGAGGGAACTGCAGAAGATCTGCATTGGTGGCTTTTTAACGTGATTGGGTCAGAGACAGAACCCTCTCCCTTCCCTTCCCCAACCAGACCTGACAGTAGTGACAGATGCATCACTCCTGGGAGTCCGGCCTCCACATCAATCTTTTGGAGCCCAGGGCGATCAGACTACCATTGAAAGTATTCCCTCGCTCAAAGAGCAAGTAGTGTAGATGTTCACGGACAACATCACCACCATGTGGTATTGCAACAAGCAGGGCGGGGTGGGGTCAGGAGGCTCTGCACTTCTGGGCATTGGCTGGAACATCAGGGCATTTCCCTGGTGATTCAACACCTGGCGGGATCTCTGAACGTTAGAGTGGACAAACTCGGCTGACCATGTCTGGTCGATCACGAATGCCCTTTCCATCCAGAGGTGTGGCGCAAGGTCACTTTCAGCAGTGGGGAGAGCCTTGGTTATATCTGTTCGCCTCTGCAAAGAAAGCGCAGTGTCAGCAGTTTTGCATCTTGGTGTATCCAAGGCGGCATTCGCTCAGCAACGCTTTTTGTCACGAGTGGAGCTCAGGCCTCCCGCATGCCTTTCCACTCATATCACTTCTGCCCATAGTTCTCAAGAAGATCAAAAGTGACTGGGCCCAAGTCATCCTTGTGGCACTGGACTGAGCATGAAGAGTCTGGTATCCTTAACTATTGAGCATGGCCATCGATCCCCCGATCAGACTGCCCCTTCGGGAGGATCTTCTGTCGCAGCAGATGGGGAGGTTTCCCCACCCAAAACTGTCCAGCCTCCGCCTTCTTGCATGGAGATTGAGTGGTGGCAGTTAACAGTTTTTGACCTTCTGCCCGAAGTCTGCAACACTATCTTGGCAGCCAGGTGTCCCTCAACCAAAACGTTATACGCCTGTTGATGAAACTAATTTGTTGCATGGTGCACAGACAGTCTATTGACCCCCATGTCTACCCCTATTCCCGAGGTCCTTTTGTTTATACTTTCTTTGACTCAGTAGGGCTCAGCTTTGGGCACCATCAAAGGTTATTTGTCTGCGATCTCTGCTTTTGTGAGACTACATAACCAGCCTTCATTGTTTAAATCTCTTATTGTTAGTAGATTCCTTAAGGTTATTACCCATATGTTTCCCCCATCATCATTCATAATGCCTCATGGGATTTGAATCTGGTTCTTACTTTCTTATTGTTTACTCCCTTTGAGCTGCTCTATAATTTTCCTCCCAGGCATCTGATGTTGAAAACAGCATTCCTTAAGGCCATTACATCTGCCTGCAGGGTCAGTGAGCTGCAGGCATTGGCATATAAGCCGCCCTACCTTTCCATCTATCTTCACAAACTTTGCACCAGGGCTTCTTTTTGCCAAAGGTGGTCACGCCCTTTCATGTAGGCCAATCCATCGCCTTGCCTACTTTTTATGCACCCCCCTCATCCTTCTAAGGAAGAGGAGAGACTCCACCGCCAGGACCCAAAAAGAGCGTTGGCATTCTACCTCAATCATACCAAAAAAGCCAAAAAGTTCCGGGTGGATGATTAACTCGTTGTTAGGTACATAGGTGGATTGAAGGGCCGGACATTGCAGAAAAGAACCATCTTTAGTTGAGTTGTTCTCTGCATTAAAATGTGCTACGCATTTGGGTAAAAAGCAACCGCAGGAGGGTTTGCATGCTCATTCTACCATAGCAACAGCTGCAACCACTGTGTTAAGACGTGGAATTCCAATCCTGAACATCTGTCAGGCAGCAACGTGGGCATTGCTGCACATGTTCAAACACTACTGCCTGGACAGTCGGGTCCGGAGGGACTGGTACTTTGCCAGTTTAGTCTTGCAGGGCTTCCTAGTATGATTTTGGTTCGCAGACCCACCGCCAAGGATGGTATTGCTTGGGTATGTATTCTAAGGTAAGGAATCTGCCCCTAGAAGTCCCTATCAGATGGACTAGTTACTTACCTTCGGTAACGCCTTATCTGGCAGGGACATATTCTAACTGCAGATTACTTACTGTCCCAGGTATCCTCCCCGCAATGAAAACTGATTTCTAGGGACAGGGACTTCCCTTTCAGGGCCCTAGTTCTGACTCACCAGTGGTCATTGTTCTTTAAGGCTGGAAAGTCGTGGAAATAAACTGATGTCAGCGTGCCGGGGTGGTGCCTGTATAGGTCCCGCAACATCATATCTGCCGTGCACAACACAGACAACGGTTGCGGAGCCGACTGACATTACCTAAGGGTGCCCAGGAGTACTGCTCGAGAAAGATCTCTGGATCCAAACTGACGCCTTGGGGAAATTCTCAAGTAAGGAATCTGTAACTAGAATATGTCTACCAGATAAGGCATTACCAAAGGTAAGTAACTTGATTGTCTTGCAAAATCTAAAAATGCTTTTTTTCACTATTGCAATGGATGTGGAGAACCATCTCCAGAATAGGTGTGTGATCTCAGGCATGGTAGATGATTCATGGAGCAGTGCTATTTCAACATATGATATGTCAATCCTTAGCCATTTTTTGATGTCTTTCCATATATTATTCCCTTATTTTTGTAGTATATTACAATCCCATAAATTAATCACAGTGTAACAATTGTGTTGTGAACATTTCCAGCAGGAAGGTGTGTGACTGTCCCTTTAATTTTAATGTGTGTGGCTAACATTGCCATGCATGCAGCATTTTTAAATACTTCAACTTCGGCCTTGTGTATCTCAACCCACTACCGTGTTTTTAAGCAACTCTTTCCAATCTTCCCCCAAGTATTTTTACAAAACCATTTTTATTGAACGAGCACTGCTTTTAATTACGATTCCATGCAAACAAATTTTTTAAGAATAATCCTGGGTCCAATAAGTTATAAGCAAATTTAGTTTAATAGATTTAGACCAATAAACCCCATACACGTCCTCTCTGTGTCCCTTCTCTCTGGTGGTTCAATAACACCCGCATCACACAATCGATTCAGTTCCTCTTTAAGTTGCTCTCTCATTACTAAATGAACGTTCCTCACTTTATGAGTTTTGGGCACACTCCCTGACTTTACCATTATACGATGCTCAGATTTCTTTAAGCATCCTAACTCTTTCGCAAATAATTTGGCTAACTTTTCTTGCCAACTATCAACCTTTCCTGCTTCAGTCAACAACACTTGTTCAGGATGATTAGGGTCTAATATTATGCCCAATGCTTTTTGTTCTCTCCATCCCAAAAGTGCCTTTCCTTTATCAACCACATATACTTTTACCACCTGACAGTCTATCTTTATACTTTAATTGACAGTTGAAGTAACCCACCATGGGAAATTTCGTCCCACAATAGCCTTCCGGTTCCACATCAGGAGGTAACAATTCGCACTCACCCATATTTCTCCCTACCTGTCTATCAACTATGGTATAGGGAGAACATGAATCTGCCCATAAAATTTTATACATCAGACATACCATCAGACACCACTAATACCTCAATTGCGCCTTCTCCAGTCCCGTCATCAGAAATTTTGCTATCATTTTTGTTCACTAAATTCACCCTATGTCTGTGTTCCTTTAAATGCTCCGACCTACACATACGAGAAAAATGTCCTATTCTTTTGCACTTAAAGCACTTCGCCTTAGATGCTGAACATGTTGCCGCATCAGCCATATGTTTTGTACTACCACACCTATAGCATAAACGCTTCTCCTTTGTAACCACACTCTCTTGCACAGTAGGATCCCTTCGTCCTTTGTGCACCACGTTTACCTTCCTATTGCTCATTCCTTCTTGACTACGTTCATCACTCAATTCTTTGACATACCTAGATGTATTTTCTATACACCTGGCTATATTGATAGTTTTCTGCAATGAAGAATCCTTTAACTCTAACAGTTTTTCTTGAATCTTTTCATTACTAGTTCTATTTATGAATTGATCGAGCACAATCTCTTCATGCAGATCCTCGAATTTACAAGTAACAGCTAAGGTTCTTAATGCAGCTATATATTGCTCCACAGACTCACACGGTAACTGGAACCTTGAAAAGAACTTATGCCTTTCCACCACAATACTGTTTTCTTGCCATAGTTATCCTCAAGAGCTTTCATGGCACTCGCATACACATCAGACGACACATCTTCAGCTTCCGACACTTCCTCCCCATCCCCTTCATGGTTGCTTGTCACACCACGTGTAACTCTGGGTAAGGTACCTTCAATCCATAAGCAATGCTTCAAGAGTGCAAGCTTTCTCGAAGCTTCAAAAGTTATTCCACCCACAACCTCCAAATAAGTCTCAAAAGTCTCATGCCAGTCTTCCCAAGCCATCACTGTAGTTCCTGGACTTTGTAAAAGTTTCTGTGGAGCTAAAATTGATGCATCCATGAGGAGATATATTTTAACCCTAACAAAATAGATTTTGAAATATGGCCAAACTCACCAGAGTTACTACTACTACCTTCAACAATTATACACTTCGCACTTACATGTAAAACATTCCAATTCCAACATAAAATCAAGTAAACTACAATGCAGTCCCACACAAAACAAACTAAAATAACAAAAGTAGTCCCTGTTGTCGCCGCAACTGAATTATGCTTTCAAGTTCAATCCGATCTGCAAAATAGCCTATGAAATGCAATCCATTTGTACTAATCCGTCCGGCGCTCGCCCTCGTATTCCTTGACGATCTCCTACCGTCGATACCACATCCTCTTTGATGTGTCCGTGAAAGCTTTGTCCTCGAAACTCCTACGCCAAATAACGTTGACGTGGCAACTTAATCATGCAACGCGTCATGTGGTTAGCGTCACGTTGCCTAGAAACGCTCTGATGCCGCAAGACGACATCAGCCTTCACGCGGCTCCAATTGAAAAGGTCAGTTCAAACTAACACACATGCACGCGTGTGTTCTACTTTTTTTCAAATGTACACATCAGCGCACACGGTTTCAACCTCCCCGCAATGTATGCAAACAAACCATGGCGCTTGCTGAAAGCACGGCTCAACGTTACCACGAATGCATGCAAGTATGCCGCAACACTTGCTGACTTCCTCTTCGGGAAATAACTCAGTGACAGCTGTATTTTTAGTGTAAAAGGTCATTTATTAGGACAGGGTTGCATAAGCAAAATAACCTTAACTTTTATAACGTAAACCGTAACTTTATTAACGCCCTCCCTTTAACATCTGCCTCGCTCATCCTTCCCCTTCAAACCCTTATTTCGTTTCCATTCCCCTACGCACTCCCCTTTTCCTTTCATGCCCCATTTGGTTCGTGCGTACCCCCACTCAGAGCCTTCACCTGCTTGTTTATTCCCTGGAAGGGTGGCCAAGCCCGCATCTGGCTCACCACCCTCCCCCATCTACTGCTCGCTCTCTGCTGCAACCTGCCCTAACTGACAAGTAAACCTCCCCCCTTTTTTGCCCTACCTCTAACTTCCATCCTTCAAAACTCTTCTTCCAATTGCCGGGTGGGTGGGAGGCCAAACTATCCGCACGATGGGTCCGCGCGGAAAGAGGCCGGTCCCTCCACCCCCAACCCTTTTTATTACCACCCCTAAGACCCACCCCCACTTACCTTACTCCCAATCCCCTGTCCCGCCGTCACTTCCTTTCCCCGAACCGTCCCGCGGGGAAGACTAGAGCGTTGCTCTATGCTTCCCGCGGGCCCCCTCATCGGGAAATAACTCAGTGACAGCTGTATTTTTAGTGTAAAAGGTCATTTATTAGGACAGGGTTGCATAAGCAAAATAACCTTAACTTTTATAACGTAAACCGTAACTTTATTAACGCCCTCCCTTTAACATCTGCCTCGCTCATCCTTCCCCTTCAAACCCTTATTTCGTTTCCATTCCCCTACGCACTCCCCTTTTCCTTTCATGCCCCATTTGGTTCGTGCGTACCCCCACTCAGAGCCTTCACCTGCTTGTTTATTCCCTGGAAGGGTGGCCAAGCCCGCATCTGGCTCACCACCCTCCCCCATCTACTGCCAACCAGCACCAACCCACTTGGCGTTGTGCTGCCCCACCCCCCCCCAGACACGCTACTGCACCCCGCGCTACTCATTTCTTGTTTGTAATCCACAAATTCTCTCCCCACAACTCCTCAACCAGCAGTCTCAGATCTGTCAAATAATACGCATTCCCTAGTGTGGACAAGTGCACCCCATCATCTCTGAATAAAGCTGCCTCCTGCTCCGTAATATTTTCATGCTTTAGTATCTTTATCCCCTGAGCCCAGCAGAACACTCTCATCGCTCTGTTAAGTTTCCTTCGAGCCCGTTCCATGGCTCCGTACTTTACTGCCCCTCTCCACACTCTACGTGGAACAAACTCTGTCCAAACCAAGCATGTACCATGCAGTTTTTTCTTGAGAATCTCCAAGTCCCTCTGCATGTGCTGCAGTAGCGTGAGTCCTGATAATTTTACCAAATCATTCTCTCCCAAATGAATGATCAACAAATCGGGACATCCCCAGTTCGATAAGTTAGTAGTGATGAAAGGAAGCAGGTTACCCCACCGCATTCCGCTCTTCCCCCACCATAGCACCTCGTGCCGTCTGCTGGATAGTCCCAAGGCCCGACCATATATCTGCTTCTCCGCGAACTTCGCTGCCCAATGTACAAATGAATGGCCGACCAGCCATGTCACCGTCTTGCCCTGCGATGGACCAAGCGCATCTCCTGCAACGGAAAAATAACTGTAACATGTGTTTTTGAACATCCAAACCCCCCCCCCCCCCTCAAACCAAAAACTTTGAAGCTATCCCTCCTCACATCTCAGGGTCTAACGTATCGTTCACAACACCTTGATCTCCAGCGGCCTATTGCCCTAATCTTTGCCCAGTCCCAACCCAAATGCGCTGCAGCCGTGGCCGCCCCAATTCTGAATGAATGCGTGCCAAAATCCATGGCCTGACGGCCCACACGTCCTAAAGCCATCCTTAATACTCGCAGGAACTGAAAACTGGTGAGCTTGGAGCCTGACCTGTGTGTGAAAACCCCTGCTTCTTTGTTCAACCTGCCTGAAAATTGCCACTTACTCCATTCCGCAACAGGGCAGGCCAACACGTTGCCCCCTTTTTCTAACCATACCCACTTACCCCTGCCTAGTTGATCGGTTTTTGATCGTCTAAGCCAAATCCCTAAACGGCCACCGTGCGCGCACACATCCTTGTAGCGTACCCCCACCGCCCTGCCAACCCCCAGCAACTCTGACACTCGGAAAGCTCCAAAAAACATCCACACCATGCATAGTCGAAAAAATGCCAATTCGTAATCGTCTGCGCAACATACCGGCAGTACGTGTAACAACTCCAGTAATAAATCAAAATCAATGGGCTCCCTGGCCGCTCTACCCTCTACCGATCTAATCCTGCCCCAACCTTTCAGCATCCTTCCCAGCAGATCGTTTCTTGCCGGGTCGTGATCAAAAAACAATTTCCCATAAAACGATACCCCTGCCAATTTTCCCCCGATAGTGGCTGCTGACAGACCTTTCTGAATCATATGCAGCACAAAACGCAACGCCCGATGCTCTAGCTGTCTTTTGCTCTGTCCCCAAAAACTTCCTATAAACCGTTCAAAAAACTGAAAATCCAACCAAGCCAGCCGGTAACTTCGCCGAGTAGATTCCGCTAAGGACATCTCCACCAGCCCTGTGATCATGCCCCCCATTCCTAAATGTCTGCCGGGACCGGTGTCTTGTTCTGTTCTGCTCCTGGCGCCAGGTTGCGGAAACGCTGCCACTGTGAACGAGACAGGGAATCCGCAATCTCGTTGAAAACTCCTGGAATATGTACAGCTTTAAATATCACATTCAGAGATAAACATTGCAACATAAAACGGCGCAACAAGCGCAACACCCTCACATCTCTCGCCTTCTGTCTGTTCACCAGCTCGACGACCGCCATATTGTCGATTCTGAATAAAACTGTCCTGTTTGCCAATTCCTGTCCCCATACCGCCATGGCCACCAGGAGGGGAAAAAATTCCAAAAAGGCAATACTTCTTCCCTGTTTTAACCATAATGTTGGCCACGCCTCCGCGCACCACCGGCCGTCCCAGAAAATCCCAAAGCCATGCGCTCCCGCCGCATCCGAAAAAATCTGCACCTGCCACACTGTCTCTTCTTCACAGAACCACATAGATACCCCATTGAATTGTTTCAAAAATGCTTCCCACACTCTCACATCTTCTCTAAGTCCCGTCGACACTCTTATTCTGTGGTGTGGCAAAACTGCACCCGACATGGACAAACCCAATCGCCTACAGAAAGTCCTTCCCCCCCCTAACTACCCTGCAAGCAAAATTGAGATACCCCAACAGCTTCTGGGCTGTCCGCAAGTCGATTTTTCGTGCCTCTTTCACAAGACCCAAGAAAACCAGTATCTCCGTTACCTTCTGTGCTGGTAATCTGGCCGTCATAGTATTGGAGTCCAACTCAATACCCAGAAAAGTTAGTACCGCTGCGGGGCCTTCAGTTTTTTCGGGTGCCAAAGGCACTCCCATCTGTTGTGCCGTCTCCTGAAAGATTGTCAGGGCCCTCTGGCATTCTCCTGAATTCTTTTTCCCTACGAACAGGAAATCATCCAAATAATGGGTCACCGCATAGTGCCCACTACTTTTTACAAACACCCACTGCATGAAGGTGCTAAATGCTTCGAACAAAGCGCATGAAATTGCGCAACCCATGGGCAGAACCCTGTCCACATAGATGGCCCCTTCAAACTGCATCCCCAGCAAGTCAAAGTCCCCAGGGTGTATTGGTAGCAACCGAAAGGCAGATTGTATGTCGCATTTTGCCAGTTCTGCGCCATTGCCACACCCCCTGACCAATTTAATAGCATCATCCACCGACGCATACTCCACTCTGGTATCTTCTGCCGCAATGAAATCGTTAACCGATGTGCCCTCCGGCCATGATAGGTGATGAATCAACCTGAACTCACCCGGGGCCTTCTTCGGCACGACTCCCAATGGGGAGATCATTAAATTCTGACTTGGCCACTCATAGAATGGGCCCGCAATTCTACCTAATGACAGCTCCTTGTCCAACTTCTTCCTAACCACTTGAGGTAGTTCCTTCGCAGACCGCAAGTTGTCTGCCCAGCGCCTCTCCCGCGGGCCTTGGTAGCTGACCCTGAACCCCTCTTGAAAACCTACAGCTAACTTCAACGCAGCTGCCTCATCCGGGTATCTGTGAAGCCATGGCAAGATAAAATCTACCCTAACTGGAGTAGGTCCCCCCTGGAGCAGGAGCGCCCTGGGTCCCTCTGCCTTTTGAGGCCCTCCATTGCTCGGAGGGGCTGGAAAGTGAAAAACATTGTGTGACCGGATGACGGCCCCCGCACTTGGAGCAGTCGTGTTTAAATTTACAAGGATGTCTGGAGCAGAAACCCTTGTTGAAATTCCAGCACGCTCCTGTCGTGCTAGGTGTTGTTTTCTGTCCCACACCCGCTCCCCCGGAGCGGGACGTGCCTGAAATGGCTTATAGATCACCGGTAAACCACTCGCTGTATGAGTTGATGCCATGGATTGCGATGACGCCATCCATTGCATCCATAATTCTGGGTCGACATCCCCCCCATGGCTTATCTGGGTTAATGCTCACCCGGGCTCTGAACTCTTCGTCGTAACTCAGCCAGGCAAAACCCCCAAAATGCATCTGCGCTTTCCTAATAATGTCCATGTATTTAAATAGCGCTATAGCTCTGTCAGGGTATTTCTCACAATAAATACTCGCAAAAATCAGAAACACCGATGTCCAGTTATCCATATTGATTGGGACCCTCGGCCTACGGGCCAGCTCCCACTCCTCCTCCTTAGACCCTTCCTTGGCTTGTATGTCCCTATGTAATAACTTAAAAACGTCCACATACTCGTGTCTCCATATTCTGGCTTTCGTTTTCTCCGCCACATGTGAGCCCAAAGGCATAGCCAATCCCATATAGGGTAGCCTCTTTTTGTGTTCACCCCCTTCCTTCGCTTCTGCGCCTGACTTCTCCCCTGTTGCCTTGTCTCCACCCTCGCCCTCGGTCGTGGCTCTGGCTTGTGTCCCTGTACTTTTTTCCCCCGCCCTGTTTATCCTTAGCTGGTACTGGGTCAAGTATCGAACCATCACCTACTCCTACAGACTTGTAAATTGGCGCATCAGCCCCTTTTCCGCCATCCGCCCAGACCGACCACCATTGCCCTTTACCTCTTCCTTGTGTAGCCACAGGCCGCGAAACCTTCCGGGCCCCTCGGCCCCGTGCTTGCTCTTGCCTCCTTTCTTGTGGACCACTGCCGTAGTCCCGTTCCTGAAAAATAGAAGCGGAGAGGGGGGTTGCGCCGCTCCTGCGTCCTCTTCCCCTCCCCCTTAAGCTGAGTATCTCTGTCTCCCTGATCTCCCCCTCTTCCCATTCCTCCAGCTCCTCCTCATAATCCAGTTCCAGCACATCATCCTCACACACATCCATCTGTTTACTAACGTTCCCGCTCATCATCATATAGTTAGCAGGGTTATCCTCATGGCCCTCGTGGCGTCCGCCACCTCTGTATTGTCCCCGATCCTGCGGGGTAGAGAAGGCCGCCGAAGACCCCTCTAGCGCTTCGGACCAACGTGCAGGGGCCGTGTTGCACCCCGTTGGCATCGCCTTCTTTCTGCCAACCTCTTGCCTTGGCATTGACCTTCCGCGCCCAGTCTGGCCGCATGCGCCACTGGTACCCACCGCGCTGCCTAGACCGCTATCCATCCCCGTTTCCTTGCCCCTGTCGCTCGGGACCCATACCCAACTACCTTTCCCGGCGTCTTGTGGCATGGTTCCTGTGCTGCCTACGCTATCTGCTGGTCTCTTTAGCTGCCGGCCGTGTGGCACGGACATGTCCCGCTCCAAGCACAATTGGGCCCACCTGTCCTCCGTTTCTGCCACTATGCGGCGTTGTTCCTTAATCCTGGCCTCTAGGTCCCAAGCCTCATCCATATCTAGCCTGCCAGGCCAGGGGCCGGGGGGCGTTGACTCCCCTGCCGGCCCTCGCGTCTCTTGGGACTGCCCCTTACCGGCCCTGCCCTTGCCCAACCCGCCCGTGCGTCTGGGCCCCTTGCCTTTCTTTTTGGTGTTGTTGTTAGCCCCGCCCTTAGGCAGAGACAAGTCCATGGGCATGGGGTCAGTGGGGGGTGCGGGATGCTCGCGCACTAACTCATCCTGCACGGGTGCTTCTCTCTCTAAAAACTGATCCTGTTGCGGATCTATGCCCCCCACCTGGCGCGCTGGTGCCGTGCCCTCGTCTGATGGGCCTGGCTCGACCACTGGACCTTCCCCGTTACCTGATTGGCTGGTGGGGGAGGGTACGCCAGGCGCCCTTTCCACCGCCGCTTTTTTGGGTTTCTTGGGCCTCTCGGGGGATGTGCATGCGGCTACGGCCGCCGCTACTCCGCTTGACGCTGCACGCGTCGGCCGCACCATACCCACCCAGGCCTGTTCTAAAACCCCAGGCCTGAGGAGGTCAGCCCGACCCGCTTCGCCAAGTACGCGAAGCGCGGCCCGTACCGCCTCCGCGTCGTGGCTGGCTGCCATGGCGCAGGGGCGGGCCTCCCCTTTTTTTTTTTTTTTTTTTTTGTGTCCGGGCCTCCTGTACTCGGTGGGAAACGAAGACAAGGGCTCTTTGTTAAACGATTTATTTTTATTATTTTTATATCTATATATATATATATATATTATTTTTTTTTTTTTTTTTGGGGGGGGGGGTCCCCTACCGAGTGCGGGGAAAAACTCTCTGCCCTGTGTGTGTCCTTCTAACCTGTGTTCCCTATTATTTAAAAAAAATATATATATATTTATGTATATTATTATTATTTTTTTTTTTATTATAAATGCCCGACCGGTTCCTTTCTGTCCCCGGCTGTGTCTGTTTGATCCGGTTGCTACAGCAACCCGATCTTTTGCCCGGCCGCGGAGCCGCAGGAGCGGCCTGGCCGGCTGCCAAACCACACGTGTAGCCTGGAAAGGGGGAGCGGCCGCCCGCGGAGGAGCGCGTTGCCGCCCCCTGTTTCTGCCAGCCCGCGGGGGAGAGCGTGTGCTCCAGCCCCGGTTGCCGCTTGGGTGCACGCCCCACCGCCCGCTCCGCCGAGAACCCCACACTACCTTTACTCGAAAAAGCCCCCAGGGACCGGCAAAACTATCCGCACGATGGGTCCGCGCGGAAAGAGGCCGGTCTCTCCACCCCCAACCCTTTTTATTACCACCCCTAAGACCCACCCCCACTTACCTTACTCCCAATCCCCTGTCCCGCCGTCACTTCCTTTCCCCGAACCGTCCCGCGGGGAAGACTAGAGCGTTGCTCTATGCTTCCCGCGGGCCCCCTCATTTTTTTTTTTTTCTCTGCGGCCAAGCACTGTCTCCTCTCGCAACACCGCTGCAGTACTCACTGCGGGACAAAATCACGTACAGACGTCTCTATGCACCTGCAGCCCCGAATAATCCAAAAGGAATAAACTTCTGTAGCAGGAGCGGCATCTCCGGACACAATTTGCTCTTACTCAATATGACACAGCACCCAATGTCCATCATGTTAACGTACGAAGACAGGGGTTGAAGTTGCTATCCTATATTCAGACCATTGATGAATATGTGGATCTCATCCTCGTCGACAATTTTAAGAATAAGCCTGGGTCCAATAAGTTATAAGCAAATTTAGTTTAATAGATTTAGAGCAACAAACCCCATACACGTCCTCTCTGTGTCATCGCTCCTGCAACTGTCCCTTCTCTCTGGTAGAGTAGTTCTAGAACACCAGTCTCATCAACATTGCTAGGATACAACAATATTCAGCTAACTTCTGCCATTTTAACGTACTTCCCACCCTTCACCTCCCCCTCCCTCAACACATGCAACACACTGGCGAACAGTATTTCCTTGTGAGGACAGCCCCTTTTTCCATGTCAGAAATGCAGTTTTATGCTTTTTTTATGATTTGACTGGGACAGAATCAATAATTCAAGTCCAAAACTCTGTCTTTGTGGTCAGGTTCAGCAGACCTCAGTTCCAAGTGTGGGCTCT
Organism: Pleurodeles waltl; assembly: GCF_031143425.1. Lineage (NCBI taxonomy): Eukaryota > Metazoa > Chordata > Amphibia > Caudata > Salamandridae > Pleurodeles > Pleurodeles waltl. Next base: position 274,973,402 of record NC_090438.1, on the reverse strand, counting down.
TTTAGAGTTTGCTAGACGTACTAAAATGTTTGTGTTGATTGTTCAAATCATACATTGTCTTTTCTATTGCTATCGTGTTCCACAGGCTAGAACACCATCTCGGTATGTAACGGTTCTGATTTCTTCCCATATGCTGCAATGAAATGCTTAGCTTCTATTACTACGTGATTTGCAGCCCCGGTTATTTTAAGTCATGCCTTTTGCTCTTGTTGGACTGACACCCAGTATTATTACACCTAGGCTGTCCTGTATAGGGTAGCCTATAATCTGCTTGATTTTACTAAGAATCCCCATCCACCACATGTGAAGGCTGTAGCCATTCTCATCACCACACCTCCAGGACATTCCTCTTATACTAGAGTATATTTCTTTTAATCGTTGGGAGATAAGGTACCAGTTATAAATGACCTTACACTTTTGTTCTCTGTATTGCATTTCTATAACTGCCCACTGTATCTTTCCATAACTTCTTCCATTCTTTGACTGTTATTTTTCTCCTCTGGGTTCTCTCCCATGTTCTCTGAAAGCCTCGCAATTTCCTCTTCTTGCCAGTCTTCAACAGTTTGTAAATATTTGAAAGTACTCCTATGGATCTCAAGCATGTCAATATATATTTTTCAAATTCTGTAAGATCCTGGATTGTCCCTGCTTTGGTGTGGAGGGCCCAATGCCACAATTGTGTAGATATTAGCCTAGCTTTTTCTCTGACTTTGAAGTTTGTTTTGCATTGTATAAATGGATTGGTGGTTTCTTTTATGAATGGATCAACAAAACTAAGGTACCCCCATCCCTCCAGTTTATAAATGCTTATCCCCTATGGCTGGGTAATCTCTGGGTGCTGATGGATGAGGGTAAACTGAAACGGATAGGTGGTACGCTCCTTCCTCCTGTCCAATACATTCCAGGCTATCATATCGTGCTAACTGGTGTTGCTGATATAATCATTTTGGTTCTACCCTTTCTTGGCAGCCAAAGGATGTCCCGTAGCGGCCTGTCCACCACAGCTTTGCCTATTATTACCCATTTCTTATCAATTTTGCCTCATAGTCCAAGCCAGGAGGAGCCTCAGATGTGCTGCCTGGTAGTATCTCAAGATGTTCAGAAGCGCCAGCCCCCCTTTTCTTTGGCGCTATGAGAATGTTCATTGACACTCTAGTATGTTTGCCATTCAAGATTAAGGCCCTCTTTACAACCCTGGCGATAAATCACGCTGACCACCTTGGTGACGGCCGCCAACATACCGTGTCTGTGGCAGAAATCCGCAATGGGTATTATGACCCACACTGAGCATTCCGCCACTATACAGACACCCAGCACAAATCCGCCGCAAACCCACACTGTTACGCCAACAGGAATACGGCCACAGTATCACTACCCACGAATCAACACGACGGTCATTCAACCGCAGTAAACCATTGGCAGTACACACCGCTGCGCTCAAAATACACACACACTTACAAAACCAAACCACATTGGACAATTCAAAATACACACACCACACCCGCACACCCACAACACTATAAAACACACACCCACACTACCCCCAACCCCTTACAACGAAAATGTTTGAAGAAGCAGAGAGAGAAAAGCAAAGACCACACCAGCATCCAGAGGCACACAACACCATCACACATACACCATCCACGCTCATCACACCACACACCCCAACACATCACCCCACACATCAACACATCACCCCACACATCACATCAACTATCACCGTACACATCACTCACACCACATCATGGCACCTCAAAACACCCCAGGTTTTCTGAGGAGGAGCTCAGGGTCATGGTGGAGGAAATCATCTGGATAGAGCCACAGCAATTCGGATCACAGGTGCAGCAAACATCCATTGCAAGGAAGATGGAGCTATGGTGGAGAATTGTCGACCAGGTCAACGCAGTGGGACAGCATCCAAGAACAAGGGATGACATCAGAAAGAGTTGGCACGACCTACGGGGAAGGTACGTTCCGTTGTATCCAGCCACCAGGTAGCTGTACAGAGGACTGGCGGTGGACCCCCACCTCCTCCCCCACAACTAACAACATGGGAGGAGCAAGTCTTGGCAATAATGCATCCTGAGGGCGTCGCAGGAGTAGCAGGAGGACTGGACTCTGGTAAGTCATATCTTTACTATTATATCCCCCCACCCTATCTGTATGCCATCACTTACTCTCACCCTCACTCCCTTCACTCCACCATCTCCCACACACCCCACCATCACGCACAACCACTCCCACAAGCAAGCCCTGCATGCAACAACAATGCATAGACACCCATCACAGACCTGCATGGACACCCATCACCAAAGCACGTCCAATAGAGAGACTCACCCATGGCACACAATCACCACTCACACAAGTGTCAAGGCGATAGTGCAAGCACAGTAATGGAGGGAAACGCACCGATTGCACAAGATGGCACACACAGATAAAATAACAATGCATTTACACCCCAACAGGACCCCTACCCAACGTTACCTGACAGGAGGTGCCAGCCATAGCCAGTCCCCCCACAGAAGAGGCCCACAGTGATGACAGCATCTCTGCACCCCTGGATCAAGATGACCAGACTGGCCCGTCAGGGACCTCTGGACAGTCTGTTCCCCTGCCACAGTCCCAACCCACCATAGAACCTCCCTCCTCAGGAAACATCACCACAGCACCCACCCAGAGGGCCCTTGCCACTGTCCCCAGGACGCGTCAATCAGCAGTGTGTCCGCCAATACAGGGACCGCAGGCAAACCCACTACCCCAAGACAATCAGGGACCTGGGGTCAGTGGCAGTGGGCACACGGTTCAGGGGACGGAGGCACAGGACAACAGGGAAGCTGGGATGACTGCTGTGTTACCGGGGAAGGACAGGCCCAGGGAACCCACCCTCCACGAGGCACTCACCAACATCATGGGAGCATATCACCATTCCCAGGAGACCATGGGCATGGTACTGGCCAAGTTGTTTCAGGAGACCCAGCGGCTGCAGGAGGGACTATACATGGGGACCAGGGAGGACCTCACCAACATCTACACCATCCTGGTCACCATTGCAGGGGTGCTGGCTGACATAGGCAAGACCATGAGGGAGGCAGTGGCACAACAAAGGGCCCCTGACACTAGCAAAATCGAGGAACAGCCCTCCACCTCCGCCGGTGCTGGAGGAGAGGAGGCCCTGCCACAGGACCAACAGGCCACCAGCACCTCACCCCCTGCAGAAAGAGAACCACCCCGCAAACGGTCCCTGCGATCCAGGCAGAAGCCAGAGAACATTGCCAAGACCTCCACCAGGAAATAGGACCCTCTTGATTGTCACTCTTCTTTCCCACTATGTCACCCTATCCACCTTAAACTGCCATTACTCCCCTTCCTATGCCCCATTAGACAATGCACCTGTGATACCAAGAGACTGGACTCTACTATGGATCTTCCCTTACCATCACCCCATTCCCTTCCACATACCACCATACACATTAGCCCCTAAATAAACACCCTTGAATCACAAACCAATCTGGAGAAAGTCTGTTCTTTCACAAATGTATTATTACAAAATCACCAACAAATATCAATGTAAATGTTAATTTGCTCATACCAATGTATGACAGTTGTTGGGCAGCAGTACATATAGCAGAAGGCAGAATGAGGTACCCAGATATGTCAAATGGAAAGCCAAAGTGAACTGTCAGTGTCATAGACAGATGTGAAGAGGCTGACTTATACAATGTCCCACAGTATTAAGAAATGTGAGGAGCAGTGACAGTCTCTTACCTGTGCCACTGGAAGTACTGCATGATGATGTTCATTCCGTTGTCAATATCTTCTTCCTCTGCTTCCTCTTCCTCACTGTTCACATGCTCCACTGCTGCCACAAGACCATCACCTGGCCCATCCTCCTGCAGAAAAGGCACCTGGCGTTGCAGTGCCAGGTTGTACAGCATGCAGCATGCCACTATTATCTGGCACACCTTCTTTGTTGAGTAGTATAGGGAGCCACCTGTTAGATGGAGGCACCGGAATCTGGCCTTCAGGAGGCCGAACGTCCTCTCAATAATACGACTAGTTCGCCCATGTGCCTCATTGTAGCGGTCATCTGCCCTTGTCCTGGAATTCCTCACTGGTGACAGTAGCCATGAGAGGTTGGGATAACCAGAGTCCCCTGCAAATGTCGAGGGATAACTGTTAGACACACGCTAACCCTTAGGGACTACCCGATACCCAGACACCTACTCATACTGTGTGGGGACCTTGGCCTCACCTATTAGCCACACCCGGTGCCTCTGGAGTTGGCCCATCACATAAGGGATACTGCTATTCCTCAAAATGTAGGCATCATGCACAGAGCCAGGATACTTGTCATTCACATGAGATGTACTGGTCCGCCAAACACACCATCTGCACATTCATCGAATGGTAGCTCTTTCGATTTCTGTACACTTGTTCATTTCTGCAGGGGTAGGGGGAACAAATGCCACATGTGTACCATCAATGGCACCAATGATGTTGGGGATATGTCCCAGGGCATAAAAGTCACCTTTCACTGTGGGCAAATCCTCCACCTGTGGAAACACCATGTAGTTGCGCATGTGTTTCAGCAGGGCAGACAACACTCTGCTAAACATGTTCGAGAACACTGGCTGAGACCTCCCAGATGGCAAATGGAGCACTGACAGGACCTGCACTAGAGGGGGTATTCCTGTGGGATGGCGGATAGCTTGCATCAGGTCTGGCTCCAATTGGGCACACAGGTCTTGGATTGTGGCACAATCAAGTCTGTAGGTGATAATGATGTCTGTCTTCCATTATCGACAGGTCCACCAGGGGTCTGTACATCGGAGGATGACACCATCTCATCATCTGCCCCAGCGGATGTGCCCTATGGAGGAGAATGGTGAGCAGAGGGTCATGTACCACATAGGTTGCACAAGTGTGTTTGCAGTAATGTGAGTAAATCCGTGTGTTGCGTAGGTTCTCCGTATATCTGCCAAATTGTGCTGTGACGCAGTTGGGTGCCATGGCATGTGCACCCCTGAAATGGTGGCTGCCTGACCTGTGAGGAGGGACAAGGGGAAATGAGGTAACTGCGCTGGCGTCGCGGTAGGCAGTCGAAGACCGCCGCGCAATTCAGCATTGGTTATCATTGGGCCCTATGGGTTCCAGGAGCCAATGATGATGTACGCTGGCAGTGACGGTACGCACCGCCGTGGACGTGACCGCCATTTTCTATCTGTTCACTCACTTGATACCTGATCTTCAACAGGAGAGGACCTACACTGCAAGTGCTGCTGTGACCTGTGTCTGGAAGCGACAATAGCTTGAGTGTCTGGGGAAAGGGCCCCTGCCTTCACCGTGGAGGAGTTGGACAAACTGGTGGATGGGGTCCTCCCCCAGTACACGCTACTCTACGGTCCTCCATACAAACAGGTGAGTACACTCTGAGCATGATGCGTGGGCAATGCCTGTTTGGAGTGGTGTGGATGGAAGATACATCATGTGAGGATGGTGAGTGGAGGTGCGTCAAGGCATGGGTGGGAACTGGTGGGCAATGAGTAGAACAGTCCGGACGGGTGAGTAATATCCTTTCCTCCTATACCTTTCCTCTCGGTCAGCGCCCACCAGAAGAAGGGTATTTGGCGTGCCATCGCCAAGGAAGTGAGGACCCTTGGGGGTCTATCATAGACGGAGCACCCACTGCCGCAAGAGATGGGAGGACCTGCGCCGCTGGGCAAGAAGACGGCAGAGGCCCAGCTGGGCTGGCCTCCCAACGTGGAAGGGGTGCCGTCGCACCATTACCCCCCTAATGTTCTGGATCCTGGCGGTGGCATATTCGGAGTTGAATGGGTGCTTGATGCCATCACAGCAGCCACAAGCGGGTGAGTACAGTGTCATTAAGGTGACTCTGCACGCTTTACGAAGTGTCTGGGTGGGGGATGTGGGCTGTGGGTTCCCCTAGGCCAGGGCGAAGTTGGTAGGGTAGGTCCCTTGTTGGAGAGGCTCTGAGGCACTACAACCCCAATATTTTTAGTGGCCATCTACAACTGGGCAGGCTCCTGTGGGTTCCAGGTGTGCATCAAATGGTGTTAGGCCTAGTACCCCATGGCCCAGTGAATTTTATACTAACTGCTAGTGTATGGCCTAGTGCATAGGACTGCCCCCTGTGTGTTGCGTCCGCCAGCGGTAGTGGTGTTGCAGGCATTGACGATGTGTCTCCTCTGTCTTCCCCCCCCCCCCCCCCCCCCTTCTTGTTTTGTCACCCTGTCCTTGTGTGCATTAGCATCATCTGGGGGAGGATCTGAGGCACCGGTGACCGAGGGAGCTGCATCCCACATGGCCCTGGAGGGTGAATCTACGGAGGGTGAAGGCACCAGTGGGACGGTCGGCGAGAGGAGCTCCACAATGGGGACAGAAGGGGATACCAGCGACAGCGACTCCTCCTCTGATGGAAGCTCCCTGGAGGTGGCAGACACCTCTGTGCCCACCCCAACAACAGGTACAGCCGCCACCCACCGCCCACTCCCCCCCCCCACCTGCACTGCCCTCCCAGCAGCCCCTCAGCATGTTTCTCCTGCCCGCTCACCCAGGAGGGTGGGCATCTCCTTCGCCCCAGGCACCTCAGGCCCTGCCCCAGTCAGCCCCGGTTGCCCTCAGTGAGGAGGCTATTGACCTCCTGAGATCTCTCACTGTTGGGCAGTCAACCATTTTGAATGCAACCCAGGGTGTCGAGAGGCATTTGCAGAAAACAAATGCATACCTGGAGGGCATTCATTCTGGCGTGGCAGCCCAGCAGAGAGCATTTGAGGCTCTGGCCTCAGCACTGATGGCAGCCATTGTCCCTGTGTCCAGCCTCCCCCTCCTACTTCCACTACTCAGACCCAATCCCCTCTTCCTCAGCCTATCCCAAGCACACGATCAAACCAGCATGCACACACAACAGACAAAAGTGGCTCAGGCACACATAAGCACCACACATCCCACATGCACTCACACAAGCACCATACCCATGCACACACACCAACATCCACTTCCTCCACTGTGTCCCCCCTCCTCCACCTCCCTCCCAGTCTCGTCTCCACTCACACCTGCATGCACTACGTCATCAGCCACTGCCTCCATCACTACACACCGCTCACGTTCAATCATCACCCTACTACCATTCACACGTCCCCTGTGTCCTCTCCCAGTGTGTCTGTGACCCCTCCTCCCAAAGTACACAAACGCAGGCACACACCCACTCAGCAGCCATCCACCTCACAACAGCCTCCAACCCATGCACCTTCACCCAAACTCAGCAGACATACACCTCCTACAACCACTACCTCTTCCTCCACTCCCACACCCCCTCCATCTTCCCGTCCCAGTGTGTCAAAAAAAACGTTTCCTTGCAAACATTAACCGCTTCCCTACACCTCCCCCCCGCCCTTCCCCTAGGGCCAAAATGTCTAGATCCCAGCCCAGCACCTCAGCCACCAAATCTGCATCTGCATCTGCTGTTGTCCCTGCTACTCCAGTATGGTTTAAGGGGGCACCCATCAGAGCTTGCAGTGTGCCACCGACAGAAGGAGGACCACCCTATTCCACCACCTGCAAAGGTCAAAATGGGGCCGGCTTCCAGCAGGGGACAGTCACACCACCCACCCAGCAAGACCTCACCCAAACACTGAGTAGACAGTGCCAAGGTGGGGAAGGGCCACAATCCAAAAGGCACATCACCTGTGGGCACGATGTCTCCTGGTGAGGAGCTGATGACCACCATATCATCAGGGATGGCAGCCACATGCACCACAGTGACCACTGCCACTCCGACCGCCACCTGCACTGCCACCTGCACCGCCGCTGCCACGACGTCAGTCTGCAGCATCCTCCCCAAGGATCAGCCATCTGAGGCTGCCGGAGACAGTATGGAAGTCTCCATCCACCCCAACAGTCACTTGCACCACGGCCAGCACTGGCAGCATCTCCGCTGCAGACACTGCCACCTGCACCACCATCAGCACTGTCTCATGCACAGTCGATGCCACTCTGTCGGACGTAAGCCCCATCCCCAGTGTGCAGCCGTCAGAGTCTGCAGGTGACATCCTGGACACGCCACTTGAGACACCACCTCCAGCACTGACACGAACCAGTAACTGGCAGCCTAAGTCGCCGCAGGATGGAGTGTGGCTCTGCATCCATGGAGTATCATGCTACCTGTAACAGGTACATCGCGTGGCTGAGACACCCAGGTGGGACGAAGTCAACTGCCACACCCCAGGTGCAGCATCACTGGGCACAACGCCCCCTCAAGAACCAGTGGAGAAATGCATCCACTCACCCCTTCCTTGGCTGGATGAAGCAGACTGGGCACAAAGCCCCCTCCAGAACCAGTGGAGAAATGCATCCACTCACCCCTTCCTTGGCAGGATGAAGCACTCTGGGCACAAAGCCCCCTCCAGAACCAGTGGAAGAAGGCATCCACTAGAGAGACTGTAGCTTTGCACCCCCCAGGAGCAAGCAGTGGGCAGTGAACCCACTTGAGAGACTGTGGCTTTGCACTCCCCAGGACCAGGCAGTGGGTATGGAGCCCCCTCGAGGAGCAGTGGCGTCGTACCGTCATCCAGCTGAGGTTCCCCCTTCCCACTGAGGTGCCTGTTTTTTCTTTCGACCTGATGCCCCTACAGTGTTCTCTCCGTTTTCAGGCAGGTGTCATGTGTGGGCTTCGCCCATGCTTTTTGGGACCAATGGTCCACGGACATTTAATGGGACAATGTACGGACTTGTGTACTTGCTGTAAATATTTGTGTATACTGATTATTTGCTGTTCTCTTGGTCTATCTGATGGTTTGAATATTACACTAGTTAAACTCATTTCGTTTTGTCCTTGCGTTCTTCCAGTGAGTGACGGGGTGTATCTGTGATGTTATTGGATATGTGTGTGTGTGTGTATGTTGTTGTGGGTGGGGGGTGGGGGTGTTGCATGCTGCGTGTGTGTCACTCTCTTTTCCCTCCTCCCCTCCCATGTGTGCTAGGTGCAGTACTCACCGTTGTCACCGCCGCCACCTTCTTTCCACTTTGTGGTGTATTAATAGATACAGCAACATGGGTAGGATCTTCAATTCGGGCTCCATGGCGTCCTGGTTCTTCATGGAATGTCGAGAGGTGAGTGGTTTCCCTTCAGAGTACTGTTTCCGCCGTGCTTTTGAAGGCGTTGGTACCGCCCCGGAAAAGCTGGCAGATTGGTGCCTTGTAATAGCGTGAGCTGTACATTGTCTTCCGCCTGTCTGTTGGCGGTTACCGCTGCAGTGTTTGTTGCTACCGCCGTGGCGGTCTGAGTGTTAAAGTGGCTGTCTGCGTTGGCGGTTTCCGCCATGGTCGTGATCCCATTTTTTTTTACTGCCGGCCTGTTGGCAGTATTACCGCCACTTTAACACCGACCACCAGGGTTGTAATGAGGGCCTCAGTTTTCAATCTTTATCGACGATTCAACTATCTCCCTTTTTGTGATCGGGGTAGCCATAGCTTGAAATAAATAGAGGAGCTGTGGCAAAACATTAATCTTAATCAGGGATTGCTTTCCTAACCATGAAAATGAAAGTGTGCTCCATCTGGTGACATCCTTCCCCCAATTGGTCTGCTCCATCTTTGACAAAGAGGGTGTTAAGTTCATTTCTAGTTATCATATGTGATGGGGCACATGCCCAGAGAGCAAGTCAGTCTGTAGTTTGGTGTTTTCTTCTCAGTTTAATGTTTCCGATTTGCATTTATTGATCTCGAATCTCTCTACTTGTTCTAAATAGTCTAAATGTCGAGTGACCGTTGGGAGGGATCCTTCTAACTTAGTCAACATTAAGATGTCACCATTCACTAAGAGGCAAAGCTTATTATCCCCTCCAAAATCAATCCCATGTACATCAAGATCGTTCCTTATCATGGCTGCCATGGGTTCTTTAGATTGAGAAAACGGGAGCAGTGGCAGTCGGTCCACCCCTATATGGTCACCGTTGCAAGTTCACTAAATCTGATTTGTTCTCATTAACTGTAATTCTTGCCACTGGTTCTTCATAATTGACAAATATCCAGTTGATCTCGGAGTTCTGGTATATTCGCACTCTTCCCAAAGAAGTCCCAATTTACGTGATAGAATGCATTTCAGTGCCTCGTGGAACCAATATTGGCAAAAGTACTTTCTTTTTACCCTTCTTTATTATGTTGGACACCCTTTTCAGTGTCATGTGTCTGTCTGCCTCTGACAAACCTCAATTAATTTGCGTCGGTGACGCCCAGCGGATATTCCTCCATCCTATTCGCAAGCATTTTAGTGAAAATGTTTGTCTAGAGTTAGGAGGGCAATATGTCTATACTACCTGAAATATCTAGTGTCTTTCCTTGCTTAAGGGATCACTATAATGACCAATGCCCTCATAATCTGAGTGACGTCATTATCTCACCCAAAGAAGTAGACAAGTTGTGTTACGTTTCCTGAAAATCCCTTGTAAAATATGGCTGAGTACCCGTCCGTTCTCGGTTCCTTTCCTCCGTTTATTGATGTATGGCTGCCAACAATTCGTCATTTTCTATGGCCCTGTCAAGGTATGTATTACCGCTCTGCTTGTGGTAATCTAGGGTGTCCATAGTTAGTTATCTCCTGCTATCTCGGGCCCCAGTTTACCCCTGGGTGTGGAATAACATCTGATAAAGTAGCCTGGAGGTCTCTATTTTCCCTTTGTCCCCTATTACTACAGTCCTTGGAGTCCAAAATCGCACTGGCATAATAGTACCATTGTAGTTTAATTGTAATAGGATATATCAGCCAAAAGTATTCCGTTTGCTTTTAAAATAAGGCAGAACTGAACCTGGTGATAGCAGGCAGTCTTCGTGGATTGTATTAAGTTACATTGAGCTGCATGTAATGTCTCGATAAGTGTACTGCATGATATTGCAGAGAATTATTGGGGGGGCGCCTGACTTCAGCTAATATGCACGTTCATTTTGTGAAGAGGGGACCTCCTCACCCTTTACAAGGCATAGAGATTGCAGCACATAGGCTCCAGTGGAGTCAGAACATGTGTTCTGTTTAGGTAGACTCCTTTATAACCCCCTAAAAGTGTGGGGCAGGTGAGATTTTGTTAAGCACCACACCTTCTACCTCAGATTAACGTTTTTCAGGAACTGTAATTGAAGGTTTAGATTGCCCCCTTCCTGGTTATGGACTTGTACCCTGGAGGTTTTCCTTTCATAATTAACCTTTTTTTTAAAAAACAAAAACCTGTGTGGTGCAGTGTACCTTCTTTGCTACAGCTCCTCTGCGCCTCCCGTTTATCTTTTAAACAGACGATGGCCTGTCACAGAGGTTCACAGAATGCAGCGCTGAGGTTCAGTCCTAAATTCTGGGATGCTTGAAGCTTTTTGGTCTGCTCCTGCACAAGTCTCAACTCTTACTGGTCTGTGAAGGAAAGCAGATCATTTCCACAGCTTGACATGTGATGCAAACCTTTTTGCAGGCAAGCTCTTTAGTACTCTGCACATCAGTCAGCTCAGCCACAGCCACTGTTGCCCTCATGGTCTCTGGTGCTGCAGCTGGAGTAGCTGCACTGACCCCAATGTGGGAAAATCCAAGGGTGTGGTAGGAAAATCAACAGCAGGAGACTCCAGGATGGTGTTGTGCTTGGCACCCCTATTTTCTCTCTCATTAGGGATTATTGTGAGTGGTAGCCTCACTCACTGGCTAGCAGTGTCTAGAGAGAGTTGGCCATGCCTAGAGAGAGAGGAGATGTGGTGGATTTCTCATATGGATAGCAACTGTGAAAATGAGCCAGAAGACTCGGTGACTGTTCTGCCACCAGAGGGACCCAAAACGCTAAAAATGCAAAGAAATCGTTCTTCTCTGTTTCCACTGAAAGCCCAGAATTTCCTCTGGTGGGTTTTCGTAGTTTTTTTCCAGATTAAACCGAAATCTGGAGAAAAAAAACTCATTATAATATTCTACTGACAACTAATCTTCTTCTGGCGCCCCTCCAGTACCCTTATTGTCAATAGATTTTCTGATTTCCTCTGCCTAAATATCTCCCTCTTTGCCTGCTATGATGTCCCTGTGAGTAAACTGTCTTATATAAGAAAGCATTCTCAAAAGTGTTCTTGTTGGCATGATCGGAATGGTGAATAGTATAGTATAGTCTTAATTAAAGGACGCTAGCATGTTGTTTATTTCTTCTGGATTTGTCAGTTAACTCGTTTGGTTATAAATTGCTGGAAATGTGAAGCTTCTCTGTTTAACTGCAAGACTAGTAGTCTATCCGCTTTTTCCAATTGTTCCTTTTGTTTTTGCTTGATATTTTTGAGTGCAAATTCTGCCTTGGGCTCAATAAGGCATTCCAATTATAATTTACTTCGACTAGTGCTCTCATGATATTTGCTGTTAGGTCTTTTATGTATTTTTGTAATCAATTGTGGGTTTCTGTAGCGTTTTTCTTGACTAGCACTGAGTCCCTCCTCATTTGCTGTGTTACTTATGCTTTTTTGCAGCCCATAGTCTTTGTGTTAAAATACTTCACTTTCTGTCAGGTATATAGTGAGAAAAGAGCATAATTGTCCCTTATCTTCCCGTAGTCTATATTTAAGGAAGTTCATTCTACAGGAAGTTACTGGTGTACTTAAAAGACTAATATTTAGATGGAAGCTGATCATAAACACAATTTAGTACAATTACTGTGTTGTTTACCTATCTTATAAGGTTACCTGATGTCAAGAAAAAGATGTAAAATGATTTTCTTTCTACTGGGGGTATTAGGTCCTGTTGTTCAATCAAAGTATGGCTTGAAATTGTCTTGTAGTGCATCAAGATGGCACTGCTTCCCTTTCTGTTGGGTGCATGTGAGTGAATTTCTGAGCTTGTGGCCTTAGTTTGCTTGCATGTACCACTTTTCCCACCCAGTCTTGCTTTAACTTTTTACTAGGAGTGGGCGGTGAGCTCTGCTCGACTGGCGGAGTTAACAAAGTTTTGCTTGGAGCGCGAAGTTCGGCCAAAACCTCTGCTAGCTTAGTAGCAGAGCGGAGCTCACTGGCGTGCGCACTGAAGCCCATTTATGGGCCACACAGCGCTAGCGCAGACAGTCTGCACTTGCGCTCTGTGGCCCATAACTGGGCTGCATTTTACACTGGGACCAAAACATTATTTTCCCTGCGCTACGACATGCTTTGCTTTCTGCCAGTCGGCGGCGTGGAGCTTCTGCAAGCTGCCAGGTCTGGATCCAGGCCTCCCTCCTTTCAATGTCCTCAGCAGCCCAGGAGCAGAGGCAGAGGAAAGCAGAGAGCCTCCTGGACCCAGGCAATACCCTTGTTTCATTTTCTCTTCTTTGTGCACACGGGGGCAAGCACTGAGCATGGAAAGTATTTCCATATGAGGGGAAAAAGGAAGCAAGCAGTCACAGATCCACTTGAAAACAACCTGTCTCCCCAGAGTTCCTGGGAAAGGAAGTGGTGTTATGTGGTGCAATGCTGAGAGCAGGTTAGGATGAGCTGCCGAGTGGTAGACCTGCAGCTCCTCCACATAGAGATGTGTGTGGCCTGAGAGAGTGCCTTAGAGCCCAGTGGCAAGCCAGGTTAGGCACTTTGTGAAAATACTAGGCTACTGGTGGTGAGCTGGTTTGCTGCTGCTAATGCTGGGCCCTAAAGAAAGAGCAGTCTTAGACTGTGTAATTGCAGAGGAAGTGATTGCAAGGCTGGTGCAAGACAGGGGTGTGCTTGGCCCTCCATGGCAAGTTTGTGAAGGAGGGCAGTTGGTGAAGATGAAGTGTGCAGGTATGGAGAGCAACAGGCTCCAGGCTGGTGGTCTGTGTCAGCACAAGAGGCCTGAAACTGTAGCTTTTTCTGTCTACGGCATACCACCCAGGCCTGAATGTGCCTGATCACGGAAGTGCTAATCATGGTCGGGCCGGGGGAAAATAGATAATATTTATCTAATATTTATCTACATAATATAATACAAAAACGACGAAATTCCAATATGCACAAGTCACGATATCATTTTGTAAAGGTTTAAATGAGTCTCAATCCTTAAGAATCACTGGTTGTATCATTTCAACATGCAGTACCTCAGATGCATCAAAAATAATGCCCCACGGGGGCCGCAGAAGAGGAGATGCGTCGCAAAATAAGGCGCCGCTTTGGATTTACGGTACAGCACAGATCACTGCGTCGTTTCTTTCCACGCTGCAAGGTGATGCATCGATTTACAGTAGACCAGCCTTGGTTCCGAGGAGATGCGCTGAAAAATAAGGCACTGCATCTGATTTTCTGGTGCGACACAAATAATGCATTGTTTCTTTCCACGCTGTAAGGGGATGCGTCAATATACAGGAACGCAGACTTGGTTTCTCACTGCACCGTGGGGCTATTTTGGAGCAGGCGCTGCCTCTATCTGGTAGGTGATGCGGGATTTTTCAACAGTGAGGCAGGCGATGCGTCCATTTTTTTGGGGGGGGACGCACAGGGATTTTCTTCTCTTTGGTGAATTCTTTGTAGCTCTGAGACTTCAGAACAGGAGGCAAGCTCAATCCAAGCCCTTGGAGAGCACTTGTGGGGAAAGCAGAGTCCTTCCAGCTGAACAGAGTCAGGGGGCAGCACGGCAGTAGTCCTTTTCAGCAAAACAGTCCAGATGAGTCCTTTGGGCAGCCAGGCAGTCCCTCTGACAGAGTACAGGTGTAGGTCCAGAAGTGTCTAATTTTGAAGGGTCACAGACCCAGTATATATACCCAAAGATGCCTTTAAAGTTGGGGAAACTTCAGAGTGGTTTTGAGGTGCAGAAGTTCCCGTTTTAGCCCAGTCCTGTCTACTGGGATCCCTGTGGGTGTTATCAGTCCTTTGTGTGAGGGCAGGCAACTGACCTTTGAAGTGTAAGGGAGAGTTCCTCCACCCTTCCTGCCCAGGGAGACCCATTCAGTTTGCAGATGTGACTGAGTGTCCTGTTTGTGGCTGTCTGAATGGAATGCACAAGGGGAGGTGACAACCAATACAGAACAGATGTGGATTGGAGACAGGCTGTAAGGCACAGATGGGAGTAAGTGTAGAGAAATGCCCACTTGCTAAAAGTGCCATTTCTAAAATAGTAATGTTAAATCCAACTTCACCAGTAAGCAGGATTTTCTATTACCATTCTGGCCATACTAAACATGACCGTGCTACTCCTTTCAGATCAGAATGTGCAACTTAAAAGTATATAAGGGCAGTTGGCCTATGAGAGGATCAGTCCTCACAGTAGTGAGAAACACATTTTTGTGTTTTTCACTACCAGGGCAAGTAAAACCCATATGTACATGCCCTGCCTTTTACCTACATTGCACCCTGCCCTATGGGTTAACTAAGGCCTTCCTTAGGGGTGACTGATATGTAGAAAAAGGGGATCTTAAGGCTTGGCAAGTAGTGTTAAATGCCAAGTAGAAGTGTCAGTGAAACTGCACATACAGACCTTGCAGTGGCAGGCCAGAGACATTGATTAAGGGGCTAGTTATGGGGGTGGCACAATCAGTCCTGCAGGCCCACTAGTAGTATTTAGTGTACACGCCCTGGGCACATGTAGTGCACTTTACTAGGGGCTTACAAGTAAATTAAAAATATCAATTTGGTATGAGCCAATGTTACCATGGTTTTAAGGAGAGAGCACATGCATTATGGCATTGGTTAGCAGGGGTAAAGTGTCAAGAGTCCTAAAGGCAACAAAAATGAGGTCAGAAAAAGAGGAAGAGAAAGGCAAAAAGTGTCAGAAATTCTGGTTGTGCCTCTCTATTTCAGCCATGAACTTGCGTGATTTCAGATATTGTGTGGTTGCAACATTCTTGATCTTATTTTTAAAAAATTCTAAACGGAAGAAGGAAAGAGAAGAGAGTTAATAGGTTTAGAGAGGCAATCTGGAGATTGATGGATTGATTTGTTGATTCTTATGGGACAGCAGGTAAACCCTGAGGAAAAAGTACCAAAAAGGACAAGAAAAAAAAAAAAACAAGCATTGTCAAAGCCAAAAGATTACGCCTGTGTAAGAACTATTGGCTTTGCCAATGTGTTTTAGCCATGCTATTCACCAGCGTGGCTACTGTTCAGCATGGCTAAAAGTTAGTGACATAGAAGAAGAGTGGCTTGAAATGTCGTAGAGTGGTAGAGTGTGTCTTATATTTGAGGGGCATAGTGTGGAGTCCCGTAGAGTGGTGTACACTGTAGTGGCATAGAGAAGAATAGAATGGACTGGCGTAGAGTGCAGTGGCGTAGATTGTTGCAGTGTATAGTAAAGCAGAGTGCAGAGGCATTGAATTCAACGGCATAAAGTGCAGTTCGTAGAATACTGTGGTGTAGATAAGAGTGGTGCATGGTTAATTGAAGTGGTGCAGCCTGAAGCTGAGGGGCATAGTTGAGTGAGGCAGAGGGCAGTAGCGCGAATTATAGTTGAGTGGCATAGAGTGCAGAGTAGTCAAGTGGCATAGAGTGCAGTGGCTTTGAGTGGTGCAGAATAGAGTACAGTGCCATAGAGTGCAGTGGCACAGATTGCTGTACCATACAGTTAAGCGATGCAGAGTAAAGTGGCAGAGTTCAGTGGTGTGGAGTAGAGTGACATAGAGAGCAGTGGCATAGAGTACAGTGATGCTGACATAGAGTGCAGTTGTGTAGAGTGCTTTGGCAAAGAGTGGAGTGTCATAGAGTGGCGTGGCGTAGAGTAGATTGTTTCAGAGTAGAGTGAATCAGTGTAGAGTGATTTGGTGCAAGACAGACTGCAGTTGCTTAGAGTAGCATAGAGTGTAATGAAGTAGAGTAAAGTGGTGGATTGTGCTTCTGCATTGAGTGCAGTGGTGCAGAGTAGATCAGAATGGTGTGCTGTGGATTGGTGTAGAGTGTAGGGGCAGAGAGTTACGTGACACAGAGTAAAGTGTATTGCGTGGAGTATATTGGCATAGAGTGCAGTGGCGTAGAGTGGAGTTCTGCAGAGTAGATTAGTGTGGCCTAGACTGGAGTGGTTTAGAGAGCAGTGGCAAAGAGTGCAGTGGTGTAGAGAAGAGTTGCGAAGAGTGCATTGGCATAGAGTAAAGTGGTCTAGAGTAGAGAGGCATGGAGTGGTACAGAGTGCAGTGGAGTGGTACAGAATAGAGTGTAGTGGTGTAGAGTGGAGTATTCATGGTGTGGTAGCACACTGCCATTAGACTACACATTTTCAATTAAAATGACCATTACATTTACACAGACATACAGTTTTACTAATAAAACGATAGTGCACAGACGTAAATGTGTGGAAATTCCATCATCGTGTTTAATTATTTGGTTTGATCATATAAACGTATTTGTTTCCAACACACTTCAGAAATAACAAAAAATGTGCTTCATTTGTGCGTTAATAATTATGATATATTCTGAATTACTTACACGGTTCATTTGAACTTTGTTGTGTGCTATGGAAAAAAACCTTTTTCCTACCCCCAGTCTACAGTAAGATTGTCACATAAATTGTCTCACTTTGAAATCAGAGAAAGAAAAGTATACAGTGGACCTTGGTAGACAGTGACTGACATTTTACCTTAGTCTTTCAATGTATTACAAATGTGATGAGATAAGAACAAGATTTAAAGGCCTGCTAACAGAAAGTGATTTTGTGGAATGATACAGAAAACACTGTTTAGGCAACAGGAGGGACAAACTGAACTTGGAGGCCCAAAATCAAATAAAGCCAGCAAATGGAAAGCCACAAAGTGTGAGTTACAAACCACAAAGCCAATGGTAATGAATGAACTTAATGCATTCCTAGGTCAACTTTCTGAAAGTCCCCAGGATGTCTGTGCGATCTGGTAGGCTGCGACCTAATGAAGTCCTCTTTATATGGGTGAGCTGTGTGTCCACTCCTTCATTGTCTTGTGTATCTCTGTCTTTTAGTATCTTCCTGAGAAGTATGCCTATTTCTGTTGTGTGCTGTGGCCTCTTATTTCCTTTTATGAAATGGGTCAATGAGCGAGGTAGCCACTGAATCCAAGAACTATCCAGTGCCCCTGGGCCTTCGTATTCTGTTTTTTCATGCATCATATTGATCATAGTGCAGTCCATACCTTATGGCCCATTATTTTTAAACTTAGTCTTACGGCTAGAAACGTTCTCCTTTTTATATCTGTTTAGTAGGAAAGTCTTAAGTGATCCACATTTTATGTCCTCTATATTAAAAAGTCATTTTTGGCTACCATAAACACCTGTCTAGTTTAATGGTGTCTCAGAATAAAGTCGTGCTCTTCGGAATTCTAAAGGCGGGTTGAACAAGCATTTTGTGATTTCTGGAATAAAGCCGGTGAATAAGGATCATATCATCCTTCTAAATCTTCTCCAAGACTCCTGAAAGTGGTATGTTATGTCTCTTATTTCTGTCTTCTGATTACATTATCTTCTTGTTTAGAGCTCAGTTGTCGTGTTCCCAGTGCGTAGAATCTACGGATTTCTTTCTGATTAGGGCCATTCTTTTTTTCCACTGCGTTTAGGTTTTTTGAGAAAAGATATAAATGTATTTCAGATGCTTTTTTTTACCGTTGTTTCTTGTACCATACCTTTTGAGACTGGTTATGGTTTCCAGCGTATGGTCGTCCAGTTTATGGGGTCATTGCTCTGTCTTGTTTTTCTTCGCTTTGTCTGTTACCGTTTCCGTAAAGAGACATGCGATCTCGGTGTGCGGTTTGCAGCATTCTCAGTTTGGCCTCCGAAGCTGGATTATTTCTTCCCTCGCGTTTTACTAATCGGACATATTTTATTTGATGTTCGTCTTCACCCGTAGTTTACATTTGTCCCTCAAGCATGGTGGTCTCCCTTTAATGCGTAATACAGCACTTGTGTCTCCCTCTTGCTTGTCTTCTTTGGTGGTGAGCCAGTTACTGACTGTATACATCTATAATTAGCCACACGCTTATTTGTGACTTTACCTTTATCGTTGTCACTCTGTAAAGGCTGCTGTTTTTACTCATCGGTCGAATGGGTCGAGCATATGTCAATGGTTATTCTCGTCTTTCCTATTGTTTCCGCCTGTCATTTGACATCCTCCATGGCTCCCTTCTAAATTGGGGGTGGGGCTTTCAGCGTGCTTTACGATTCAGCGTCCAGTCTCTGTTCCCCAGTTCTCTCACAAATAGCTTTCTTTGATTTCATTTTTTTTTTTTTAAGGGAGGGGAGCGTAATTTTATTTAACGTGAACTCGACCGTAATGTATTGGAGCACTTTACATGAACACCCGTTACATTTTACAAAACCGCATTCTTTTTTTTAGGCACGAGGAGATGAGGTATTTTTAAAGGCGAGTGCAAACCGCTCCGACCCCTGTAGTATATATACTCTCTTTGGGATTCTAACCACGCCCATGTAACGTCAGTCACTTTCATTGGTTGGTGGGCTTGCCTTTAAAATCTGCTTGCTTTCATTAGTAAAAGCTGTATACGCCATGCCTTTTCCGGTGTTTAGCCCTCCTGTTTCGCATCTACCAACTACTGAAAACATATAAGGCTCGAAGTTTTCCATCTGGTTTCTGGATTACTTTTTCTCTTTATTTCGCAGCGTGATGTCACTAGTCAGTAGTCTAGGGCTTTGCATGACATAAATCCTGTTACACAGGTAATTGCACTTTTGCTGGTTACACAGGTAATTGCACTTTTGCTGGTTACACAGGTAATTGCACTTTTGCCGATACATGGATAATTCCACTTTTGCTGATAGGTTTCACTGCGAGCAAACTTTATTTCCCTTTGTGTGTTTGCTTTGCGCTGATTGCAGCTGTCGGCTCGCTTATGTGAAACTTTTACTTTTTAGTTTAAATGGCAAGAAAAGTCAGGTTAGTTATGTAAAACTGTTTTACTTCTCATTTTCAATTTATGTGGCAAGAGAAGTCCGGTTAGGAGTTTACAATGATAATAGCTCTAACATGAGCAAACGCGAGACCCATTGCATTGCAAATGCCTGTTTCCCTCTCTATTTCTTTCTTTATAATTACGCATTATCCGCTGCCTTGGACTTTGTCCCCTTCAACCGGACTGTGGTAATGTCCAGGCCTAATTTCTTTCATCCCTCCTACAGGTTGGAGCTGTGATCACAGAAATCTTCGCTCAACTCCTTCTTTCTCTGTTTCAAGGGTGCCACACATCATCTGAGTGGATTTCCCATGTCTCTGTTAACTTTGTTAGTCAATTCTACTGTTGTTTGCCTCCCGCCTCCCCAGTGGCTCTGAATAGTGATCCACTGTCTGGCATGTGATGTGTTTCCCTTTTGGAGGTTTAGCCACAGGCGGCCATGTTCTTTGGCGCTTAGCTCCGACCCTTGGTGCTTGAGGCTTTTTGAGGCAAAGTATTGCGTATTGTGGAACTAACCATAAGTAGTGTATCTTTGTCACATTAAGACATTTCTTAAGGATACCATTCTCACTGTAGTTCTTTTCTTTGAAATATCACAACCACTGATTGGAAAATGGGAATCTTTTGACTTGTTAGAGGATTGTGTCACATGTCCCAGGATTGTTACACGTTCAAGAGTGTTGCCCTGCCATTGTCATCCCAGCATGACAACATCTATTAACCAAATGATGCCTTCACTATCATTTCATGTTCCACGTCCTGGTGTTAGAACTCCAGAAAGCATGGGTTGACAGGATAAATGTGTTCAAGATGGGCAAAAGGCTTCCTGGGTACAAGAATTACTGCAAATACAGAAATGAGGATAACTGTAAATGCCCTAAAAATGTAAACTATACATGTTTGGAGTCTTGCATGAAATAAGAAAATGCAAATCCTGCCTTTACATGATTCTTCTCCGGCCCTAGACCAGGGAAGAAAATTAAATTATTGAACTAGCTTGCCACTTGGGAGTTGGTTGGGGGAATGAGGGAGGGTAGTTTCACAGTATACATGAAGCCTAAATTAATGAACTATCAACTTGGCCTGTTACCATCTTTGGATTTCATACTTTTCTGATGTTAGACCTGACATCCTTGGCGTCGTTTCACCTTTCTTTTTGCCTCTGCCTGTATTTTTGACTGTGTGGTGGATTTCCTTTTTACTGGTTTTGATACTCTGGGCACCTTACCACTACTGATCAGTGCAAAAGTGCAAGTGCTCCCTGTGTGAATTGTGATTATAATTGGTTATCCCTGATTGGCATATTTGATTTACTAGTAAGTCCCTAGTATAGTGTACGATATGTGCCCAGGGCATGTAAATCAAATGCTACTAGTGGGCCTGCAGCACTGAGTGTGCCACCCACGATTAGCCCTGTAAACATGTCTCAGACCTCCTATTGCAGTGTCTGTGTGTGCAGTTTTAAACTGTCATGTCAACCTGGCAAGTGCACCCACTTGCCAGGCCCAAACCTTACCTTTTAGTACATGTAAGCATCGCTAAAGTAAGCTGCAGGTAGCCCCATGGGCAGGAATGCAGTGTATTTAAAATGTAGGACATGTACTTGTGTGTTTTACGTTCTGATAGTGAAATACTGCCCAATTCGGTTTTCACTATTACAAGGCCTATTTCTCCCATGGGTTAACATGGGGATTTCCTTGAACAAACGCTTAAGTGTAATTTCCCATTGTGAGCCGATATAGATATGGAGTTTGGGGTCTCTGAACTCACACAATTAAAAAATATATCTATTAGTGAAGGTGGTTTTTAACTTGTGTGTTTGAAAATGCCACTTTTGGAAAGTGGGCATTTTCTTGCTTAACCATTCTGTGCCTCTGCCTGCTTGTCGAATACATGTCTGGGTCAGGGTGTCAGTTGGGTTGGTTGTGAATTCACTCTAGACAGTCACACAAAGGGAGCTGAGGTGTGCCCTGCATATCCTGACGGGTCATTCTGGGCTAGAGTGGTGGGAGCAGGTTACACTCTTACCTGAATAGGGCTGTGCCTGTCATTACACAATGCAGTCTCCAACCCCCTAGGGTATGCCTGGGACCAGGGCAGGAAAGGCAGGGTCTTGTGCACTACAAATACTTTCCTTTGAAGGTTCCCTATTTCAAAGGCAAAAATAAGTTTAAGTATTTGACCCAAAACCTCAGACTTTTAGAACACTTATGGATCAAGAGGAGACTCTGCCAAGGAGAAGAGCTGTGAGGAGGAGTACTGCTCCTTTGCTGTGTGTGCTTTGCTGGGTTGGCCTGCAGTTGCTGCTTCTGCTTTAGAGAGAACAGAGACTGGGCGTTGCTCTGTATCCTGCTTGTGAAGTTTCTCCAAGGGCTTAGACTGAGCTTGCCTCCTGTTAAGAAGTCTCAGGGACATCAAAGACTTCACCTGCCAGCCCCTGGGTTCGTTTGCTGAGGACCCTGACTTACCAAGAGGTGCCAACTCCAGTACCTGGGCCCTTGGGAGGGAAATCTGGCATAAAATAAGAAGAGACTGGGACATCAACTCCGGGCGACTCTAAAACCGGTGCTGCTGCCAGACTCCGCGTCGCTGCCTGCACCCGAAGCTGTGGTCCCTACTGAAGTGCGACAAACGCGACCAACACTGTAGACCAGATGCTGCTGCAGTATCTTTGAACTCCCGCAAACTTGTGAGTCGCATCGGTGACACTCTACTCCGCTGCGGCGCCTGTGGCCCTGTGGTGTGACCGCGACCCAAGAGCTTGCTATATAGTGTCGTGACCCACTAGACTCATCTACCCCACCGGATTGTAATGAACGGACGCCTTGCCACTGATGCCGCCTCCCCTCCACTATCTCCGTAAGGAACCAACGCCTCACCTCCCCTGCATAGTAGCAGTAAGGAACTGACACCTCACCTCCTGCATGGCAGTATGGAACTGATGCTGCACCGGCTCCAGTGATGCTTCATCTTCCTGACTCCGTGACACGTCTTTGACTGCCTCGTGTCTAAGATACTGTACCTGGGATTCGTGTGACTCCAATGCCATGATAGCACCAGTTGGAACTAGTGTCTTTCTAAGAGCTTTATTGGGATTTAATATTTTATCATATCTTTGCTTGTGTATGTTGGATTTTTGTCGTTTTGGTTGTGTTTTATTTAGATAAATATTAGCTTTTTTTCTAAGCTGGTGTGGTGTCCATGTGTAGTGTTTTCACTTTGTTACGGTGTGTGGGTACAAATACTTAACGCATTGCCACTGAGATAAGCCTGATTGCTTATGCTAACATAGGGGTTATCTTAGGAGTGTGACTTTCTTACCCTGACTAGAGTGAGGGTCCCTACTTGGACGGGGTGTAAACTGGCTGCCAAATAGAGACTCCATTTCTAACCCCCATTTTCAGCAGCTGGGCACAACTAAATGTGTCTCATAACTGTTGTCTTTGTGGCTACTAAAAAGTAACCATAGTACACATGAACATGTCCAGCCTTTTTACTCATTTGTAAGAAATGGCTCCATGATCCCTTAAACAAATGTGGGAATTCAAAGTTTCTTGACAAGCTGCCTTGAAGTGGGAAATCCACCAGTGTCGCCTAGATTTACTAAGTCTGTGATTCTTGTTGAGAAGCATTTATTGGATACATTCTTTGATCAACTGTATACGTTTTTTTGTAATCCAATAGGGCCAGTGTTGTATTGGACCAGGAAGCTTACAATTGTATATCTGATAGAGACTTCTAGTTGCAGATTCCTTACCTTAGAATTTTCCCCCAGGAGTCAGACTAGATCTGCAGATTTTTCTTCGAGCAATACACTTGCGCGTCGGTCGACTCCGCAGGCGTCGTGGTCACCATGATGAGGTCGGGAGTAGTACATAGATGCCGCACTCGCGCAGTGACATCAGTTCTTTTATTTCCGCGCCACGCACTGATCCGGAGAAGAGCTATCCTAGGCTATTTTTTGGCCAAATTCGACCATTTTGTCTAAGTTTTTTGTGTACGCCTTTGGTGCGTTGAGATGTGACCAAAGACCGGGTTCAAGCCTTGTGAGGACTGCCATCGGACGATGTCGATGATGGATCCTCATCGCGTTTCTGTGGTGTCTCGAGCGCGACCATGCTCCGAGTGTCGGGCCATGCACCCGAAGACTTTGAGGGAGCGGTCTCTAAAGCTAACTACGGCCTGGCACTCGACTCCGTATAGGTCCTGTCTTGCTCGAGAGGAAAGTCCCGATCGGTCGCAGTCATCACTACTCATCTTCTTCGAAATCCCCGGGTCAAGGTAAGAAGAAGAAGTCCCATCGCTCTCCGACTTCGCCCTGTCGCTATGCCGACACAACGTGGGACGAGCATCCACTCACGAGGCCTCCGTCCTCGGAGCCTGCGTCTGGGTCGACTCCGCGCTTCCCTGAGTTTTCCGCAGCCAGAGCGACCCCCTGTAGGAAGTTGGCTCTGTATGTACTATTTCAAAGTAAGAAATAGCATGCACAGAGTCCAAGGGTTCCCCTTAGGGGTAAGATAGTGGCAAAAAGAGATAATTCTAATGCTCTATTTTGTGGTAAGTGTGTCCGAGCAGTAGGCTTATCAGAGGGTAGTGTTAAGCATTTGTTGTACACACACAGGCAATAAATGGGGAACACACACTCAAAGACAATTCCAGGCCAATAGGTTTTTATATAGAAAAATATATTTTCTTAGTTTATTTTAAGAACCACAGGTTCAAGATTTACAAACAATACTGTAAATGAAAGGTATTTCACTTAGGAACTTTAGGAACTTTGAATTAGCAAAATAGCATATACAGTTTTCACACAAATGGCAATAAACTATTTTAAAACTGGACACTGAGCAATTTTCAACAGTTCCTGGGGGAGGTAAGTGTTTGTTAGTTTTGCAGGTAAGTAAACCACCTACAGGGTTCAAAGTTGTGTCCAAGGTAGCCCACCGTTGGGGGTTCAGGGCAACCCCAAAGTTACCACACCAGCAGCTCAGGGCCGGTCAGGTGCAGAGGTCAAAGTGGTGCCCAAAACACATAGGCTCCAATGGAGAAGGGGGTGCCCCGGTTCCAGTCTGCCAGCAGGTAAGTACCCGCGTCTTCGGAGGGCAGACCAGGGGGGTTTTGTAGGGCACCGGGGGGACACACAAGTCAGCACAAAAAGTACACCCTCAGCGGCACAGGGGCGGCCGGGTGCTGTGTGCAAACAGGCGTCGGGTTTGCAATGTAGTTCAATGGGAGACCCAGGGGTCTCTTCAGCGATGCAGGCAAGGGGGGGGCTCCTCGGGGTAGCCACCACCTGGGCAAGGGAGAGGGCCACCTGGGGGTCGCTCCTGCACTGGAGGTCGGATCCTTCAAGTCCTGGGGGCTGCGGGTGCAGTGTCCTTACCAGGCGTCGGGTTCTTAGAAGCAGGCAGTCGCGGTCAGGGGGAGCCTCTGGATTCCCTCTGCATGCGTCGCTGTGGGGGCACAGGGGGGTCAACTCTGGCTACTCACGGGCTCGCAGTCGCCGGGAAGTCCTCCCTGTAGTGTTGGTTCTCCACAAGTCGAGCCTGGGGCATCGGGTGCAGAGTGCAAAGTCTCACGCTTCCGGCAGGAAACGTGTGTTCTTTCAAAGTTGCTTCTTTGTTGCAAAGATGTTTCTTCTTTGGAGCAGAGCCGCTGTCCTCAGGAGTTCTTGGTCCTTTTTAGATGCAGGGTAGTCCTCTGAGGCTTCTGAGGTCGCTGGACCCTGTGGAACGCGTCGCTGTTGCAGTTCTCTTGAAGTGGGGAGACAGGCCGGTAGAGCTGGGGCCAAAGCAGTTGGTGTCTGTCTTCTCTGCAGGCTTTTCAGCTCAGCAGTCCTTCTTGGTCTTAGGTTGCAGGAATCTATCTTGCTAGGTTCTGGGAGCCCCTAAATACTCAATTTAGGGGTGTGTTTAGGTCTGGGGGGTTAGTAGCCAATGGCTACTAGCCCCGAGGGTGGCTACACCCTCTTTGTGCCTCCTCCCTGAGGGGAGGGGGGCACATCCCTAATCCTATTGGGATTATCCTTCATCTGCAA